>NC_142808.1:56841928-57164624 GCF_049724085.1 Artemia sp. Qi Xiang Cuo
TTCAATTCTCTTACTAATATGAATTGTAAAGAAAACTATTACTCTTGTGGAACTCAATCCTCATTTAACTCAACCCCCGTGCAACTGAACCCTCCCTTGTAACTGAACCCCTGTATAACCGAAACCCCCGTGTAACTGTAGCCCCTTTAACTGAACCCTCGTGCAACTCAACCCCCCCGGCAACTCGTCCCCCTCAATACACTTCAGCCATTTCTTTGTAAATTGACAATACTTTTCAAACGTTACTTATGTATTTTACAGACCACATCGGCGAGGTAAAGCTAGGTCAAGTCACAATGTCATTATATCGTTACTTTTCAATTAAGCTATTGAATACCTTCTAGCAATGTCTCTTGTAAGCGTCAAATCTATTAAGTATCTGATGCAAGCACCCCATTCTTTAATTACCCTTGAGCCATTCTTGACCATCGCAATATCTTTACGCTAATACCTCTTCGCAAAAATTTCGCACATCTCGTAAACTAAAGAAGTAATTACATCACTGTTGTTAGCTCCATCATTAATCTCCAATAATATAAATGCACCACTCATTTTTTTCCTCTACTAATATCCTTGCAAATAAAAACTATTCTCTTTGAATTCAATTCTCTTACTAATATGAATTGTAAAGAAAACTAAAAAGATACACCAGTTTTTCCGACACGGATTTAACCTAAAAAAAAAACTTGTATATCATGAAATAGAAATTCAGTTAATTGTGTCAGAAAAAACTTGAAACAGAACAGATTATACCCAACCTGTTTGGTTCGGGCGCGTACGCAAAGTATATACCTTCAAGCAAATTCCATATGATATTTCAAATTGCTATAGCTTCTATAGAAATGGTACCTCTTTGCAAATGACCCTGGTAACCCAATCACTTGAAAACCTACACACATAACCATGCCTCAGGCGTAGGTGTGAAATCAGCACCTCTCTTACTACTACTATCAAATCGATCGAATTAATTGGAATAATCAAATTGATTGAAAAGTTTATTAATGGGATTATTGGAAGCTACCATTGTAAAAGAGAATTTTCTTAAATTATTTAAGCATCAATAGCCGAAAATGACAACATTTCCTAACCTGACTGGTAAGTAAAGAAGAAAACTAACTTAATTTTTCGGATATATTTTCAATAAATGTCTTCAGCTGAACAGGAAGTAGGAAGAAATTTAGCTTACGATTAAAATTGAGAAAACTAAAAATACAACCAACAATAAAAGTAGGAATGACCCAATTGATACTGAACGAACACCGTGCTGCCATCTACAATTTAGTTTAATGCCGACGGGGCACCATATATGGGCATAGAATCCCCAGGGAGAACACAAGTGCTGCCATCTACAATTGAGTCTAACGGTACCTAACCGCATAGACAATGTTATTGACTCGTGACGGGAGTCCATATATGGGCATAGACTTCCTAGGGGAAATGGATTTCCGAGAAATTGATTTGTTGGTGTTCGTCCAGGAGAATTGTCTCCGGTTGATGTTTGCACATGCGCTTTCAAGGTCAATTGATTTGTTGATGTTCGTCCAGGAGAATTGTCTCCGGGCGAAGTTTGCACATGCGCTTTCAAGGTCAATTGATTTGTTGGTGTTCGTCCAGAAGAATTGTCTCCGGGCAAAGTTTGCACTTTCGCAATAACGGTGGAGCGAATATTTTGATCTTAGATATGAAGAGATTAACACAGGAAATGGTTACCCGGGAATTTCAAATGTTACAGCACCGGGATGCCAAAACAAGAGGAAGTCACACAAATTACGTTTAGGGATTATTTGGGTGAAACCGTTTTGAGACATTTTACAAGAAGATTTAAGTGAAACAGTCTAAGGCATTTTAAAAGAGGATTTTAGAAGAGGATTTAGAAGAGGATTTGAGGGTGAAACTCTCTGGTCGTTATAATACACAAGTTCTATTTGAACAGTGTTGTGAGGTCCTATATCCCAACCCCAAAGGGCCCCGATCCCCCTACCCCAACCCCAAAGGGCCCCGATCCCCCTACCCATACCCCGAAGGAACCTCCCAGCCTCCAAAGGTCCACCGGCGCCCTAAAGTCCCCAAAAGGCCCCCGCGCCCCCAAAGGCCCCCAAGCCCCTCCCTTCCTCCCTCCCTTTTTGAATTTTTTTAAGTCTTTTCGGACTGAATTTTTTAGACTTAGAAATTATCCAAAATTTTTCCGGTTTTTTCTTTAACCCATTGGCATAGAGGTTTAGCCTAGAGTCTTAGCTTAGTTTTATTTAGAGTTGAAGTTTAGTTATAGTCAAGAGATTAGAGTTTTAGCTTAGAGTCTTAGCTTAGAGTTTTTGCTAGAGTTCTAGTTTAGTTTAGTTTTAGTTAAGAGTCTAGAGTTTTACCTTAGAGTCTTCGCTTAGAGTTGTTGTTGAAGTTGAAGTTTAGTTTAGTTATAGTTAAGAATTTAGAGTTTTAGCTTAGAGTCATAGCTTAGAGTTTTAGTTAAAGTTGTAGTTTAGTTAAGTTTTAGTTAAGAGTTTAGAGTTTTAGCTTAGAGTCTTAGCTTAGAGCTTTAGTTAGAGTGGAAGTTTAGTTTAGTTATAGTTAAGAGTTGAGAGTTTTTAGCCTAGAGTCTTAGCTTAGAGTTTTTTGTTAGAGTTCTAGTTTAGTTTAGTTTTAGTTAAGAGTTTAGTTTTTAGCTTAGAGTTTTTGTTGAAGCTCTAGTTTATTTTAGTTTTAGATAATATTTTAGAGTTTTAGCTTAGATTCCTATCTTAGAGTTTTTGTTACAGTTTTATTTTAGTTTAGTTCTAGTTGAGAGTTTAGTGTTTTACCTTAGAGTCTTAGCTTAGAGTTTTAGTTAGAGTTGAAGTTTGCTTTAGTTTTAGTTAAGAGTTTTGAGTTTTAGCTTAGAGTCTTAGCTTAGAGTTTTAGTTAGAGTTGAAGTTTAGTTTAGTTATAGTTAAGAGTTTAGAGTTTTAGCTTAGAATCTTAGCTTTAGAGTTTTTGTTAGAGTTGAAGTTTAGTTTAGTTTTAGTTAAAAGTTTAGAGTTTTTAGCTTAGAGTCTTAGCTTAGAGTTGTTGTTGAAGTTCTAGTTTAGTTTAGTTTTAGTTAAGAGTTTAGAGTTATAGCTTAGAGTCTTAGCTTAGAGTTGAAGTTTAGTTTAGTAATAGTTAAGAGTTTAGACTTTTACCTTAGAGTTTTTAATAGAGTTCTAGTTTAGTTTAGTTTTAGTTAAGAGTCTAGAGTTTTATCTTGGAGTCTTAGCTTAGAGTTTTAGTTAGAGTTTTAGTTTAGTTTAGTTTAACAATTTTTTCGTTGATGATAACAATTTTTTCTGTAAGAAGTAGCAAGTTTTGCTTAGCACTAACAAATCTTCGCATCAAAGTAACAACTTTTTCTTAATACTAATAAACTTTTACTTAACACTATCAAATTTCTCTTAGAATTAACAGGTTTTTAACATGTTTTCTTTCAAAGTTAGCTTTCCCTACGTTTAAGTTAGGTTCATCTAACCTCCAAAACCATAGGTTAGGTTAGGTTAGGTTAAGTATAAATAAATATTAATAAATAAATAGAAACATTTCTCCACTTTTAAGGGGTTTCTGTACATTTAAGTTAGGCTAATTAACCTCCACAACCATAGGTTAGGTAAGAATAATTATTAATAAATAACTAAAAACGTTTCAACATGTTTACGTTAGGATAGGTTAGGTAAGCTTATCATGAATGCTCGTTATAAGCTAACCTAACCTAACTTAAACATGGTACAAAGTTGACCTGGGGGGATTTTCCGGTGAGTATGGTTAGGTTAGGTTACATTAAGTTAGGTTAGGTTAAGTTAGGTTAGGTTAGGTTAGCCTACGTAAGCGCGTGTATGTAAGCTAACCTAACCTAACTTAATCTAATTTATTAATATAAATTATTTATTAAATAATTTATTAATATTTATTCATGCTTAACCTAACCTAACCTATGGTTTTGGAGATTGTATGAACCTAACTTTAACATAGTGGAAGCTAACTTTGGAAGAAAACTTGTCAAAAACCTGCTACTTCTAAGAGAAATTTGATTCTTCTCAATAAAAGTTTATTAGTATTAAGAAAAAGTTGTTACTTCGATGCGAAGATTTTTTAGTGTTAAGCAAAACTTGCTAATTCTGACAGAAAAAATTGTTATCATCAAAGAAAAAATTGTTAATTCCAAGAAAAATTTGGTATGTTTGACTTAAAACTTGTTATTTCTAACAGATAACTTGTCATCATAATGAAAATTGCTACTTCTAAGAAAAAAATTGGTATCTTTGAGAGAAAACTTGCAAGCTCAAGCAGAAAACGTGTTATCACTGATGAAAAAATGTGACTTCCAAGAGAAACTGGGGTGTGTAAAGTAAAGCTTTGTTAGTATTAAGGAAAAAGTTGTTATTTCGAAGAGAAGATTTGTTATCTTTGACGGAAAACTTGGTGCTGTTAGAAGAAATTCGTTACTTCTAAGAAAAATTTGTTATCTTTGCTGGACAACTTGCTAGTTCTAGCAGAAATTGTGTTATCAGTGACTAAAAATTGTTGCTTTTAAGAAAGAACTGGTATCTTTGACAAAAAACTTGCTACTTCTGACAGAAAACTTGTTATCACAATCAAAAATTGTTATCACTGACGAAAAATTTGGTATCTTTGACATAAAACTTGTTAGTTCTAACAGAAAATTTGTTATCACTGACGAAAAATTGTTACTTTTAAGAGACATTTGATAGCTGTGTTTAAAACTCTGTTAGTGTTAAGGAAAAAATTGTTACTTTGATGAGAAAATTCGCAAGTGTTACGGAAAACTTGCTACTTTTGACTGAAAACTTTTTATCATGAACGGAAAAAAATTATGTTTCTAAGAAAAATTTAATATTTTTAAGTAGAAGTTTGTTAGTATTGAGGAAACAGTTGTTGATTCAATGAGAAATTTGTTAGTGTTACTAAAACTCTGTTAGTGTTAAGGAAAAAATTTTTAATTTGATGAGAAAATTTGTTAGTGTGAAAGGAAAAATTGCTACTTCTGACAGAAAACTTGCTCTCATAAACGAAAAAATGGTTACTTCTCAGAAAAATCTCTAAGCTAAGACTCTAAGGTAAAACTCAAAACTCTTAACTATAACTAAACTTCAACCCTAACTAAAACTCTAAGCTAAGACTCTAATGTAAAACTCTAAACTCTTAACTAAAACTAAACTAAACTAGAACTCTAACGAAAACTCTAAGGTAAAAGTCTAAACTCTTAACTATTACTAAACTAAACTTCAACTCTAAGTTAAGACTCTAAGCTAAAACTCTAAACTCTTAACTAAAACTAAACTAAACTAGAACTTCAACAACAACTCTAAGCTAAGACTATAAGCTAAAAACTCTAAACTTTTAACTAAAACTAAACTAAACTACAACTCTAACAAAAACTCTAAGCTAAAACTCTAAACTCTTAACTAAAACTAAAGTAAACTTCAACTCTAACGAAAACTCTAAGCTAAGACTCTAAGGTAAAAGTCTAAACTCTTAACTATAACTAAACTAGATTTCTAACAAAAACTCTAAGTTAAGACTCTAAGCTAAAACTCTAAACTCTTAACTAAAACTAAACTAAACTAGAACTTCAACAAAAACTCTAAGCTAAAAACTCTAAACTCTTAACTAAAACTAAACTAAACTAGAACTCTAACAAAAAACTCTAAGCTAAGACTCTAAGATAAAAACTCTAAACTCTTAACTATAACTAAACTAAACTTCGACTCTAACTAAAACTCTAAGCTAAGACTCTAAGGTAAAACTATAAACTCTTAACTAAAACTAAACTAAACTAGAACTCTAACTAAAACTCTAAGCTAAGACTCCAAGATAAAACTCTAAACTCTTAAGTAAAACTAAACTAAACTAGAACTTTATCAAAAACTCTAAGGTAAAAGTCTAAACTCTTAACTATTACTAAACTAAACTTCAACTCTAAGTTAAAACTCTAAGCTAAAACTCTAAATTCTTAACTAAAACTAAACTAAACTAGAACTTCAACAACAACTCTGAGCTAAGACTCTAAGCTAAAAACTCTAAACTATTAACTAAAACTAAACTAAACTTCAACTCTAACAAAAACTCTAAGCTAAAACTCTAAACTTCTAAGCTAAAGTAAACTTCAACTCTAACTAAAACTCTAAGCTAAGACTCTAAGGTAAAACTCCAAACTCTTAACTATAACTAAACTAAACTAGAACTCTAACAAAAACTCTAAGTTAAGACTCTAATGTAAAACTCTAAACACTTAACTAAAACTAAACTAAAGTAGAACTTCAACAAAAACTCTAAGCTAAAAACTCTAAACTCTTAACTAAAACTACACTAAACTTCAACTCTAACTAAAGCTCTAAGCTAAGACTCTAAGCTAAAACTCTAAACTCTTAAATAAAACTTAACTAAACTACAACTTTAACTAAAACTCTAAGCTATGACTCTAAGCTAAAACTCTAAATTCTTAACTATAACTAAACTTAGATAATTTCGGAGACCACACTGCCTGTCCATGACGATAAATAAAAGTTCAAATAGGGATAAAATCCTTTTAATAGTCATCAGTTTTACCACTGATGACGGTCACTGTATATGTGACCGAAATATCTGGTATTTTTGTGAATTTCTATCACTGTTATAAAAAACACTGTCTATTAAAAGGATTTTATCCCTATTTGAACTTTTATTTATCATTATAACTAAACTGAACTTCAACTTCAACAACAACTCTAAGTGAAGACTCTAAGGTAAAACTCTAGACTCTTAACTAAAACTAAACTAAACTAGAACTATAGCAAAAACTCTAAGCTAAGACTCTAAGCTAAAACTCTAAGCTCTTAACTATTACTAAACTAATCTTCAACTCGAATTAAAACTCTAAGCTAAGACTCTAAGCTAAAACTCTAAACTCTTAACTAAACCTAGACTAAACTAGAACTTCAACAACAACTATAAGCTAAGACTCTAAGCTAAAAACTCTAAACTCTTAACTAAAACTAAACTAAACTAGAACTCTAACAAAAACTCTAACCTAAGACTCTAAGCTAAAACTCTAAACTCTTAACTAAAACTAAACTAAACTAGAATTCTAACAAAAACTCTAAGCTAAACTATAGACTCTTAACTATTACTAAACTAAACTTCAACTCTAACTAAAACTCTAGGTTAAGACTCTAAGCTAAAACTCCAGACTCTTAACTAAAACTAAAGTAAACTTCAACTCTAACTAAAACTCTGAGCTAAAACTCTAAGGTACAACTCCAAACTCTTAACTATAACTAAACTAAACTAGAACTCTAACAAAAACTCTAAGCTAAGACTCTAGGGTAAAACTCTAACAAACAGATAAACAGATTGTTGATGATTCAGTAAGAAAAATTCAGTTCAGTTATTCAAAAATTGTAGCAAACCGTGGAAAATATAACAGAAAAGCTCTTGGGCGCTTATTCTCGACTTTTTCTGATCATTCTGTGCTTTATTTTTCGGGTGTTCATTCTGTTCTTAAGCTAAAGGATTTAAAAAAGATTAAAGTTACATATTTCAAATTTTGAAAATTTCTTCTTTCTCTGCCGCCATGGACTAGAAATCGGTATCTAGTTAAAAATTTCTATGTTACAGATTTAACTCAAAAGCTCGGTGACCTACAGGCTAAAACTCTAAACTCTTAACTAAAACTTAACTGAACTACAACTTTAACTAAAACTCTAAGCTAAGACTCAAAGCGAAAACTCCAAACTCTTAACTATAACTAAACTCCAAACTCTTAACTAAAACTAAAGTAAACTAGAACTTCAACAAAACTCTAAGCTAAGTCTCTAAGCTAAGAATCTAGGCTAAAACTCTTAACTCTTAACTAAAACTTAACAGAACTACAACTTTAACTAAAACTCTAAGCTAAGACTCTAAGCTAAAACTCCAAACTCTTAACTATAACTAAACAAAACTTCAACTCTAACTAAAACTCTAAGCTAAGACTCTAGGCTAAAACTCTCAACTCTTAACTATTGCTAAACTAAACTTCAACTCTAACTAAACTCTAAGCCAAGACTCTAGGCTAAAACTCTCAACTCTTAACTATAACTAAAATAAACTTCAACTCTAACTAAAACTCTAGGCTAAAACTCTCAACTCTTAACTATAACTAAACTTAACTTCAACTCTAACTAAAACTCTAAGCTAAGACTCTAAGCTAAAACTCTAAACTCAACTAAACTTAAACTCTAACTAAAGCTCTAAGCTAAAACTATAAAGTAAAACTAAACTAAACTTCAACTCTAACTAAAACTTCAAGCTAAGATTCTAAGGTAAAACTCTAAACTCTTAACTAAAACTAAACTAAACTACAACTCTAACTAAAACTCTAAGCTAAGACTCTAAGGTAAAACTCTAAGCTCTTAACTATAACTAAACTAAACTTCAACTCTAACTAAAGCTCTAAGCTAAGAGTCTAGGCTAAGACTCTAAACTCTTAACTATTACTAAACTAAACTACAACTTTAACTAAAACTCTAAGCTAAGACTCTAAGATAAAACTCTAAATTTTTAACTATAACTAAACTAAACTTCAACTCTAACTAAAACTCTAAGCTAAGACTCTAGGCTAAAACTCTCAACTCTTAACTATAGCTAAACTAAACTTCAACTATAACTAAACTCTAAGCCAAGACTCTAGGATAAAACTCTCAACTCTTAACTATAACTAAAATAAACTTCAACTCTAACTAAAACTCTAGGCTAAAACTCTCAACTCTTAACTATAACTAAACTTAACTTCAACTCTAACTAAAACTCTAAGCTAAGACTCTAAACTCAACTAAACTTCAACTCTAACTAAAGCTCTAAGCTAAAACTATAAAATAAAACTAAACTAAACTTCAACTCTAACTAAAACTTCAAGCTAAGACTCTAAGGTAAAACTCTAAACTCTTAACTAAAACTAAACTAAACTAGAACTCTAACTAAAACTCTAAGCTAAGACTCTAAGGTAAAACTCTAAACTCTTAACTATAACTAAACTAAACTTCAACTCTAACTAAAGCTCTAAGCTAAGACTCTAGGCTAAAACTCTAAACTCTTAACTATTACTAAACTTCAACTCTAACTAAAACTCTAAGCTAAGACTCTAAGGTAAAACAAAACTCATAACTAAAACTAAACTAAACTAGAACTCTAACAAAAACTCTAAGCTAAAACTCTAAACTCTTAACTATTACTAAACTAAACATCAACTCTAACTAAAACTCTAAGCTAAGACTCTAAGGTAAAACAAAACTCATAACTAAAACTAAACTAAACTAGAACTCTAACAAAAACTCTAAGCTAAAACTCTAAAATATTAACTAAAACTAAACTAATCTAGAACTTCAACAACAACTCTAAGCTAAGACTCTAAGCTAATAATTCTAAACTCTTAACTAAAACTAAACTAAACTAGAACTCTAAGCTAAGACTCTAAGCTAAAACTCTAAACTCTTAACTAAAACTAAAGTTAACTTCAACTCTAACTAAAACTCTAAGCTAAGACTCTAAGGTAAAACTCCAAACTCTTAACTAAAACTAAACTAGAACTCTAACAAAACTCTAAGCTAAGACTCTAAGGTAAAACTCTAAAATTTAACTTAAAATTTAACCAAATCCAAATAGCGTAAGTATATCCAAGCTATCAAAGAAAGTAAACAGGTTTTCTTGCGAATGGTATCAAGTTTTCTATTTCAGGTCAACTAGAGGAGGTATGAAACTAAATTAAACACTACTATTTGTATTCAGATTTCTTAAACGATTTATATTGTTAAAAACTGCTGAAAATTTTCTCCGGTATAAAAATAGCAGACCAAACTATAAAGCCTTAAAAAACGAAAAGATTTAAAGTATTATTTTCTGTTTAACTGAAAAGACTATGTCAATATAAAACAAACAGAAATTAATGAAAAAAACTTTTTCCACAAAATACTTTTTTTCAAAAAAAAGTAAAGAACTCCATTAAACCAAAAATGAGTAAAAATAAAATCAAATAATCTACCATGCGTGAAACTACCACAAATCAGCATCGATAAATAAATGAAACCCGAAACGAACAGAAATTACAATAAATAACCAAGTCAAGCTCAAAACAAGTAGAAATTAAAATGAGTAGGGTTCAAAACCCCTATGCCTTCCCAAGGCTAGAGCATAATTTGCACTTTACTGAAAAAAATACAAATGAATGTGCATTGTCAGTTTAATATACATATACTGATATTTAGTAATCAAAATGTTAATATTATTTGATTTATTAAAGTTATAAAAGTAAAAACATTTATATTTTTCCAGATTTTTTTCAGATTTATATTTTTTCAGATATTGGATTCATCCCTAAAACAGCGGGACGAGTAATTTTTGTTGCAATTGTTTGTGGTAAGCTCCTTTTAAACGGTTTTATTTAGATGATTAAATGTAAAAAAAATGCATATCCGTTGATAAATAACTCTATGCTATTCATTATATGCATCTACTACTATGATCATTGGTTGTTTGAAGGAGACGTAACTGTCACTCGGCATGAGGTTTTACAAGCGAGATCCATTAGTATAAATTACAGGTCGCTAAAGTAGATTCTAAAGTCTTTACTTTTCTGTTCTAATATATTTATTATTTATTGAAAAGATTATACAGAAATAATATGAAGAGAGCTTCCAAATGTTTCTCTTCTCAATGCACTGAAAATAAAGTTGTTTTTTCTGCTTTTCAAAAAATTCAAATGTTTCAAGACTCAAAATGCAAACGTAAGGCAAAATATATGCTTAGATACATTTTATGATATTTTTATGGTTATTCGAGGAGAATTTTCGGTTATAGCCACTCATTCTTTTCTTAAAGGAATCTCTTCTTTTTACGGTTAGCAGGAAAATATTTAACTTTTTTACGCATTTGGAGGTAAAAGTTTTCTTTTGTATTTCTTAGCTAAACACCATATATTATATAGACTGCACTATGTAGTGGATGGTGTAATAAAGTAGCTTTACTCAGCCGTCTGTAATTGGCCCAAGACCATTAACATCCAACAGATCAAGACCTCACTATCAATCAAGACCTCGCCTAAGATCCACCAAAGCCAAAACTGACGCACAGGACGTTACTCATCATATTGGTAAATCAGGTTCTGGAAATAATTTATTTTTTAATCAGCTAACGTTTAAGAAAATACTTATTGCATAAAACAAGAACAACTACTGCAACAACAAGAATGCTTAGCCTCAATAATAGCATTTTCAGGAAAAATCAACCAAGTAAAAACAGCTTTGTGCTCTCCGGAAAAGAATCTTTATGAAAAAGAGACACTTCAAAAGGACACGAAAGCACCAATGGAGACTAAAGCTACTTCCATTCTATAACGGAAGACATTAACATTGCTTCTACAACAACAAGATAAAACAAGAACCAGAAATTGGGACAACAAAAAAAAAACAATCCGAATCACTCAAATATTTGACAGCCTAGATAATTTCGGAGACCACACTGCCTTTCCATGACGATAAATAAAAGTTCAAATAGGGATAAAATCCTTTTAATAGACAGTGTTTTTTATAACAGTGATAGAAATTCACAAAAATACCAGATATTTCGGTCACATATACAGTGACCGTCATCAGTAGTAAAACTGCTGCATCAGTTTTACTACTGATGACGGTCACTGTATATGTGACCGAAATATCTGGTATTTTTGTGAATTTCTATCACTGTTATAAAAAACACTGTCTATTAAAAGGATTTTATCCCTATTTGAACTTTTATTTATCATTTGACAGCCTACTCGGCAGTTAACTAATTTAAATGGAATGGCATACTGAACAATCTATGCTTAAATACTTAGGGTGGTTTAGAATGATCCTACCGCCACTGGAAGCAGGCTATTCCACTTTCCAGTATCACTATAAACAAAATGGGGGCTCGTCGATATTTTGGTTTAGTAGGATAAGTTTTAATTTAATAGTGCCATGTTGTAGGATAATGTCTGAATTTGAAAGAAAAGAATATGACTGAACCAAAATAATCGCTATGAAATGATTTTATTAGCATAAATTCGATGTACCTTCTGACTTGCCCCTCCTCTATATTGTTCTATATTTTCTACTTTATGTTTACCACTAATATTAATTAGAAACCAATTTGTGGAGTAATTTTCTACTTAAAAATTAATGAGGGACTTGTAAAGAATAAGGAAATTACAGATATTAAACTTCTTAAAACGTCTTTCCAAAATCTATGTTAGGTCTCTGAACCTTGTTCAAAAACCAAATTAGGTTGTTATACCCTATTTTATGCCGTTACGAGGACGTCATTACCCTTTGATTCCTTTCATGGGATATCTGGGAACCTTTTATCGAGCCTAAAAGTAGGTACAAAAGTGAGATTGGTGATACTACCGCCTCCTATTGGACACAAATAAGTCAAGGGAAATATTCCCAGGGAGAATAATTTTATTTTAGTTTTGCCCCGTTCGTCCTCAAGATCATTGCGAACTTTCTTTTGAAGATAAAGAATAAAATCGTTTGAATTTTGTTCAAAATTCTGATGAAAATATTTGGATATTGTGAAGTAAGATACTTGACTAAATTAGTTTTGGCTTGTAATTGATGAACTATTAAGTGCTCAATAATTGATATGATGAACTTATATGCTAAGCCTAACTGATATTTTAACCTTTATTTGGGCCTAGGCCAGGTTATATTAATGCGTTTTTGTTGCACAACCTTACTAGTTGTCCATTCTCCTGTCGTAGCCTATAAGCTTGCGCTAGTCAGCTTGTGAAGGCCATGCCCAGTAGCCTAAATCTCTTATCTCTAACTGTGTGCTTGTAATTTGGTTGAAAGCTAAGGAGAGGCAGGCTAGGCTACATAGACTGAAGACCCAAAAGGTTTAGACTAGTTTTTTCCATTGTTATCTGTATATTTATGCTGTAAGGCAGAAATCGGATAGAAAAAAGTAACATAGCCTAGCCTATAATACCATTTGATACCCTTTCTAAATATTAGGCTATAGGCTAGCTTAACCACTGTCAATCCTTTTAATCAGTGGTCTAGCAGGGGGGGGGGCTAGACTTCAGCTTTCTCCTTGTGCAATCTCTGAGTAAATACTAAAAGAAGGTTATTTCCTCATAGCCTATAATGGAATTGATAGTAGCCTATAGAGGGAGATACAGGTTTTGGTAAATATTTACTAAGATACAAACTGAAATTGTCCTTTGGTGTTGAAAACCTTGCTAGCATAGGTGCCTATAAGGGGGGCAGGGGGGATACCACCAGATGGCTAACTTGACAGTGTATATATATACAACTCTTTAAATTGGCCAACCAGTATTTTAAGCCTAGGAGTCCAGCTGGACAAAAGGAAACATATTAAGAAAACAATTCTTATTCCATAATATGTAGAATAATCTTAGCTAACATATTTTGCAGGGGGAAAGAGCCTTTATCTTCACTTCTTTCCTTGTTTATTCCAAGAAATTCATGAATTTCTTAGAGCCTATATATTCACAGAGTATATACCCCCACCTCCCTAATGTGTAAATATATACCTAGAATTGCATCCTCAATCTAAATATAACATCCATTTGCATCACAAATGAACTTTATTCCCATATTAGCCATGTGGTGGATGTCCAATATATCACTTGGTGCCTTTTCTTATGCTCTTTTGTGCTTCAATAATTGCTTCTGAGAGAAATTACATTTGAAGTCCTTAATGAGGACCTAAAAGTAAAACAACTAGCAGTTTTAAAATATACTTCTAAAAAGAGTGTCTAGTGAGAAAAAATTGCCATCTTTAGCTGACTCAGGAAACGTAATTGTTATTTTGAAAACAAAATTGCAAGAATTTTTTAAAAGAGCCTGAAACCCCTCAAAAATGATGTTACTTTTGAGGGACTTCTGGCTCTTTTTAAAAATTTCTGCAAATTTGTTTTCCTACAAAAAATTTTAGAATTGAAAATAATAATTATCAGGGGCATAATAATTACCAGCTGTAGCATTTTTATTGGGGGGGGGCAAGAGGGGTCTAAGTCCAGAGAGGCAAGGGGCATAAGCTATATAGTAATTTTTTCTCCAAATTATTAGGGGGCAACTGCCTCCCCCCCCCTGAAATGACACCACTGGTAATTACCATTTTTAATCAGCTACAAATGACAATTTTTTTTGTCACTAACCAGTCTTTTAGAAATATATTTTAAACTTTTGGCTAATGTAGGCTGTTTTCAGCCTTTTAAGCACTCAAGATGTAATTTCCCCAGAAGCAATTATTGAAGCATGAAAGAGCATAAAAAAGGTATTAGGTGATGTATGCACTTTCATCTCTGTTAATTATGTTTTTGGTTACACCCCAAATTGTATCAATTTACAAAAATATAGAGGGACAAAGTTCTTCAAAATTTAGGAAGGGCTGGATGTTTTTTTTTTCTTGTTTTTTTTTTTTTTTTTAAAGGGACCCCCCTAATGGTCCCTGATATAGCTTTAATAATACATTCCTATGTTGATTTGAAATATTACTGCTTACCTGTCAACAAGGCACCATGCTTACAAGTTTTACATCTGGTAGCTTTCAGAACACTTCTCTTGCAGAGTGACCAAAAAATTGAATCAGCTGCCAACCTATGTTTCTGGTAGCTTTCAGTGAATTAAGGTGAAACTTTCAAATTTGTGATGAGAAAGTTTAAGCTTTGCATCAATGATTCTAGTTACAAAAGAAAATGTGGCCTCAAATGTAGGATCCCAGACAGAAACTGTTTATTGCACCCATTGCCCTTGGAGGACTATCCTCCAAGGAGGACACCCATTGCCCTTGGAGGACACACATTGCCCAGGGAAAGGAAAGAAGATTGTAATTGATGTTATACTGCTTGTTTTCCAAAAACTAAAGAAATCCAAGTGACTAAGCATGAAGTATGTAATGAGTCTGAATCAAAAGACTAATCTAGAATTCACTACTTTATATTCCAAATTCTTGAAATACTAATTACATTAAAATAAAAGCAATTTTGTCCCTTTAGACCTATCTTAAGTCCATCTGTTCATAAAAATCACAGTTTTCTAAGATTTTGCTTCTGATTGCTTAGAAGTTAGGAAGTTTTTAGGGCATTTCAAATTTTTGTCATTGAATCATTAAAATAAGTTAGCTAAAGTATAATTTGATTTCCCAGTGCTTTTTGTCAATACAAATTTGAACATTAACAATCTGGCAAATTTAGCTTTTGTTTTTAGTTTGATTTAGCTTATGTTTCCACTTTTGTTGGCACACTTGACAGATTTGTTTGTATATTCTTTATACCCCCCCCCCTCCCTCCAAACTCAAAATAAAAGCTACACCCCTGGGCACCATTTATTTTTAGCTTATTTTTTCACTCTTTTTTTTCAAATTTGGTACCTATTGCTACCAAAAGCTGCATGACTGAATATGGAGGTATTTTTCATTTGAAGTTGAATCCTGATTTGTTCAGGATAAATGTAATTGGAGGTTAGAACCTTGCTGAGAAAATGAGTGAGTCAAGTCATGCTTGATGTCTAGTTCCTCTTGGGCCATTTTTGTTGCATAAGTCACCCATAGATGTTTCAGGTTGATTTATTAACCATTGAGTCCTCTTCCCTGTCAGCCTAATAGCAGCTGGGACCAAATTCTGGGCCTCTTAATGCCAAGCAGAAATCAATTCACCATATGTCAAATTATACAAACTATACATTCAGGTAGAATATTACAAGCTTTAATAGAAGTAACAAGGGCGTCAATCATGGGGAAGGGGGCATTTATCCCCTAGATTTGGAAAATTGTCTTTTTCAAGTATTTTTGTTGAGAAAAAAAATTTTCTCCCCCTCTAAATCTTGGTGAATAGGCATCCCTGAGGAGCGGGCATTGGGTTTATATACTTTTTTCAGAAAAGATATAAAATATACAAGAGGAATTTTCTAGCCCAAAATTAAAGCCCTTGTTCATCAAATGTTCTATATAGCAATCAGTGTAGTGGGAGAAGCAGGCCTAATACTACTAGCAACTCGTAGAACCACGTCGTCTGAAGCTAGCACAGCTGTTCACCCTCCTCCATCTAATATGTGCTAGCTCTGTATTACATTCCATAATCTTCCAATTTCCTCAAGTCTTCTCTTATGACTCTCTCATCCCCTTTGGGTTGATATAGTTGCTCAGTATATTATGCCTTGTTTGATAATAATCACTGGTAATTTGATAATCATTATTGTTCATTTTCAGCAATGAATTCCAAAGAAGTTATTAGCAATGATCACCTGTGGCAAAACAATATTGTGCAGCCTCTTTTAACAGGTAAGAGATTTTGTGTCGACCCTGAAGCAATAAAAAAACAGATAAAATTGTAATACAAAGAAAAAGACTTTTTTTATTTTCCTATTCTCTCATTCTTCTTGTTTCAAACAGATAACAAATAACATTTCAGTATGAAAAAATAAATTTTTTCATACTCTTTTTCTATTTTTATTTTCTATTTTTCATTCTCTCATTTTTGATCCTTTTTTTTACTTCAAATGGGCATTATTGTTGCAGGATGAAAAAGCGTTTTCTCACATTTTCATTTCCACACATATAATGGATATAACAGTTTGTGGTAACAAACTGTTAGTAAGAAGCAACCCAGCTCAATAGTAACCAAAACTCTAAAAAAAAATGGAATTTTGATACCAAGAGATATATCAAAATAATCACATTATTATGCCGATTCCAAGTATACACGTTTCATTAACTTTAGTCTTATCTATCAAAAGCTGCAAGCCTGAGAAAATTTGCCTGATTTTTGAAAAAGGTGGAAACAACTCCTAAAAGTTGAAGAATCATAATGAAAATTACACTGTCAGATTCAGCATATCAGAGAAATTATTATGTACATGAGGGGCTTCCTCCTCCTCGACACCTCGCTCTTTACGCTAAAGTTTAAATTTTGTCCCAATTCTTTAAGAACGACTATTGAAACACATATTTAATTAGAATATTAATTAGATTATATTAATTTATAGTGTTAGATTATATTTTTAATTAATATTAGTTAGAATATAAACGTTTGTTTAATTAGAATAATAAGAAGGATTTTTAAAGTACTAAAACACTTTAGCGTGAAGAGTGAGGTGTTGAGGAGGGGGCTAACCCCCTCATATACGTAATAATTTCTGTTCATTTTAAGTTTTAATGTTGCTCCTTATTTTCAGTTGAAAAAACTTGTTTTTTTTTTAAATTTAATTACAAGAAACATTGCAGTATGGAAAAAGATGCTTCTCATATTTTCAGCAAAAAAGAAAAGAGACTGATATATTATGTTTTACCTTTTCCCCTTATACTTACTGTATTTTACTTATTCTATATTATATATAGAACAATAATGAAGACATATTTCTGGTGTGAGCCACTCAGAAGCTGAATTTATTAACTTAGCGTTTTACCTTTGAAGGTTTTGAGCAGGGGGAGGGATCTATAGCAAAATCTTGGGAGGGGGATGTGACAAAGGCTCCAAAAATTGACAAATTTATTCTAAAAAAAGAGTGAAAAAAAGTAAAGAATGAGAGTGCCAGAAAAAATCTTTGGGGCCCAGGGTTCCTCAGGTCCCACTGGATCCGCCCCTGGCTTGTAGACCTCCGTCGTTCTTCACATTGTTTATATCCGTTTGACTTTTTTACTCTTTTCAAAATTCGTATCCTCTAAATAAGACGTTGAACCTCATCAAGGACGAATCCCCTTGCACATATTTATGTACACCAATGGGGACATCTTAGTTAATATATATATATATATATATATATATATATATATATATATATATATATATATATATATATATATATATATATATATATATATTTTTACATTTTTGCATAAAGGAGCTTGAAACCTTTACAGTAGGGTTCTCTGATGGTCTGAATCTGATGATGCAATTTTCAATTAGATTGCTTGACTTTTTGCTAGTGTTTTTTCCCTTTTTCCGAAAATTAGGCAAATTTTTTCAAGATCATAACTTTAGATGGGTTTTTAAGTTAAATAATTAAAAATTCAAACTTAATGAACTTTATATATTTGGAATCAGCATAAAAAGTTAATTGTTTTAATGTATGTATTATAATATATAATACATGAAATATAATATAGTATGTAATATAATATAATATGTAAAAAGTATGTAATATAAAAAAGTATGTTGTATGTAATAGTATGTAATTTTAATGTATGTATTATAATATATAATACATGAAATATAATATAGTATGTAATATAATATAGTATGTAAAAAGTATGTAATATAATATATGAAAATTAAGTTTTTTCTTTTGTTTGCTTTTTAATTTTAGAGATCTTTTGGGAATATACATTTTCGTCAGTGTTGCCACATTGAACCGTGGCAAAACTAATTAGTTAATTTTGACAATAATTTCCGCGCTTAAAAATTCAAGCAATCTTTGATTCCCAAGGACAATTACGCCGCAAAAGATATTATTATGCTTAGGAAAGATACATTTTAATCAATGCGATGACAATCGTTAAATTAATCTGCAGCTTCTTATGCTGTTTAGTGCCAAATGTTTTTAGCTATATTTTTGCTGATTTTCACTCATGTTTATTCATATGGCGCCCACTACTACCAAAGCCGAATATGGAGTTTTTTTTTGCTAAAAATCGAATTCCGGATTTTTCAGTTGTCTAAGTTCCACTTAACCAATCCAGCAGATTAGTTTTCAATGTCCTTGGTACTTGAATTTTATTATTATATTTTTACATATAATTAATTGAATTATATTGAAGAGTAAACGAAAGATCGTTTAATATTTGTGATCGTCTCCAATCTCTGGCTATGCAATCTGTAGGTTAAGAATGACTAATCTTACTGATTTTTTTTTTAGATTTATACCAAATAACGATGGCGTATGCTTATTGGAAAGCGGGAAAGCGAAATGAAAATGCAGTTTTTGACTTGTTCTTCAGAAAGAATCCTTTTAACGGAGAATTCACTATTTTTGCTGGGCTTGAGGAGTGTCTCAAATTTTTGAGGAATTTTTCGTTTTCCAAAAGTGGTAAGTCTATTTTTTACTGAAAGTAAAAATAAGGGGATTTATAATTTTTGTTGAGGCTAGGAACGAGAGGCAACTTTTTTTTTTTCTGTGATCCTTTGCAGTTTATAGTCAATTGTTTTTTTGTTTTTTGTTTTTTTTTTGTTTTTTTTTATAATAAAAGGGGTTCTCGGACTAAGACATGTTATTTATTTTGTTTTTGTTATTTTTTTATGCTTGTCATCTGACGGGGTTTGATTTTTTTTTTTTTTTTTTTTTTTTTTTGACATGATTTTTTTTGCACTTAACCTCCTTCTAGTCCTCTACATTCTTCTTTTCTTAACAAGTGACTGTGTTGAAGCTCATTGAGACTAAGCCTTTGATCTGATCCCCAACACTTAAAAATTCAGATATAGATAACATTTAGCCCCACTACACCCCCTTCCTTCCCTCTAGTGTTAGCTTTTGGATTGAAAGAGAGATCGAATCACAGTTTTCGTACAACTTATTGCTTAATATACGATCATTTTGAACGAGTCTCTAAACCTATTCATAGCCAATTCTTCTTGAAAACATGTAGTATTGGAAACACTCAGAGCCTTTTGAAGTGCCCATGCTACTTGGTGCCTTTCATTATTCTGGCTTTTTTTCGACTAATTTTCGCCCAATTTTTGTTCGACAAACAAAAAATGTATGACAACTAGAAAACAAGACATCTCACAGACAGTAAAAAACAGAAGAGGTAGATGCTTAACCAGAAGTGTTTAAATTTTAAAGAGTATTCAAATTATAACGTTTTCAAAGCATTCAAGTATTTAAAAAAGGTATTTACTTAGAAAGTATTCAAAGTATTTAGAAACCTTAGTAGTATTTAGATCTCAGAAAGTATTTAATTCTTAGTTCAAAAATTTTCTTCATAATTTTTCCGTTTGAGAAAGGAGATACATAATAGAACAGACTCGGGAAATAATAAAATAGAAATGTTAAAAAAATGGATAAAATTCAACTTACAATTTTAATTAAATAAAATAGATAAAGAAAATACACCCGGAAAATAATAAAATAGACTCGGGGAAATATATGTTTTTCCTGGTAAAGCAAACTAAGGGGAAGAAACCAGCAAATTACTCTCGGTCCTTGAATACCATAATATATAAAAAACTGTGGAAAGAGTAAATTAGAAAGAACAGAAAAGGGAATTACGAGAGTAACAAATAATATATGTATATGAATAAATAAATTAATATTATAAATAATATATAATTTTTTATATAATATATATTTAACAATAATATATAATCATATAATTATAATTAGTTTGTAATTATAGTTATATAATTATAAAATAATACGTAATTATTATTAATATATATTTAATAATAATAATATTATAAATAATATATTTTTGTTGCTATCAGGAAAAATTGATATATTTAAGTATTTTTAAATGTATCATTTGGTTTGTAAATTTTTAGCATTTTAGAGTAATGACGATGATAGTGTTATAATTTTTAGATTAGTACTCCGTTTTTGGAATTTTCGCCACGTTGACTCGTGTAAAGCAAAACTAAATAATTAAATTTGGCAACACTTCTCGTTTGTAAAAATTCATATATTAACAATTTGGTGTTTCTTAAAGACAGTTATACCTTCAAAGAAAAGTCACCCCTTCTTAGGCTCTTTTGTACCAAAGTTTTTAGTTATTATTTGATGATCTTTTATGCACTTTTTATTTATTTATTTTTATTTTATTTTTTGTGCCCGCTGTTGTTAAAAACCTAGCGTATGAATTCCCCATTTCCGAAGACTGAATTTTTCCTATTTTTCCGAAGACTCAATTTCCGATTTTTACTATTTTTTCAAAGACTCAATTTCCGATTTTTACTATTTTTTTTAATGTTATACATGGTATAACTGAATCAATTCAAACAGTTTAGGCTCATCACTCCTCTTCATACCCTATCTTTCATAATTATCATCTGAGTTATGGGATCCTGTGATCCATATGTTGAATAAATCCCCTCTGCCTGGCAAACCTTGCCTCAACCATGTCACAGCAAAAAGAAGCTTCTAAAAATTTCTGCTATGTCAAATCTATGCAGGTTATTTGGTTATTAGTTCTATTTAGTAGGGATTTTATTATGGTTCATTTTCTTCTAAATGGCTAATTTTTTTTATTCAACCTCAGGTTAACGTGACACAGGTCCCGTCAAAATTAAATTCACATCGTAATTCACACCGTTGGCCTGAATTTCCATTGCTAAGGTGAACTTGAACACCATTCGATTATGGTGAATCATTATACTGAATAATCAAACTCTTATTATTATCTATTTATATAATCTCATTATAAATATTTACATAAATTAGCTATTTAAGAGAGAATTATTTAACTATAAGAAATTTAATTGTTATGTTGAACAATCAGGCTGGCCTATGACAGTAGTTGGATCTGGACCAATATCAAAGCCAACTGTGTTATTTTTTCCCCTTCCTCAATCCTCGCTCTTTACGCTTAAGTTTAACTTTTTGTCACAATTTTTCAAGAAAGACCGCTCAAACTCAGGAGCCGTTGAATTGGAATGAGATGTATATTTAAAGAACTTCAAGACTTTAACGTATAGAGCGAGGGTTGAGAAAGAGGCACCCCCGCATATTTGGAATAATTTATGTTTTTTTTTTTAAGTTTTAACGCTGCTCCTCATTTTTAGTTGAAAAACCTTTTATTTTATTTAATATGTATATAAAACGTCGCTAACTTGCTGAAATAGACCTTAGCACTAAAGATAGGCCGTGGACACCGGAGTTGTATTTTTTTTTTTTTTTTTTTTTTTTTTTTTTTTTCATGTCTATTTTGGTCTCGAGAAAGATTCTTGGTTTTCTTTCTGATTGAATTATAATTTGCTCTTATTAATTCTAAATTCTGATTATTTATCTAATTTATTATAAATTCTAGTTGATCAAACTATGTTACCACGGTCACACCAAAGACTTGCTTCCACTAGACTATAAAGCCTTATGCCAAAAAGCGTGTTTCTAATAAGTGTGTCACCCGTTTCTAATTAGCTCTTGTATCTTTAACTTTAATGCCATTAAAAAAATTTCTGGACATTTCAATTTCGGATATTTTACTTCACCATGTCTAATTCGATCTCAAAATAAAAATTGTTTTTATTTCTGATTTAATTTCTTCTAATTGTTCCTAAGTCTAATCAATTAATATAATTAGTTTAAAATTATAATTAATCAATCCATTCAATTCTAATTTCTTCCAATTTAATGCTAAATCTTTGTTTTCTTTGGTTTTTGAACTAAATCTTTGCACTAAAAACAGGCAACAAATATCGGATATTTTTCTTCGCCATGTCTAATTTGACCTAAAAATTGAAACTTATTTTCTTTCGGATTTAATTATGATTTCTTCTAACTAATTCTAAAGTCTAACCAATTAATATAATTAGTTAAAAATTCTAATTAGTCAATTCTAATTTCTTCCAATTTAATGCTAATTTCTAATTTTATTTAGTTTCTAAACTAAATCTTCGCACTAAAGACAGGCCTTGAATATCGGATATTTTCTTCACCATACCTTGTCAATTCGGTCTCGAAAGTTATTCTGGCTGTCCTTTTTAGTTTAATTCTAATGTCTTCCAGTTAATTCTATATTGTAATTAACTAGCATAATTAATTCAGAATTTTAAATTTTTCTAATCTAATTCTAATTCTCTTATTTTCTGAGCTAAACCTTGGCACTTCAGCTAGGCCATTAATGTGGGTCAATTTTTTTCGCCATGTTTGATAATTTTGGTCTAAAAAGTGATTCTTGCTATGAACTAATGCGTATAACCTACTTGACTGTTAATATTCGAATCTGAAATTACGTAATTTTTTTATTTCTAATAATCCTTAGTAAAGCCGTGGATGTCGTTCTAAAATTTGCCTCTTTTTGTCAAAACTTGTTGCTTTTTTTTTCTTGTTCGTGCCTGGCCAACTCGATCTCCAAAATTATATTTGTTCGATGTTGTGCCCTCCCACCTCCAATATCTGGTGACATAAAAACAATTTCTCGCATACTTGTAGGGGAGGAAGGGGCTGCATCATACATACCCTGTTTGTGGTTAATGGTGAGGAATTATCCTGCGATCAATTCGGTCTAAAAAATTATTTTTCGACTAGGAATTAAATGCTTTTTGGGCAATAGAATTCAAGATTGGTTGTTAAAAATTCAAAATCATTTTGCTCAACTTCCTTTCACTTAATTTTCTTATTTTTTATGTTTCTTTCTTTACTTTCTTTTTTCTTTATCTGAAGTTCTTGTTTCTCACTCTCTTAAGTTCTTACGCTGAACAAACTGGGCAGGCAAAGACAGGATCTAATATATTGGAATGACAAATTTTTGCAATATGAACTTAACTTTATCTTTTTTTTAACTTTATTCATTTCATTTTTGAATAACTATTGGGCACCTTACGGAAATTTGTACAATGTCACTGCTGATGAAACCATCCTTTTTTTATACTTCTTTCATTTCATTCTTGAATAAATGTTTCTAAGGAAACTTTACCTGGTTATATTGAAGATAGTTGTTTTTTTTATATTTTTTTAGTATTTTTACTATGTGGACAATCTCACTCTGGTGAAATCAGTTTTTAGCACAAACAAAGCGAAATGAAAATATAGAAAATGGGCATAATATTTCAAATAAAACATTAGTAGATAACAAAAAAAGTAACTTTTTATCACTAGTAATAATAAAATTCGAACGTTTCGGCTTCACCTCCGGAAGCCTTTTTATGTTTGTTTCGGTGTTATTGCATGGTATTAGACATTACTAGGATTTGGGTTTTTAATCGTTTGTGTTTTGTTTTGATTTCTCTTTTTTTTTCTTTTTTTTTAGTTTAATTTAGTTTAATTTTTTTCCCTGTTGATAAATACTTCCGGGGGTGAAACCGAAATTCGTTATTGGCGCAAAAAGACATTTGTTGTTTCCCACTGTTTTATTTGAAATATTATCCCCGTTTTTCTATATTTTCATTTCGTTGTTAATTGCAATGGGAAAAAAGTGCAGTCTAAGATATTATCTACTTTTATAGTACTTTATTCATTTCATTTCATTTTGAACAAATATTGAGTACCTTAAGGAAACTTTACTTGGTAATATCGAAGATGATTTTTTTGTACTATTTTGAGAATCTCACGGCTAATGGATTCAACCTTTTTTTTAATACTTTATTCATTTCATTTTTGAATAGATATTGAGTATCTTAAGGAAACTTTGCCTGGTCATATTGAAGATGAATTTTTTGACTATTTGGAGAATCTCACAGCTGATGAGATCAGATTGTATGCAATCCCGGAAGGCACAGTTGTTTTCCCAAGGTAAGGTTTATTATTAAAGAAAGGTACAAAAAAATATATTTATTGTACGGTTGTTAACTTGGGTTTACCAAATTTTACCAAATTGTACGGTTTTTAACTTGGGTTTACCAAATTTTGGTGGTTTTTTTTTTCAGGGATAGGACATCAAGGATAGGAAGTACTTGCAATATATCTGCTTCTGTCTTGGTTTTTTTTTTTTTTTTTTTTTTTTTTTTTTTTTTTTTTCTCTCTCTCTAAGTACTTGCAAAATATCTGCTTTTTGGTCTTTTTTTTTTTTTTTTTTTTTTTTTTTTTTTTTTTTTTTTACTGGCTGAAAATAATCATTGTTTTTGTACATTTTGTGTCTTTTTTTTCAAACGTCATGTATAGCCAGTGTGTTCTTAGAACGTATCCTTTAGCGGATACTCAAATTATAATTTATCTACCTTCATTGCATATTAAATTAGGAGTTATGAAAATTTTGCCAAAGCTATGGATAAGCTTTCTGATGGATTATTGTACCTGAGATCAAAACTACAGAAAAAGTTGTAAAGTAAAGAAAGTTGGCACAATGTATTATTTATTTTTAATTTTTTTTTAGACCAGGGCACTTCGCATAGAAGAGTTGTCGTTAAAGAATCGAAAAAGGCTCATTCGATTGGAAATTGAAGGGGCTGGTGCACTTTTTAACAGTTGACAGTGACTGGAAGGCAGCCAACCCCCTCCAACGCCCAGACACATCCAGTCAAAATTTTGAGGTAGCCATCTTGTTCAGCGTAGTTGAAAGGTCCGGAAATTATATCTTTGAGAATGACAGCCCTCAGGGCAAGGGTTGTAAGTTATGCCCAGGGGACATATATGGTTTTATAGAAGTGTGGTCATATAAGCTTCGCAGAGGGCTTATTGGATTAGTAATCAAAAGTTCTAGTGCCGTTTTTAAGAGTCAAAGTCATTGGAGCTATCCCCCTCCTCCTACACAGGTTGCATGTTCCCGAAATGAATCTAATAGAAATTTTGAGATAGCCCTTTTATTCAAAATAGTCCAAATATCTTATAAAAAGGCTTTTGGAGTTGAAATAAACCTCCAGTGTCTGGGGGCAAGGGTTGTAAGTTATACCCCGGGGTATTTAAGGTTTTTATGGAAGGGATGGCTTCATGAACCTCAGAAGGGCTAACTTGATTGAACTTTGCAAGTTCTAGTTCCTTTTTAAGAGACAAAAGTGATGGAGTGCAACTGACCCCCCCTCCCCCGTCTTCCCCTCTTTTCACCAAACAAATTTGATTGAAACTGTGATAAAGCGATTTTGTTTAAATTAATCCGAAGAACATACAACAATTCCTCTAGGGTTGACACAACCCCCTAGTGCCCTGGGGATACGGTTGTAAGTCATGCCCTGGGGTATATAAGATTTTTATAGAATGGCTGGTCGTATAAAATTCAGATAGGGCTCATTTTATTTTAAATTGGTAGTTATAGTGCCCTTTTTAAGAGTCAAAAGTGATTTGAGAGCAACCAGCCCCCCCCCTCACGCCAATCATTTCCCCAAAGACCTCCAGTAAAAATTTGGAGATAACAATTTTGTTCATCGTAGTTGAAGGATCCAGAAATTATGGCTGTGAGGAAAACAGCCCCCTCCCCCACAGCTCTCAGGGCAAGGGTTGTAATATATGGCCTGGGTTGCAAATAAGGTTTTTATAGAAAGGGTGGTCGTATATGCTTTGGAGGGGACTCATTGAATCGGTAATCAGAAATTCTAGTACCCTTTTTAAGAATCAAAGTGATCAGAGCGCAGCTGCAACCCTCCCCCCCCCCTCACACACACACACACAAACACACGCGTCGTGTTTTCCGGAGAAGTGTCCATTATAAATTTTGAGACAGTCATTTTATTCAAAATAGTCCAAAGATCATAAGACAAGGCTTTCGGGGTTGATACAGAGCCCGAGGGCAAGGGTTGCAAGTTATGCCTCTTGGGCATTTAAGGTTCTTATGAAAGGATTGTTGTATAAACTATAAAGCCGGCTCATTTGGTTGAAATTGGAAGTTCTAGTTCCCTTTTAAGAGTCAAAATTGATGGAGGTCAACTACCCCCCCCCCCCCTCCCAACCTACCCCGAAACTAATAAAGCTAAGACTGCTACTATTAAACGCTAGTCCTACTGCTAACTACTGGTTCTACTGCTACAGCTAATAAACCTAAGGGTACTGAGGCGATAATTTTGGGCAATATTGAAACTGTATTGATATAAATCGAAACACTATGCCCACATAGGTTGTCAAGAGGATCTATCAGAAATGCTTCAGAATCGGTCGGTGGTATTAAGTAGAAACTTTTATCGTGTGCTGAAGGAGATGTTGAAAAAAACCAATGGTGCCGTGTGGATACTGCTACTAAAATTATTGCTACTGCACAAGCTAACATTGGCGCCCATAAGCTGAATTCCAGGGGGGAGGGGCAAACCTCGTCTAATTGGCACTTTTAATGCTATATAATAGAAATCTCTGAACAAAAATATAAAAATAAGGCAGCATCATTCAGCCAGGGGGAGGCGGGAGCCCCCCTGCCCCCCCACCCTCCATATGGGCGCCCATGCAAGCTAAGGGTATTAAGGAGAAGCTTCCTAGGAATATTTTGGCGGATGTTTAACTAAATCAAAACAAACTCTGAGCATGTAGATTGGCAAAAGGGTGAACAAGCAATATTATAATAATGGCTTACATTCTTAAGTCATACCTTTGAGGGTATCCTATGGCGGATTTCGAACAAGCCAAAATACACTATGCGTACACTTTAATACTACTTTTACGTTTACTATCAACAATGAAACTAATGGCTATAAGTTGAAACGTTTAGGTGGAATTTCAATTAAACAAAAAAACTATACGCATGCAAGTATTAAAAGGGCATATAAGGAATATCATAGGCAGCGCTGCTCTGTTATAGCAAGTAATATCATTGATATTTTAAAAGAGCTTTTTGATTGGAAATTCAAAATAGGACTCAAATTAAGATCAAATAATCTACCAAGCGTGAAACTACCACAAATCAGCATCGATAAATTAATGAAACCCAAAACGAACAGAAATTACAATAAATAACCGAGTCAAACTCAAAACGAGCAGGAATTAACATGAGTAGAGCTCAAAACCCCTATTTCTTCCCAAGGCCAGAACATAATTTGCACTTTACTGAATAAAAAATAAATGTTTTCAATTTTATAACTTTAATAAATCAAATAAATATCAAATATCAGCATATGTATGTTAAACTGAAAGTGCACATTCATCTGTAATTTTTTCACCTTATTTTGTGGAAAAACTTCTTTTTTTTTATTAATTCACTTGGAAAGGCAGCCTGGCTGCATTCAGAAACGTCTGTTCAATTTCCTTGGAAACCATAAAGCAGACAACTATCTTGTAACAGAAAACTTTTTTATGAAGCCTCTCCTTAAACTCCACTTCTCACATAGACTTCTTTTAATTAGTTCACTTGGAAAGGCAGCCTGGCTGCATTCAGAAACGTCTGTTGCAATTTCCTTGGAAACCATAAAGCAGACAACTATCTTGTAACAGAAAACTTTCTTATGAAGCCTCTCCTTAAACTCCACTTCTCACATAGACTTATTTTAATTAGTTCACTTGGAAAGGCAGCCTGGCTGCATTCAGAAACGTCTGTTCAATTTCCTTGGAAACCAAAAAGCAGACAACTATCTTGTAACAGAAAACTTTTTTATGAAGCCTCTCCTTAAACTCCACTTCTCACATAGACTTCTTTTAATTAGTTCAATTGGAAAGGCAGCCTGGCTGCATTCAGAAACGTCTGTTGCAATTTCCTTGGAAACCATAAAGCAGACAACTATCTTGTAACAGAAAACTTTTTTATGAAGCCTCTCCTTAAACTCCACTTCTCACATAGACTTATTTTTATTATTTCACTTGGAAAGGCAGCCTGGCTGCATTCAGAAACGTCTGTTGCAATTTCCTTGGAAACCATAAAGCAGACAACTATCTTGTAACAGAAAACTTTCTTATGAAGCCTCTCCTTAAACTCCACTTCTCACATAGACTTCTTCCAGCAAAATCATGGGGCTGTCAGTGACTAGCAGGGTGAACGTTTTCATCAGCTAATTTCTACAATGGAAAAGAGGCACCAAGAGGCAGATGCGGTTTCGGGGAGGAACAGAGGGGGTACTTGCCCCGGTTGCAAAAATTTAAATAATTAATAATAATTTAAATAATAAATAAAAAGTAAATTGAAAATAACTTCGTAATAAATAAAAATACTGTTAAAATTTGGCCTGGAATTTTTTAGGAGACAGTAGGGGGGTTGCCAGTCAATATTTTGCCCCGGGCGCAAGAGAGACTAGACCGTCACTTGCACCAAAGCAATTGGAGTCAGAACTCTGAAAACCTCCAAAAACTTATTCGTTTTGTTCACATTTTATATAGGATATTTCAATCATCTAAGACTAATCTAAGACTGGTAGAGTTTTAATTTTCCATTTAATTCAGTAATCATCCATTATCTTGGCCGTCTTTCTTAGGACAAAGTCCATTAGAATAACCCATATAAATGGGAATAGGACAAGATCGTGCTTAATTCTTGATTCATAATTTATTTTTGACCTACTATACAACAATACAAGTGGAGTAATATAACAAGAACAAAATGAGAAAGAGTGTAACAAAAATCTCACTTTGTTACAGAGCAGACGTTGTCGTTTTTTTAGATGGTTTTATTTATTTTCTATTTTCGTTTTCATTGAAGTTTTTTTTCCAATGAAAAAGGCTCCCGGACGTGGAAACGAAATATTTGGATTTTTACTATTGAAAGTTTTGTGTGTTTTTGTTTCATTGCTTCATTTAAATTAAACCCGTTTTTTCCTCTTAAATTTTTTGTAACAACATACGGATTAAATTGTGGAAAGGGGTCTAAGAAAAAAATCGTATTTTAAAGATTTAAAATGTGGTAAATCAAGTAATTCTTGTGGCAATTCTTAAAGATTCGAAAGTATGTCAGTCCCACCGTGCCCTCGGACAATAGCGGTGTTATGATACCATCGCGGAATGTTAGCAAAAATTTGCAATAACTAAAAGAAAGTAAGCGAACCTCTCGCAGATCTTGCCCCAATGAAGTTAGACTAGCAACAAAGTGGGATCGACCAGATCCCATGTACTTGCGGAAGCTCATATGTGGGACGTACTAGTCAAAATTTGGAAATGAGATTATTACAGCATAAAGATTCTATTTCATCGGCTTTAAAGCAAGATTCTTAGTCTGAAGATTTTACTTCATCCCTTTCGGAGCATATTTTCAATTTTCCAGACCATTTTGTTTTGTTCGATAATGTCTCATTGATTTCTAGGGACCGGGGTTTAAAGCGAAATTTTCGTGAAACTCTTGAAATAAAGAAAATCTTCTTCAAGAATAAGATTTCTTGAATCGTGACACAGGTGAATTTGGGTTGAACTCTATCTACGATGATTTATTAAAGTCTGATAGAGTAAAGTTCAATTCACCCAATGTAATTGACCTTTGTCCAAGCGTTATTTCATTGAACGCTATTGAACCGGGTCCGAGAAGGTCAAGGAGGGTAGCTTCTGCCTTTGCTTTGAAAAGAATTGGAGAATTAAACAATATGTAGTTTTATTTTATTTCGTATATAAACTATTGTTTTTAATTGTTTTAGTTTAGTTTTACTGCTGATGACGGTCACTGCATATGTGACCGAAATATTAGGTATTTTTTTTGTGAATTTCTATCTCTGTTTGGGAAACATTGTCAATGAAATGGATTTTATCCCTATTTGAACTTTTATTTGTCGTCTTGGAAAGGCAATGTGGTCTCCGAAATTATCTACTTCACATTATGGGGGGGGGGGTCAACTTCACCCCTCCTCCCCCCAACAACGCCCCTGAATTCAAGGATAAGACCTTCACTAAAGTTCTTTTGTCAAGGTGCATAATCAAGGGGTCAAATAAAATATTTTTTGTAAAAGATTTTCTTTTTCATGAATATTTTGAGGGGTCACTAACGTTCAAAAATCACTTACGTCGGGAGGCGTATGGCAGAACTGTCTGGCATACGTGATGCTGCGGGATGTACTCCAAGTGGTGGAAAGTGGATAACCCCTCGACACGTTTCACGTTTGTAATGAATTTTCCAGTGTTTTGATGTTTCTCCGATGGAAGCTGTATCCTTGCTTTTTACTCGGATCTTTACTTTACTAATATCTTTCTTTCCTTCAAGAGTTCCTTTGATTCGAGTTGAGGGACCCCTTATCGTGGCGCAACTGTTGGAAACTACGCTCCTAACTTTGGTCAACTATGCCAGTCTCCTTGCTACCAATGCCGCTAGATATCGACTAGCTGCTGGAAGTAAAATTATGCTTCTTGAATTTGGACTTCGAAGAGCGCAGGGCCCAGATGGGGGACTTTCAGCCTCAAAATATGCCTATTTAGGTAACTCATTTTCATTACTAAATCTTTAATTTAGTGTTCTTGTATCGGCCTGTTGGTCTAGGGGTATGATTCCTGCTTTGGGTGCAGGAGGTCCCGGGTTCAAATCCCGGACAGGCCCAATTTTTATGCTTTTTTCAAATTGAAAATATTTAATTCGGTACAAATTATTATAGAATTTATTGTACATTATGTCAGTTTGTTAAAATTAAAAGAAATAATATAATTTGCGTATTTATTTATTCATAAAGCATAGACAAAACTATCTGTCGGCACGGAGCTACAGTAATGATGTTAAATTGTAATTCTTTACAGTTCAGTTATCTGTAGCATTAGTTGCAACTATTGAAACAGTAGCTGCAACATTGTAATGTTTTCCAGTGGGATTTCACGTAGTACATCTATTAAAAATGTTATTGTAGACGTAACTTAAAAAATGGATGTTTAAGAAACGAGTAACTCTTGACCTTGACTTATGAGACAATAGTAATTTTCATTCAGATTCAACTGAATAGTAATTTCTAACTATGAGAAGAAAGTTTTAAAATTTTGAAAAAGAGCCTGAAACTCTTAATAAAATGACGCTCAATTTAAATTAACAATACACTATTTAAATTGCCAAAAAAAAAACTATACCCTTAGATTTAATACAAGTATATTTTGCGCGCTGACACCTTATATTCTAATGAATTGACGCCCCTGGAAGAAAATAAGAGATATTAAGCATGTGTTAAAATACGCTTTTGCAAGTTTTGTATATACACTTCTCCTAATTTTTGTAGACTTCCAGCAGTTTTTACTTTCATCTTCCAAACCGATATACTTGACGAGGAAGTAGATTCAAACATGATCTGAGCTAAATCTTTGGATAAATGCTTTGGCAAAATATTTGCAGCTGGCGAAACATAGTGTAGTGTGAATGTATCACGATGGGCTGGGCCAAAAGGCAAATTCATACCTCGCTCATTCCTCTTTTCTTCCCCTGACCTATTATTTCACTGTTTCTGTTGTTTGATTGTGTGCTGTCAGCAAACTATGATTGTTCTATGATTAATTATCTTTCGAATTGGTCGCTAGTGGTTAAACCACATTTACCTGACCTCAAGGGGAAAATCCCTTGTCTTAGTCAAACAGTTCGTGGTAACGAACTGTAAGTAAGGAGTGACCCGGCTCAATAGTTACCAAAACTCTAAAAACCGGAATTTTGATACCCATAGATGCATCAATAGAATCAGATTGTTATGCTAATTTCAAATATATAAGTTTCATTAAGTTTAGTTTTACCCATCAAAAGTTAAGTGCCTGAGAAAATTTGTCTTATTTTCGAAAAAAGGGGGAAACACCTCCAAAAAGTCATAGAACTTTAATGAAAATCACACCTTGTTTGTCAGAAGAAAGATCACGGATGCGTGTTTATTAGTTTTTTTTTTTTTTTTTTATTTGTTTTTTTTTTGTTTTTTTTTCCAGGGATAATCGTATTGATCCAGTGGTCCTAGAATATCGTGAGAAGGATCATTCGAACGGAAATTAAAAGTTCTAGTGCCATTTTTAAGTGACGAAAAAAAAATAGAGGGCAACTAGGCCCCCTCCCACGCTCATTTTTTCCCCAAAGTCATCCAATCAAAATTTTTAGATTGCCATTTTGTTCAGCATAGTCGAAAATCTAATAAATATGTCTTTGAGGATGACATAGTCCTCCACAGTTCCCGGGGCTGGAAGTAATGAACTTAGCCCATTGTTTACATAGAGTATTGGTTAGTGGGAGGTATAAAGACGTTTCAGGCGGGATTTTTTCGGATGGGGGGGGTGTCAGAGGAGGGGGTTACGGGGGAGGATCCTTCCATGGAGGATATTTCCTTTGGGAAAGGGACATTTCTATGAAGGGGGCGCCGGATTTCCCAGCATTATTTAAAACACGATCAGAATTTAAATAAAAAAAACTATTTTTTCAAATGAAAGTAAGGAGCAACATTAAAACTTAAAACAAACAGAAATTATTACGTATATGAGGGGGTTCGCCCCCTAGTCAACACCTCGCCCTTTACGCTAAAGTTATTTTTAGTGCTTTCAAAAGAGCTATCTATTCTAATTAACAAGCCTTTGTGATTCAGGGGTTTGTGATTGGAACAAAATTCGAACTTTAGCGTAAAGATCAAGGTATCGACTAGGGGGCGAACTCCCTAATATACGTAATAAAATATACGAATATAGAAGTTCGTTATGTAAGTTAATTCGTAAGTTACTTCAGAACAAAATTTCGAGAAAGCCATTTAGCCCCCCAAAAAAGAAAAGTTAACATGCAAATTTCGTTTTAATTATTCGTGTATCTTGAGTTAAAATCAAAACTTGAACTAATTCAAAAGCGTTAATAAATTAAATAAAAAAACAAGTTTTTATACCTGAAATTTGGGAGCGACATTAAAAATTAAAACGAACAGAAATTATTCCGTATAAGAAAGGGGCTGTCCCCTCCTCAATACCTCGCTCTTTACCCTAAAGTTTGAATCTGTCACACAACTTTATTTTTTAGAACAATAAAAAACTTTAGCGTAAAGAGCGAGGTATTGAGGAAAATGTCAATTTATTTTAAAGAACATTTTTGCTCTATTTTTTATACTATTTTCAGGAATATCAAACGTAGCCGTTTGTAAAGCAAACCTACAATAAGTTTTGGGCTTTATCTCAAATTTCAGAGAAAATTTTCTCTGAAATTTATTTTCGGCTTTAGGGGCTTACTGAAATTTATCAAATGTCGGCTTTAGTTTTTTCTTCTTTAGTTTTTTTCGTTTTTAGTTTTTTCATCATTTAAAATATTCGTCTCTTTTTCTTTTTTTTCTCTTTTTCTTTTTTTTAGTTTTTTCTTCATTTAAAATATTCGTCTCTTTTTCTTTTTCTTTTTTTTTAGTTTTTTCTTCATTTAAAATATTCGTCTCTTTTTCTTTAAAGAAAACAACAGAAAGACCGACAAATCCGTCAATCATTTATCAATAGTAAACTAAAAAACACTTAACATGGGAGATGGCAAGTTGATTTGGACAGGCGTGACCCCTAATACAATATTGAAATAGCCATCATCAAAAACCCTCTACTTCCCCCACAGTCCCTCAACATTGAAAACAGGGAAGTCATATTTTAACCTGCGTAGCATATCTGTAAGCCCTGTAGAGGGGATTTGGGGGCATTAATCAAAAAAATCTTTTTATTTGATAATTTGATTAATAAGTACCCAGAAATTTGGGAAATTTGGATTTTCGGGGAATTATCCGAATTTATTTTGGCATCCTTGGTACTCAAACTCAAAAGGGAAAATATTACATCCAGTTTTTGGAAAGCGAATAATCAAACTGTAGCAATCAAGCCTTTTGGCAGTTCAATAGATGAAGTCGTGCTTGGAAACCTTGGAGACTGCAGTTCTACGCTCCCTGTCAAAAAGCCTTCTCCTTTGAGGAGTGGTGACCCTTGAAGGAAATATAGCCAAGAAACTGACACGGTGTTGGGCTTTGTTTGGCCTCGTGTGGCTTTCTGCGTTGCTTAGTTGTTAGTAGTAGGAATAGTTGCAATATTGAACCTTTGTTGAAAACTAACTGACTCCTTATTTTTCAGAAACTAAAATGTATTTTTATCTCATTATGTAACCAAGGAGGGTGAGGAGGCTCTGACCTTCTGGCCTACAGCGCTATAAAGCCTTCTATACAGCACTATTCAGTACTATAAAGCCTTCTGGCTACAGCACTTTCATTTGCTGGCAAGTACTCCCCAAATGGGGTGAGAAGTGGTAATAAAAAAAATATTTGGAAGAAATTGGGAGTTCAAGGGAGGGGGTAAATAGTGGAGCTTAAAATAGATCAAGATGGAGGGGGAGCGTCCGCAGCTGTGCTGCACGCGGCTTTGCGCTGCAGTGACTTGTTGGTATTAGCAGCATTCTCTCAAAATTGTAGGCGAAAATAATTTCTCATAGTGGGGTTACGTAGCCTACATCTTAATGTCTTTGAGCTCTATTTTTTTTTTTTTTTTTGACGGAGTTTGTTTTGAAGTAAAAAGCCACTTATCTAACTAAAATATACTGAGCCAGATTTTAAGCCAGGAAAACGGCAGTGGTATTTTAGAAAAAAAAAATCAGTCTAAATGTTTTTATTTGGTCCGTTCCATCTATGCAAGAACCCTTGGAGGAGACCCCTTAAAGAATCACTTTGAAGCAGTCATGAAATTAGTATGAAAACCAAGACGAACGTCTATGAGGTAACTGCTCGGTCGATCTTGATGTACGCTTGCGTAACCTGGCCTTTAGAGGCCAAATAAATACGATTGTTTGATCTGAAAGGATCATCACTGCACTAAGCACATACTACGTATCAGCGGATGGTTCCGTGTCTCAGATGCTGAGGTTCGAAGACCCTGCGCCCAGAAAGACGACCATAAAACAAAAACCATTGAAATTCCTGGTCCACACACTACGACGACCCCCTGAATCAAATCCAGGTATGTCCTCACATGCGACCTCCTAATCCAGAAACGAAAACCTGGCGGCCAGAAAAAGAATCTTTGGCAAATATTCTAGAATGTCTTGGATCCTTGTGCTGGCTTCCGTCGACATGGACGTCTTTAGGATAAGGTCGTCCATAAAGTCTTCCAGTCACCCATTGGCACCAGGCGATCGATTGTCGTCTTGCTCTCGTAAAAAGTAAAAGTAAGTAAACAGATAAAAGTAAGACTGCTGTCTTAGGTCTGTTCAAACCTGAAAACCACGATTTTCTAAAATTTTTGGGAACTTATTCAAAATTGTGAAGTTTTTAGGGCAGTCCCACATTTTGTCACTGTTGCCACGTTGAACCGTGAAAATAGTGACACTAAATTTATTAATTAAAGCCGACAGCACTTTTCGCCCGTAAAAATTCAAATAATAAAAACGTGTCGATTTTGAATGACAGCCGCACCTTTTTAAACCGTTTAGTGCTACATGTTTGAGATTATTTTGCTGATTTTTCACTTTTTTTTTTTTTTTTTTTTTTTTTTTTTTTTTTTTTAGTTGGCTCCCGTGACTACCAGAACTGCAGACGAAGGTCCTTCTCATTGATGATTGGATTCCTGATTTTTTTTTTTTTTTTTTCTCTTTTTTTCAATTTAGTTCCATAAAGATCACTGTATTGAGTGATCACTGTGACAATTTAAAGAGATCCATCCAATGAAAACCCACTCATTTGGTAAAATACCAACTGAACGGCGATAATTAAATCCAAGCAATAACTTATTCCTCATAAAATTAACCATAATGGTGTAAACGAATTTTAATCTCATTTGCAAGAATTTTGTGAGCTCCTCAAATATACCTATGTATATACGTTTTATGAATCTTTACCACCCAGGAGTACTCACACAGGTGTACAATCTTTGAAGACAAGGGGAGTGCATTTTTTTAGGGGGATGGGGGCAAGGGTTACCTTAGATTAAAAAAAAAAACACTTTCTTCTATATTTTAGTCTACAAAAATCAAAAAAATCATCTACGTTGGGGCTTAATCAATTAAAACAGTCGCTTTACTGTACTTTGTTCTTCAAGTTCAGTATGAATGTTACTTCGATATGTTTACCGTTTTTGAGCCAAAGTTGTTAAAAATATTTTCTGTCTAAATTATGGCTATATTCCCCCCTCCAACCCCCTGCCCCCACGAATCTCTGTTAACTCCTAGGAAATGGAAAAAATAATGAGAAATAACGAAGGTAACTGAATATAGCAGGTGGCGCGTAAATTCTATCGAAGTTTCCAGTAAGAAGAAATAACCATGGACATTGCCATGGATTGTCTACTAGAGGGAGGAGGTAACTGACTGGGGAGATTGGAGAGACTTTCGAATCTTAATTTTAAACTCGGCTGTAAGATTTTTTTTTGGGGGGGGGGTCAATAAATTTTCAAGCGTATCTCCCAAGTGAAGGTTTGTCCCAAGATGCATGTAATCATTTACCAACCAAACGTTTTGCAGGGGCTTCTTCCCCCTTCCGAAAATTAAACTCGTGGTCATTTTTGTGTCAGTTCTTGATTTTTTTTTTTTTTTTTTTAACTGCCTCTGAAAACAAATTCTAGTCACGCTATGATGACTTTCTAATCCCCTTAGTGAAAAGAGGAGGGTAAAACTTCTTCTATGGGCAGGTATATCCTGAGATCCATGTAACCTTTACCAAGTAATTGACAAACCAATTTAAAATTTCCTGAAATTCAAGTATCTTGGCTCTATTGTAACTCCAGATGGTGGAGCTGGAAAAGATGTTTCTGCCCACATATCAAAGGCGTTAAGTCTTCACTGGTCTTTAAAAAGGTGCTATTGGCCCGACAAAAGATCTCGGAAAAAACCTAAGTCATAGTCTACATAGCATCAGTTCGAGTTTTACTACTCGAAGTTGTACTAGCAACTCGAAGTTGCGAGACGTGGCCGCTCAAAGCAGAAGAGGCGAGAGCTTGGGACGCATTCAATCACCACTGCCTTTGTTATATACTCCGATTTAGCAGGTAGTCTAGAATTTTCATTACTGAAGTATGAAGTCGTTGTGGCCAATATAAGCTATCTGTCCTCATCAAAAGACATCGTCTCAAGGTCACTTCAAAAGTACAATATGTCAATTTGTCCTCATCTGCGAGCCAGCACTCTCCTGGACCCGGGAAGACAGAAGAAGAATCTGTGGCAAAAATTCAGAGAATATCTAGAACCATGTGGAGACTTCCGAAGGTATGGTCAAATGGGACTGGTTGAAGATCGCACTGGAAACTGTAGCCGACAGATCAAAGTGGTCGTCGCAAGTAATTCTAAGATCCGTTTGTGCCGGGCAAGACAGTTCGTGGTCTGGTTCCCGCCAAAAGTAAGTAAGTAATTGTTTCGTAATTGCCTAATCCTCCTTCCCAAGTTAATTAAACATCATTTTCAGGAGGCTTTGATGGTTCAAGCAATGTTTTAGCAGGCAAACTTTTCAACATACCCGTTAAAGGGACTCATGCTCATTCTTTTGTCAGCTCTTTCTCGGACAGTGACGATCTTTCAATCAGAGTAAGTTTAGTTATTTCTCTTATTAAACTTAACTTGACTAATAATAAATCTAATTTAGTTAGTTCATTAATTAATTGTTTCATAGATTGGATCTTTCAATGAGAATTATTTATTTATTTCAGCTTAATTAAAAATAAATTTAATTAAACTTTTCAACTTACCCGTTAAGCAGAGTGGCGCTCATTCTTTTTTCAGCTCTTTCGCGGTTAGTGACGATCTTTCAATCAGAGTAAGTTTAGTTGTTAAACTTATTAAACTTAACTTGATTAATAATAAATCTAATTTAATTAGTTCATTAATTAATTGTTAGATAGATTGGATCTTTCAATGAGAATTATTTATTTATTTATATCAGCTTAATTAAAAATAAATTTAATTAAATTTTTCAACTTACCCGTTAAGCAGAGTGGCGCTCATTCTTTTTTCAGCTCTTTCGCGGTTAGTGACGATCTTTCAATCAGAGTAAGTTTAGTGGTTAAACTTAACTTGACTAATAATGAATCTAATTTAATTAGTTCGTTAATTAATTGCTAGATAGATTGGATCTTTCAATGAGAATTATTTATTTATTTATTTATATAAGCCTAATTAAAAATAAATTTAATTAAACTTTTCAACTTACCTGTTAAGCAGAGTGGCGCTCATTCTTTTTTCAGCTCTTTCGCGGTTAGTGACGATCTTTCAATCAGAGTAAGTTTAGTTGTTAAACTTAACTTGACTAATAATGAATCTAATTTAATTAGGTCGTTAATTAATTGCTAGATAGATTGGATCTTTCAATGACAATTATTTATTTATTTATATATATAAGCCTAATTAAAAATAAATTTAATTAAACTTTTCAACTTACCTGTTAAGCAGAGTGGCGCTCATTCTTTTTTCAGCCCTTTCGCGGTTAGTGACGATCTTTCAGTCAGAGTAAGTTTAATTATTTAATGTATAAAATTTTATTTGATTAATAATCACTCTTATTTAATAAATATATTACGCCCATCGATTAATTTTTAGGTAATGTGGATCTTTCAATCGGGAAAAGCTTTTTTATTTATTTATATCAGTTTAATTACCGATAAATTTAATTAAGTATTCGATTTAATTAGCAATTAGGAATTCAATCTAATCAATTATCTAATTAAATGATTTGTCAAATTAATAGTTTGTTTTGTAAGTAAACCTAAGTATTAGCCTATATCCATTTACCAATTGGTCTATTAGGAAGCTGTGTTGGCCTCAGTGTGCTGAAATGAGTGGTTAGTAGTCTTTCTACTATTAGAAATGCATTCGCTAACTCTGAACCATTTTTCCAAAAAGCTTAGCCCTTTATTAAGAACCCTTAATCAGCCCCTAATTAATGATGAACAGAGATGGGATTCTGCGCAAAATCCTGTATTTTTAAGCTAGATGTCTAAAACCCAAAATATTTTTCGCTTAAAAAGGCACGAGTGTAATGAGTACTGAATGAATAAATTTATTGTAAACCCGTCAAGTTTAGACAAGAAACACAGACGGAGCAAAAATAAAAGAAAATATGGAAAACGAAAAGACGCTTCAACAGAAACAATAATGAAAAAAAAAGAAGAAAAACGAAACAAGACTTTCACTGAACCTAATAAGAAGAAAAGAAACTTCAAACTACTGATGAAAACTACTGGGTTAGTATGGGCCACCACTGATGAGTTTGACGATTATTATTGAATTTAACAATCCGTTTTTCTGCTGCAGTGGATCCGTGATATTGTAAATCCTGATTATTTTGTATTCCTGGTCCAAGGTCCAGGGACTCTGAGTAAATATTTTGCAAACCGGAAAAAAGTGCTGCGGATTTTATTTTTATCTGTTTGAGTAAATATTTTCCAAAAAGGTGTACAGTATAGAATGTGAGGGGTTGCAATCGCATTGTATAATGTGGCAAGGATGGATCTATTGAAACGACCTTTGGCCTTGATAAATGTCACATAAGCAGTGCAAATGCGGCGTTGTATATGTGAAAGTAGAAGCTGACGTGTGTGTTCAATAGAAGTGCCAATCGGGAGTCCAAAGTAGGTTGTGTGGTTAGATGGTTTGATTGGCGTGCTGTCAAGAGTTCGTACTGAATTCGTCCCTCCTCTCTCTCCACTTAAAATATGTCTGATGCCCCCATCTTCCATCGGTCAAATAAAAGTTCAAACGGGGATAAGTCCTTTTAATACACTGTGAAACCAGATACAAAAAAGCGGAATATTTCAACCACATACAAATACAGTGTGGTCTTAGACAAATATATCTAATTTAAGATATTACGTCGGAAATTCCTCCGTCGATGGAGCTTGGATTGGTATGCACCTCGGATTTAGTATCCCAAAAGACGTTATAGTCACGTACTGCACTTGTACAGTTCTATGGAATGGTATTCCCTTTTACAGTTCTGTTGTATTGTTAGGGGCTCGCAGCAAAAATTCCCTTTTACAGTTCTGCTGTATTGTTAGGGGCTCGCAGCAGAAATTCCGTTTTACAGTTCTGCTGTATTTTTAGGGGCTCGCAGCAGAAATTCCCTTTTACCGTTCTGCTGTATTGTTTTGGGCAGAAGTTATGTTTTACAGTTCTTCTGTATTGTTAGGAGCTCGTAGCAGAAATTCCCTTTTACAGTTCTGCTGTATTGTTAGGGGCTCGCAGTAGAAATTCCCTTTTACAGTTCTGTTGTATTGTTAGCGGCTCGCAGCAGAAATTCCCCTTTACAGTTCTGCTGTATTTTTAGGGGCTCGCAGCAGAAATTTCCTTTTACAGTTCTGCTGTATTGTTAGGGGCTCGTAGCAGAAATTCCCTTTTACAGTTCTGCTGTATTTTTAGGTGCTCGCAGCAGAAATTTCCTTTTACAGTTCTGCTGTATTTTTATTGGCTCGCAACAGAAATTCCCTTTTACAATTCTGTTGTATTTTATGGGGCTCGCCGCAGAAATTCCCTTTTACAGTTCTGTTGCATTGTTATGGGCTCGCAGCAGAAATTCTGTTTTACAGTTCTGCTGTATTGTTAGGGGCTCGCAGCAGAAGGGCATGATGCCTGGTATATGGGGGTATTCGCTTGCTTTTACGAAATTTATTTATAAAATGTTTTTATCATATATAAAACGCCCGTCAATTTTCAGTTTCTCATCTATAATTTTAAATCTCAGAATTTAAACTTTGCTTCTACTCAGTGTGTTTATTAGTATTGGGCCAAGTTGCCCTAACAGTCAGGATAAACATGAACTATTTGACCACAAATTGAAAATTTGTATCCGTTTATATTGGTTCTGTTTAGCTTTGTCTTAATTTGTGTGGTGGTTCGTCTTGATTGGCGAATAGAAGTAATACGGATTCTTCAATTTCAGTCAATGTTCGGGTTTCAATTTCAATTGAAATTCAATTTCGGGTGTTCTATAGTAGAACACCCGAGGGGGGGGGCCTGATTTCCCTCTCCTGGTGTATATTCTGGAACGCCACGTGTACCACGTAGTACTGTAACACTTTGTATAGTTTCTGCCACGCTTGGCACAGTTTCTGCCACCCTCCATTTTTTGACGTTAGTTATAATAACACTTTTTTAACGAGTTGATTATAATAAAAGCGAAGCGAGTTCACGAGACTTAGTCTCGTTAATTTACCCCTTTTTATTGCATCCTCGTTGCAAGGTATCTTTTCTGTAAGCTTTACATGGCTTGTCAATTCGCAATCCTTTTAATGATCGCAATCAGCTCAAAATGAAAAATGCTTTACCTTTTGCAGAAAGTTCCATGCATAGATAGATAACCGAGTGATCGACTGTAAAGCCCAACAGAGGGTTAAAAGTGACCCTTATTAAGCCAGCTAAGAGGGTGCGGTACCTCTAAGTCATTTCTGCGAGCCTCAGCGTCGGCTGACCGTCAAAAAGACCAATGCCCATTACTAAATTCTCACAGGAAATCACCAATCAATGAGAACTATTGAGAAAATGTGGTTTGACCGTGAAATCTGACTGGAAAGACTGCGAAATTCTACATTCTTTTTGATAATATAAGAGACCCTCTATCCAAATTCCAATTTCCAGAGAATATAAACACCACAAAAGCGATTTGACACAAATCACATTATGGTTAGATAACAGCTTCTTCTAAGAATTCAATTCAAAAGTTTACATTTGGTCAAAATTAAATATCAAAATTGGTATAGGGGAGACCGGCCCGCATTTAGCCAAAGCAAACAGTTTCAATATAAGAACCTATGTGGCTTCTGGTGGATTATAAAAGCTCTGACAGATGGCAGTGTATGTTTTTAAAATGTCTGACCTAAATTAATCCTTTTACCAAAAATATCAGATTGGATCAGGTTTTATGGTGATTAACTCTGGAATTTTGTTCAATTTTGTCTGATAGCCTACGCCTAAATACGAATACTAGAAAACTCGCGTTGTAAACCCACATTGTATTCTCCTATTATTTGCCTGTTTTTGGCAGCTTCCGAGACGTGTCATCTTCACCAGTTTGCTGTTAGTATTTTTTCATCCTACGGGATAGCGAACTCGCATGTTCGGCCACAATACCCGGGGTAAATTCCGCATCCCATACCAAGGTGTCCAAAAGTGGGTTAAGCTTGTAAAGGCTGTGTAAATAGCATATTTAAAGGTTGAAGGCAAGCTTAAAACCCAAAACTGAGTTAATTCTGGTGTTGTTTAATTCTGTCAGAACAGTAGGTGAACTGAAGTTCTTTTTTTTCTGTTAAATTTCATTCAAGATAAAATGATTAAAAGTAAAACAGAAGAGAAAAGAAAGAAAGGTGGCTGTGATCCAGAAGAAAATAAAATAGCAGTTTTTTCTGTCTTATTCTACAAGAAGTCAGTTGGATTCTCTAGAAGTGCCATGGTTGTCCCTAGAGGAACGCTGCAAGACTACATAAAAAAAGTTGAGAAGCTGAATATCCCCCTAAAAAGTCTGGACCTAAGTTTCCTTACACCCTGTTACAACACATGATAAATATTTACAGAGGAACAAGAAAAAGGACTAAAAACTTACTTGAAAACGATAACTGATATGCTTTCGACTATATTCCCATAGAAGCGTGTAAATTTGCACACACCTATGCCATTATTAAGAGTATAAAAGTACCGGATAACAGAACTGCAAAGACAGTGGAGGAATTATAGGTAAAGATTGGTACCGTGGTTTTATGGATTGTCTTAAAACGCTATCAATAAAAACGCCAGAAAATACAAGCCTATAACGGACAACTACTTTCAACCGTCACAGTGTAGGAGCTTTCTTTAACAACCTAGAGCGAGGCCTATATAAACACATGTTCAGACCACAAGACATTTGAAAAAGTAGCAACTGAAGAACTTCAGGTCCACTTTTGGAAGGAGACTGGAGCAAGAGACTGCGCTAACTGACGAGATGGATATTGTCTTAAAGACAGAATTTGAAGTAGAACTACCACCACTGACAGGTAGAACACCCAGATTAGCGGAGTGGCTTACTTTTGGTGTTGATCAGTCAATCTATAATTAGAAATTAATACTCTTAGTTTTTTTTTAAACCTTAATGAAATTCATTTTGTAGTTTTTTATGCTGACCATATTCTTTCTTAATTTTATAGCCGAAAAACAAGCTTTAATGTTCCCCTGGTCACTTTCCTTTTTCTTTTGTCCGGTGGCCAAACATAAGCCAGAGACGGCGAACCAGTACCGGGGTGGTCCAGGTTTGGCACTCTGGACCACTTGGATGGAGAGGCATCCAGGTGGAAAAATGGCGGAGTATTTCTAATTGTCTTTTTCAAGGATGGTAATGAATAAGTTGCTTTTGCTTTGGCACGCTTGGCAACTTCTTATTGCTTGAATCAATTCATGGAGAAGTAAGCAAATCAAAATCAACCGATCATGGGCCAGTCTCCTATCTATATATCGGACCGAAAATCAATATTGAAGATCGAAACGTAAATGATGATATCGGAAACGATATTTGGAAATTTCTGTTCGTTTCCGGCTTTTTTAACCATCTACCAGGCAACGTCCAACAAAAAATTTCAACATACGAAAAATTCTCGTTAATGTCTAGCGTAAATTTGAAGTTTTAGGGGGGGCTGCTGCCCTCCCCTGCCCCCCCCCCCCTTCACTACGCCCATGGTTGAAACTGTGCCTTATGAACGGCAGCTTAATCTCCATATTGGCACATGGGTACGAGTCCTAGAGCCTGTTTAGAGCTGAAGAGAAAAGGCTACTTCGACGTGAGAACAATTGCCTGCAAAGAATACTTACGATTTGCTGGGATGATACCCTCGGATAAATGCAATTTGCTGATAAACCTGAGCACCCGGTTAATGTTTATTACTAAGTAAACTCAAATAATCGACGATGTCCGACTTAGAAGGTGGACATACTGGGGTAACATGACTCAAATGAGACAATGACGACTTCGCTATGACGTTTGGTGCTGGACTTCTCTTAGCCTTCGGAAGAGTTATACACAATTAATCACTATGGGTTGTTCCCTTAAAGACGAGGCAAGAGTTATATGATCATCCCGCAATGAGCTGGCGTCTGGTTCAGATTCATCTGACGTGGAGGTCAACCATTGCTACCCTATACGCCACAAGGTGTTGGAGGATCTAAATCTAAGTAGCTCTTATCAATCAAAGCGGGTGACATTACAGGGAACTCTCAAAGCGGTCAAATTGATCGAACGATACTTCCTTTGATCTGATTTTTAGCGTTTTCCAAGCAGGTGGGCTAGATCATTTTTAGGGATTGTCTTTTCCTGAGCTTAAAAATAAGATACTGTTCCATTTAATCGGAAAAAAATCACACTTCCTGGTAACGCAAGTTTCATTGAAACTGAATATTTCTGTCTCCGGAACAGAACGGGAAGAGTTAAGTGGGGTTTTTTTTTTTTAATTTTCGGGAAATTCGGTGTCGGCTTTTAGTTTTCTGTCGTTTATTCGGGTCGCTTATCCATGCTCTACAAGTTATAGCAAGACCGTCGAATCAGTTCTAAATTGTTTGCCACACAAACTAAAAACCTTTATAATGGACGACATCCGTTAAGGGAAATCCGTTAAGGTACCGCATCCTCTTAAGACGAAACTTTGGGGTATAGAATTTGAGTTTTTACAATCTTTTGACGTGCCATTGTTAAGTCACAATTGTTAATTTGTTATCCTACAGTCTCGAAATCTGTTTTTTTTTTCCGGAACCAGTAATTCAAAAAATATATTGTCTATATTTTTTTTTTCTAGACACTGGAACCCCGTGATGGCATAATACTGGAAAGTAAGAATTTTGTCGACGACTGCATAGCTTGGAGAACAAAAGTGGCGAAAACACTAGCCGTCTTGCCAGGACAAGCCAATGATGGCGAATTGGCTGCATTTGCGAGTTTTGCCATTGCTTTTCCTACTTCCTTCTCGGCATTAGTTGACACGTACGATGTTATAAGGTATTGTCAATGTGCTTTAGATGTGGCTTCGGTCTCTTTGAATATTATCTTGGCTTGAATATTATCCTAGTATGGTATGTAAGCAGTTAGCATTTGAATATTGTTGCTTACTGTCCTCATTATTTCTTGTATATTCCTTTTGCAATTTCAGGATGGATGAATGTCAATCGAGTTGAATCAGTTGATGACTAAAAATCAGGGACTTACGTAGGGGGCTTCGGATCTTTTCCTCCAGAATCCCAAATCTTCCCATATTTCTAGGCACTTTTTATTTATCAAATAAATTTTTTTTTAAACTCCTCCCCTCCCCTCCTCGAAAAAACTCCTGCCTAAGTACTTGGCTTAAATGTATTATTCGAAGATTGTTCTAAAATAATAGATAGCGTATAGAATTGGTAAATTGTGGTAGAACTGAGTTAAATGAGTTGCTTGTCTAGAAATATAGGCTAAAACTGATGTTTTTAACTTGTTTTATAAACTGAGGCCAGTGGAGAACATTTTTTTTTTTTTTTTTAAATAAAACAACGCTTTCAGCTCCTCGTTATTGGTTGGAACGTGATAACCCGGGTAGTATCTATGGAATATGATATGATATTTATTCGCTAGAAAAAAAAAGACAAAAAAAAAAATTCCAAAAAAAGTTTCGGTGAGTCTAGTAAAATAATTCTTTAGTCTAATAAAATTAATATTTTCCAAAACCCCAACAAACCACCTCTCTTCACCTTTTTCTACCCCAAATATTTCCCTTCTCAAGCCTCCCGCCTCTATACAATCAACAAAAAGTGAATAAATCTTTACCATTCTCCACACATGACCATCTTTAGCCCTTACCCTCCCCAAAAATTACCCTCCTTACCCTCCCCAAAAATTACCCTCCCCAATTTTTATTGTATTGCCAAGCACTAAAATATACTATCTTAATGAAATTATCATTAAATGTGCTTTTGGATATAACCCCTCCCCCCATACTCTTTTAACCTTTTTACCATTTTAGTAAGGGTGACCCATCTTTCTCATTTTGCCACTTCTGAATTCCTTGATTATCTAATCTATCTTTTAATAACCTGACAACTATTCCTACTTCCTTATTCCTACTTTCCCCTTCATTTCGCCAGTCACTTAATCCACAACCATCAAAAGTCGTTTTAACTAGGCTAGTCCCTGTATTTTTCCAAAATTTAAGATTTTAATGTCCAAAAATTGAAAAAAAAAATGTTTCTCTGATGTAAGTAAAGAGCGAAGTTGAAACTTAAAGCGAACGAAAATTACTGCTTCGCAGTTTAATCGACATAGTTTCGAAAAACTGTTTCAAACAAACTGCTTTTTTATATTTTTCTATGTTCGTAGAATTTTTAAAAACTTGGCCTTCACTGAAAACACAAAACCAAGGCAACAAAATAGGATTAGGAGCAGAGAGAGCCTTGAGTAGCCTACAGAAAATAAAAGACTAGTTTGAAAATCTCCCAATAGTCTTTTACCAGCCGTGAAATCAATTAATTTTGCTTTACAATTTATTTTTTGGAAAAAAACTACAACAAGCTTAATTTTCATAGGATTGGGGGTTTTTTAACAATGGTGGACTTTTCATTTCAATCTGACGCCATTTTAAGGGGTCCCATGCTCCTTTTCGAAATTCCTATTTCGAAATTTGTTAATGTAACATTTTACCGTTAAGATTAATCAAAGGAAAGCTAATATTCCTGAATCAACTGCAAATAGCAAATTCTTTCTCACTAGACGATTTTTTTTAAACGGTTTTTAAACTTTTGGTTATTATGGGCTGTGGCTTGCTCTTAAACCTTGAAAGAAAAGCAATATTACTTTCTTATACATCCGTGTTAAAAAGTACACTTTAATCCCATTGGCCCCATTTCATCATAACCCCGTTACACTCTAACCCGTTGATGTATTTTTTAAGCCATTCAGGTTATTTCTTGTATCCAGGAGAGACAAATAGACCCGCTTTTTAAAACCTGACTGGTTTCAAACCGATACTAGCCAAGAACTTGAATCAATTGAACGTGTTTCGAACGCTGAACGGCTTTCGAACGTTGAACGTCTTTCAAACGCTGAATGTTTTTCGAATGCTGAACGTGTTTCGAACGCTGAACGTGTTTCGAATGCTGAACATGTTTCGAACGCTGAACGTGCGTGTACTATTAAAAACTTGGTCGGTTCTTCTTTAATATTTATGTATATTTTTGATATATTTATATATACCAAATATTTATAATATTTATATATATATATATATATATATATATAAAATCAAATATTTTTAGAGGTAACCTGCTTATTTCTAAATGCTCTGACTATCTATCCCCCCACCCTCAAAATTTTTGTCGGGCACGTATATAAGTACCAAAAAAAGATTTAAACGAATTTTGTTGCGTTGTTTGAACCTGCCCCCCCCCCCTCCCGAACAAAGATCATGGACACGGCCCTGCATCCAGCCCTTCAGAATTTTCACCCGTTCATTTCTTATGGTCTGCATCAATACAGTCGCATCTAGAATTTTTGAACGGACTTTTTCGAATGTGTGTAGCCTTTGAGGGAAGGGGGGGGGGGGTCAAGGGACGTAAAGCCGTCGTTATTTGTGGTATTTTTAGGTTTTATTTCTTCAGTCGATTGTAATTTCTGTTCGATTTAGGATTTTAATTAGATCTTTTTACAATGCAAAAGCGGATCTTTTTTATGAAAAATTAATTGAGTTTTTTGAAGCTATGAAATATTTTTTTTTTCAGTGAAAATAATTTAAAACAAGAAATTTCCTTCCTTATGAAAAATATAAGAAACTAGACAACATACAGCATGGTGAATAGACTCCTCAAAAATAACTGTAGTAGGAATACCAATTCAACTTCCCTATCACTGCTTTGTTGGGCCATGTTTTGTAGATATAAAATCACTGCGAATTAAACGTAACGTAAAGTCTTTCAAGAAGTTTTCAGAATGAAGGGTCCATTATGCTACAGAAAAATAAATAACTGTCTTGGCTTTTTTCTACAATTAGCCATATCTTGATGCCTACTGCAAAATACTTGATTTTCAATTCAAAATCAACGGACTCGGTCGAGGACTCAATCAACGGACTCAATCCCCTTTGTGCCAATTATCTTATGAATTACTTTGTTCGAGAACAGAGGGTTTGATAAATTTAAAACCTAATTGTTTTTGCTTTTTCTGTTAGTTTTCTGTTCCACTCGTTTATTGATCAGTAATTTCTGTTCGTTTTCAGTTCAAACTATTACTTTATTTCTACCCGTCTTTGGTTTTAACAGTACAAACCAGGCTCTTTTTTTTCTTTGAAAAGCTTCCGTTTTTTTAACTTTTTTTAAAGTAATTTTGAGAAAAAGCCGAGCCGAATTAATTATCATTCACACAGTTGCTATTCTTTTTTTTGTAATTTAAGAAGAGTTTTCTTTCCATTAAGAAAAATCCGATTATTGCCCCCCCCCCCTCCATTATGTCCTATATTTTCTTTATAAAGAGCCTAATTTAAAATAGCCTATTTGTTTGCAACTTTTGAGTTTGGATATACTTGATATCCTTAGTTTGGATGACCCTGTAATTCTTGAAATAAACCCCTTGAAAAACATGAAGATTTTGACCCAATATTTGATGTTCCTCGTCATCTCAATTTTCTATTATATTATGTTCTATTATATTATTCTATTATGTTCTATTATTCTATTCTATTATATTATTTTCTATTATATTATATTATTTTCTATTATGTAGATAATATCAAGATGAAAAAAAAACATTGAGGTCTATCTATCGTTCATAATTCACATGGTTGGGTGCGTCCGAGGCGAAAAAAACGTGCACCCCTCTCCCTGAAAACCTGAATTTAAAATGCAAATGGCAAGCGCAATCTTGGCCCTGACATCCCAGGCATAGCACCCGGAGGGCTTGGCTCTGTCGGTCTCCTCCCTTTGAACAGCCCTGCCTGTACAGGGTTCTGTAGAAATGGTGAAGACAGGTGATTGTATGTTAGAATTAAATAAAAAACAAATTTTTACAACTGAAAGTAAGGAGCAAAATTAAAACTTAAAATGAACTGAAACTATTCCATATAAGGAGGGGGGCTGTCCCCACCTTAATACCCTCCTCTTTGCGCTAAAGTCTTAAATTTTGTTTAAAAAAACTTCTCATTCAAATTCAACTGTTTTTGTATTTGAGCAGTCTTTCTAACGAATTGCGACAAAAAGTCAATTTTTAGCGTAAAGAGTTAAGGAAGTGGCGGCCCTCCCCCTCATATACGGAATGATTTCTGTTTTTTTAATTTTTAATGTTGCTCCCTACTTTGAATTCAAAAAACTTGTATTTTTTTATTCAACTTATTGATCGTTTTCCAAATCATGCCATGAAATCCCCTTCCCTCTCCACGGAAAATTCTCCTGATAGAAAATCCCCCCCCCCCCCGTTGAAGATTCTTCCCCAAAAATGGCTGTATATTTCCCAAAAACAATTCCTACGTGTGAATAATGAACAACTTGTGAAACTTATATTCTTTTCCCCAGGGACTATGGGTGGTCATGTCATCTGCCAAAGGCATACTTAATAGACCTTTCAACTATGTTGAATCAAATGGCCTTATCAAAATTTTGATCGAATATTTTGGAGAGAAAAAAGGGCGTGGGAGGAGGGGGGTTAGTTGCCCTCCAGTCTTTCTGGTCACTTAAAAAAGGCGATAGAATTTTTGATTTCGATTTACTTTTTTTTTAATACAGAATCTCACATTTTTGTAGATAGGAGCTTGAAACCAATACCGTATTGTACTCTGATATACTAAATATGATCGTATTATTTTCAGTAGGATTCTCTGAGTTTTTTTGGGGTGTGTTCCCCTTTTACGAAAATTAGGCAAATTTTGTCAAACTCGTAGAAAATTCTTTTGATGTATCTATTGTTGTCAAGATTCAGTCTTTTAGATTTTGGTTACTATTGGTTGAGTAGCTCCTTACTTACAGTTATTTACCATGAACTGTTTGACAAGGGGTTCTTTGATATCAAGAGCACATAGTCAATATCTTCTGTGTCGGGCTTAGTGGTTGTTTTTTTTTTTTTTTTTTTTTTTTTTTTTTTTTTTTTTTTTTTTTGAATGTGTTGTCAGGATATAGAATAGGCGTTTTTTTTTTCACTTGCATTTTCTATTTTTCTTTTGCCTAGCTCGAGTGTGCCACCTCATGGTGAACGCAAGGAATCCGGAATGATTGGAATAGCAATAAGGTACATGTACTGAATTTGCAATGAAAGTAAGAGCAGGTCACAAGCTTACTAGGTTCCTCACACCTTAGTGTTGATTTCACTGCATTTCTTTCACAAAATATCATATTGTACGCCGTACTACATATAAAATTCATGATATTTCGCATTTTGTAAATTATTATTTACTTATTTAATAATTATTAACACAACTTAATTCAATTATTTGTAAGACTTTTTATAGAAGCACTATTGGACATAACGTGTGCAGACATACTGCTGCAAACTCTTTGCTACTTTAAATCGAATGAGGCCCATAAACAGGCTAGCAGTCCACTACCGTTCGGTCGTATTTAAATAATTCCTGTAACCCTTACTGCTTTTTTACTTATAAATAAAATTAAAACAAATAGATAAATAGGTAAAATTTAAAATTAAGACAGCGAAAAAGAAACTGAAAGATGCTCGAATATTTTTGCTTCACGTCTGTGTTGTAGCGAGGCAAAAACCCTGCCAATACGCTGGATAGTATGACTCAAGGTCACAAGTTGTCGTCAACAACAAACACCATTAACAAACTACTTCTTGAAACCAGCAAGGATAAAATAAGAGAAAGCAGGTGATTAGAACCAACATATCCGTTATTTAAAGAAATAGCACCTTGGTGGGTGTTTCTTGCTACTCCAACAGGTGGTTTATGGTTAAAAACAGGGCCAGAGGCATGGAGGGTCAGGTGGACTACCAGCATTAGGTGCTGAATCAAGCACTAGCCGAACTCCAAGACGTGAATAAATGTCTCTGAGAAGCGCTTATTCCATTTTTACTGCATTTAGTATCATAACGGTTTGGGTTCAGGGCAGGGGCGTCCTGAGGCTCATTTTATGGGGAGGGTGATCTTCGTAAATTTTACCGAATCGCTATCTGATTTATGCCGAATTTTCTGCAGAAATTAAGAATTTTGCTAAATTTCAGCTTATTTGCAAAATTTCGGCCGAAATTTTGGCTTCGGCGAAAATTTTACCGAATGCCAAAACATTTGGGGGGACGCCCCTCCCCCCCCCCCCCCCCTCAGGACGTCCCTGGTTCAGGGTATGGAAGGCTGTGCGTACATCGCAGCCTACAAGCAGGATAATCTCTCGTGACCTATCGATATAAACCAGTGAATTCAAAATAACGGATAGTTCTTGGGCATGAGGTTGGAATCGAATTAGTGCGATTGTATTGACTTGTCGAAGTCCAACGAATACAATTCACTGGATACAACGCCGACTTTAAATAAAGAGCAGAAAGCAATTGCAAAAGTAGTAGTCAAACGTAGAGGGCAGAACAATGTACACTGGATGTTAATTTTGCCTTTGTTTAAAATTGGATATAGATCTCCCATGGAGAAAGAAGAGGGTTCAACCTTCTGAAAAAAAAATACATCAGAAGAAAAAAATATGGCGAGCTCAGTACTACATGCTGAGCCGTTCACTATTCGGAGCCAGTGGAGCCATTTTTATATGTCCCAACGATTGAACTGGGTTAACTGGATAATCACTAAAATAGATCATTTATGGTTTTTTGTGCTTTCTCTGGTTATTAAAGAGAAATATCAGTCCCATTGTGAGGCACCAGGTTTGAATTCTTAAGCAGTTTGACAAAAACCTTTTTGAGGTTTTTTGTGTTCAACCCAGTGAAATTTTAAAGCGCTTTCATCTACGGGTTCCAAGCGTGCTGGACACAGGTTCTTCGAAATTAAAACTTGTCAGAATAGCATGGTTGAATACGGATTGTGAATGACCCCAACGCGAGTATTCAAAACGATAATCTGCACAACCTTTGTCAAACACCGCATTGGATCTCGGATGGCCTGAAAACGGGGCTATGGTTGTGTAACTATTTGGATCTGGAATTGCCTAAAAACGGGGCTATGGTTGTGTACCTGTCATAAGAGTCAAAGTGATTGGAGGGGAGCCACCCCTCTCCAAAACACCCGTCGTTTTGTCCCGAAATGCATCTAATAGAAATTTTTAGATAGCTGTTCTATTCAAAATAGTCTGTAAAATGAAAAGATCAGAGGGCAAATTTAAAAAGTAATAGTAAGTCAATACGAGAAAGGAGCTATTATTATTACTACTAATAACGCACGCACCACCAAGCTACCTGAGGCGAACACAGCTGCGCACGTTCCTCATCCATTTCGATCTATTTAAAGCTCCATTGTATGGGTAGCGAAAGTTAGGATGACTCGGCGAGAGTGTCAAGACTCGGAGAATCTCTTGACACGGGCAGTGAACGGGAATAAAAACTATTCCGTTCAATGCTGTAGAAAAGTGAGACTTGTGTCCAAAAAGTTAATTACGTTTGGTAAAAATTTAAGTTTTGCGTCAAAATAGGCCTTTGCGACCCTGGGATAGGAGGAATAATCTTGCTTGTGGAGCTACTTTATCGTCATCAGAAGTTATCCCACATATCTTTTATTTATTCAGTTTGATTTATAGAAATAATTGATAGTCTTTTCATTTCAAGTGATTCATAACTCTTCCAAGTCTATATAGAATACTCTTCTAAGTCTATACATCGTAATTCACAATTTAAAATTTTGGCACTTCGAGTCCGATTCCGGTACTTTGATTTTCGAAAAACTTGATGAATGTGCTATTGGACCATGCATACAGACATGTCTCAAGCCCGCGTGTGTTTCCCAGGAGCTCCACTTTATGAAAATCGTAAAGTAAAAGACGTTTACGATGGCCTTAAACTGTAATTCTTTTTAAAACAACCTTTCAAATAATGGAAATTTACCATAAAAACCTGTCTTTGATGGGAGTCAAACCCACGGCCTCTTCCTAACTATGTAGCTCTATCGCTGCTCTAAGAAGGGTCATCTTAAATTTAATGTAGTAAATATATGTAATGTAACGTTGGTGCTCAATTTTTTTTTTTGGGGGGGGGGGGGTCTCTTAAAATCTATTAATGTTTTGGTCTTCTAATTTTTTTTTTTTTTTTTTTTTTTTTTTTTTTTTTTTTTTTTATAGTCTGAAATGTTGAAATAAATTATATTGAAAATATTTTTTTTTCTAGTATTTGTTTCATTTTTGTTTCTCCCCTGTTTTTTTCCTGGCCATAGAGCCTTACAGGGGACTCTATGTTGAAGTGTTTTTTTTCTTAAATTTATTGGTTGAATAAATTGATTGATTGGTTAAATATCTGGGATGTTACAGTGATATGTTGATATTAAATTATAAATATGCATTAAAGTTGTTTCAATTACAATCTCTCTTGTTGTTTCTGGAATCCAAATGGAAAGTAAAGGAACCCCTCAAAAATTTCTTTGGATTTAAGCTTCAGATCTTAAATCCTTGGTTTGAGGAGTATCCCTGATTATCTCGGAGTATCCCGTTGATTTATATATACATTAGACAACACTAAATCCTTAGATGATTCCGGATATCAATTTAATAATAAAAGCTTTACCAAAGAAAAAGATTTTCAAAGAAAATTAAGGATCGATCCTAAAACCTGAAAAGAGTAGAAATCAAGTGATGTAATAAGACAGCTTATTATACAGGATGGTTACACCTCACCAGAATTTTTTTTTTTACATTAAATCCTTTCATTATTCAGGCTATTAATTTAGTAATAAAAAATTTTCCAAGTGAAATTTTTTTCAAACAAAAGTAAAGAGCGACACTAAAGAGTAGAAATTAAGTGTTATAATGAATCAGACTTGAAGCGAGCAGGAATTACTACGAAAGAATAAATGAAACCTAAAACGATCAGACATTGAATGAATTCGAACTTGAAACGAACAGAAATAAGCACTAGTAAAAGTTGGACTGTCACCCCCTTAAGCCCGCTAATGCCTAGTCTTGTTTGAGCGAAATTTTCCAATTGGCTCATTTATTCACCACCCTTATATTCCCTCTCATATCTTGCTTGATGCGCCGTGTTTATGCCACCAATGTTATCTCATGCATGCATGTGCATCTCATGCATGCAAGTTCGTCTCATGCATGCACGTGCATCTCATACATGCATGTGCGTCTCATGCATGCACGTGCGTCTCATGCATGCACGTGCATCTCATGCATGCTTAGTTCAAGACTGGTAGACAAGTAGGAAAAAGGATTTAGAATGCGATTTAACTAATATTAGTTACCGTTCGTCAACATATAGTATAAAGCCTTTTTTTAGTCTTTTTCTGTTTTATATTCATTCCTAAGCGGATAAAACCATTTGGGCTGGGACTTTGGACACGTGACTCTTTCTGGCAGGAAAAGGTCGTGAGGGGTGGTGATTCATTTGGACTGGAGGGAAGTTCTCATTATGAATGTAAACATTTTAAACACAGTTATTTAGTTTTTTTTTTGCTATTACGTTTGCTTTACACGCAGTACGTCTCTGTTTCATTGCCAGATAGTGCTATTTTCTTATTATATTAATGTTGGCTTTTGTAACAGTAAAAAGCAGGAATTGGTTGGCGAAAGGTAATGAGGTTAGGTAGGGGTCGTTAAAGAAGGATATGATGGATGGATACTAGGAAGCATTAAAATATCTGCTACAAAAATATATGCTCCCGAGCAATACCGGGCAGTTGCAGCTAGTACTTAATGAATGAGAAGACAGTACTTTGTTCATTTCTGCTTTCTATTTAGTATTTTTATATTAGTTTGATTCTTTGTTTTATATTTACATAATTTTCTCTCTTGTAACTATCATATTTGTATAGCTTTTTATTTTTACGCTTTTATTGATTTTTACTCTTTCATATTTTCTACGATTGAGTATATTTATTGTCTGCTATTTAGTGCTCTTTCTATTTACTGTTGTCTCTAGTTCAATCTTATCTCAGATTTTTTTTCACCTGGAATTTTTTGGTTGAATTTAGGGGTTGCTAGTGACAGCGCTCCATACCAGCGCATGCACCAAGGCCCTGGAATAAAAGGCCTGTGAAACTGTTTAAAAGGGCTGTAAATAAAAAAAGCGTTACCTTAATTATTTTGCTTCTGTATATGTGTTTTAACATCACTTCAAACTTTGAATGTGCTATAGAAAAAACTTGGGGAGATATTTTATAAATGGGGAGTTGCTCTACCTGTCGTCTCTCCCCATATTTGCTATGGATTTTTGTGTATGTCTGCCAAAGCGTATATGAATTCGTTTCTTTGTTTTTGGGCGTATTTGTCTATGTGTGTTGTGAAGGGTTTTGCGCGTGGAGAGCTGTGTTGAAAGCCAGCTTTTCAAAAAATGTCCAAATATTTTGCTTTTCATAAGCTCCTCTTTGTTATTGCTCCTGTTTAGCTCCTGACGCATTAGCTCTGTTTAGCTCCTGTTTAGCCTGTTTAGCTCCTGTTATTGCTCCTGTTAAGCTCCTGTTTGCTCCTGACGCATTTCTCGTAAAGCGAAAAATTTGAATGTATAATACGTGGTTTTATTTCTACATTCAGGAGCGGTTTGATCAATTTTTGCGCCGTTGCGCTTGCCTTGAACGACTACGGGTATCGTCCACTGGGGATTCGGTTAGACAGCGGTGATTTAGCGTATTTGTCGAACACGGCCCGTGAAGTTTTCACAGACATCGCCCAAGAGTACAGCGTCCCGTGGTTCAAGGACTTGCAAATATTAGCATCAAATGATATAAATGAAGACACAATACACAGTCTGTATGAGCAAGGTCATCAAATAAACTGTTTCGGAATTGGAACACATTTAGGTAGGTCTAAACTGTGTTTTGTGTATGTTCCAAAGAAAAATGAAGGTATTTGTCAGGACAATTTCCATTTATTGTAAGTACCTGAGTTTTTCTAGATGACTTATAAATGTCAAAAGATTTGTTTTTCGTCTAGAAAATTTATAGATTTCGTATTTAATCTCTAGAAAAATGGACATTTGGTCTCAATTCTATTAAAACAATGATTATTAAAATTTGACCCCCCCCCCCCAAGTGCTTCCTGTCTGTCTACGTATGCCAACCATCGTAATGGACCACTATTCTTGTATCGAAAAGCTCACGATTATTTCTTGTTCTCTTTTTTTAATAATACGTTCAACGTGAAAAATCATATTTCTGTATAAAATATTATTTTTTATTTAAATAAATATTATATAATAGTATATTATAATATTATATTACTATTATTATTATAATATTATTATTATATTAAAATATTATATAAAATTGTAAATCTCGGACCAATATTTAGTGGTTCAAGGGCAGAGAACGTCATGCCACTGGTCTGGAAAAAAATTAACGAGCAGACAATAATTTTTGTTCACTGAAGGGTTGTTTGGACTCCTGAGATTGGTCTGAAAGACCCCCATCACCTGCGAAACTACTCTGATCCTTTTCTCTCCCCCTTCTGATCTGAGGGTCGGGCCTTTGTGTTCTTATGTTCTAAGTGGATAATAGCGTTAAACACCAAGCTCACTTTTAATTAACTATAATTTATTTGGTTTTGTGTAGTTAACTTACTTAGTTTTACATTTAAAAAAAAATTAATTTTAAACGAGATGAAATAAGCGACCAGATAATGCAAATCGAAGAAAATACGTTTTTACTGTGCTTGATTGATATTAGAGATATAACCATATTAAAATCAATAATTCGTTCCTTTCAGAATACCTTCATTTTTCCTCCAACGTTTAGTGTGTTTTAGTTTATGCTTGGCCCAACTTGGATTTTCGTTTTTTTTAACTTAAAAATCCTTCAGTTTTATATTCGAATTGTATTTATGTTACAGATGCATGAAACTTGTAGAATCTTAAAAAAGTCGATTAAATTACCGCTATTCAACTTCTGAATTTAATGTGTATTTTTACTGAGCTCATAAGAATAGATTCAAAACTACACTCTATTAGTACCAAGAACATCAAAATAGAAACGTTTTTTGCCCCCGTAGTGGATTTACCTTAAGTTAATTTGCACCTGTGGCGCAGTGGTCGGCTCGCTGGATTTGGAATCCTTTGTCCGAAAGGTGGGGGTTCGATTCCTGGTATGGGATGAGGATAAGCACCGTGACTCTATACGCCCAGCCAGTGTCGACCCAGTTCAAAATGGGTACCTGGAGAAATATGGAAAGGGTAAACAGCAAGGGTGTGCTAAAGCACAGGATGGCTGACCCCCCTCCCCATTGTACTTCCTGGCTGGAGACCTTTGAAATTGAGATCAGCATCGCCGGTTTGGACTTTAAGGGTCTAGTGCCGTATCTTTTACCTTTACCTTTTTTTCTATTTTTGCTGATGACCTGATCAGCAAATATATCAGCTGATGACCAACTAGAAAAAACATAGAAAACTGAAGAGATACCTTACACTTTTTATGTCTCGTAGGAAATTACAATTAAGTAGTGTACTTACGCCCTGTCATAAGTCAAAGGACATGAAAACGAGCGATGTTGCGACCATTATGCTATCGATCATCAGCATCATAGCTTGATCGTAATACTAGCGAACAGCAAAAATATAGGAAGCTGGGGATAGATCATACGTCTTTTCACATAGCACGTATGAAATTTCTAATGCACATGCCGTGTTGTAATGCACATAACCTGCCCCATCAACATGCTGGTGAATAGCAAAACGTATGAAACTAAAGGGTTCCCTGCATCTTTCACATATCTCGTACGAAATTAAAATTACTAACATCCCAAATAGAGTTGTGATGCTGATTATTATCATTGTCAGCCGGATCGTCTCAATCATGAATAACAAAAACATGAAATCTGAAGAGGTATCTTACGCCTGTTCACATGTTTCATAAGGAATCAAAACTAATGGCAGCACAGACAATGTTGTGATGCTGATGATCATACTGGCCAACAGCAAAAACATAGAAAACCGAAGATATATCACACGCCTCGTCACAAGGCACGAGTGAAATTGAAACTTCGAGCAGCACAAGCCGTGCTGTGATGCGAATCTTCTGCCTGATTCTGGTGAATAGTAAAACATAGGAAACTAAAGAATTATCTTGCGCCTTTCGTATAGGAAATTAAAATTACTGACACCCCGAAAAGTGTTTTAGTGCTGATCATCAGCCTAATCATGATCATTATCGTCCGAATCACCACACTGGTGAACAGCAAAACATAGTAAATTGAAGGTATATCCTAAGCCCTTTCACATGATGCTTATGAAATTAAAACTTCTAGCAGCACAAGCTGTGTTATGATGCGGATCATCTGCCCGATCAACATGCTGGTGAATAGCAAAACAGTTGGTAAATAAAGAGCGATCTTACGCATCTCACATGTCTCGTAGGGAATCAAAATTACTGATTACCTGCTCAATGATGTGATGCTGATCATCAGCCTGATCATGATCATCATATTGATGAAGACCAAAAACATAAGAAACGGAAGAGGATTCTTACGCCCGTTCACATGCTTCATATGGAATAAAGACTAATGGCAGCACAAACAGTGTTGTGATGCTGATCGTCATATTGATGAACAGCAAAGACATAGAGAAATGAAGATATATCTTAAGCCCTTTCGCACGGGAAGTTAAAACTACTAGTGCCGCAAGCAGCATGGCGGTGCTCAGTTGAACCAGCAAAAGTGAATAAGCCTATCACATAAGTGGTGAAGGAGTACTAACACTAGCAAACTATGACGCTACCGACAAGTACTTAATGACAGCAGTGACAAGCAATATAGCTATAGCAGTTAATATAAAGGTAGCATTATGGCCAGACAGAGAGTTTGGAGGTGTCACTAGGAATTATTTCTGAGAGACTGAATTGATTTCCAGTCTTAGAAGTTTCCGAGCCATTGAACATGATATTCATGTCAGTCACGTCACGACAATATACGTGACAGTCACGGCAATATAGTCCTGAACAGACTAAAACTCTATAATTAAAATATAAGTAACCGAAAGGCCAGACTGAGAGTTGGCAGTTGGCACTTGGAACTCTCTCTGGGAGGCTGAATTGAGTTTCCAGTCTTGCAAGTTCCCCCAAGCTATTGAACAGAATTGATTGCGTGCAGTCGTACATTACTCGATAGCCACGACTATATAGTCCTGAGCAGGGTAAGACTGTATAGTAGAATACTCAAATATCCCATTGACGTTTTATGATAAAGGATTTTTTCTGTTAATATAATTTTAACGTACCTGGCGTAAGGATTTTATTTTGATTTTCAAACACTTTACTTTTAAGACCAATGTAAATAATATTTAAAAATTTTTCATCAAATTCATCAAAAATATCGAAAATCTTTACATCACACCTTTTCTTTGGTCTGTTAAAGGAGTTTAATTAATTATTAAACAAAGTAAAGGTAAAAGGTAAAGAATACAGCATTGGACTTTACAGTCCCTACCGGCGGTGCTGATCTCCGTTTCATGACCCTTCAGTTAGGAAGTGCAATGGGGGGTTGGGGGCCAGTCATCTTGTGCTTTCACACTCCTTTCCTGTTTACCTTCCCCGGATTTCTCCAGGTACCCATTTAAAGCTGGGTAGACTCTGGCAGGGCTTACAGAGTCACGCCACCGACCCCCGTCCGAAACCAAATAATTAAACAAAGTAGCATCCGAAAAGTATTGAACTGTAGCAGTGGATTGTACATTTTACATTGACTTTCAAAATCTACCTTTTCTGAGTTTCACTATTTAATTAGGATGAAATTTCAACAGGCTGTTGACATGTGTCTGTGTCAACAGAAGCAGGTCTTAAGGAACAAGACAAGTTTTAGAAAAGAACGAGGAAAAATTTGTAACAGCGCTAAGAAAAGAAACATGTAAATTTACGAGAAAATGTTGAAAGCTATGTGGGAGATTGTCTTAAAATTTCCTTTTTTCGGGGGGGGGGGGGAGTTTGGAGACAGTCGTCTCCTCTCTCTCGCTTTGGGTATGAAACTGTTCAGCCTAGTGTTAGTCCAACCGAAGTTCTTCGATTTAGCTCATTGTATGCCTATCCATGATGCTTAAACAAACACACCTACACGCAGGCCAAAAAAATGCAAAAAGGCCGAACAATTCCAATATTTGAAAAACTATGCCTATTTATTTTGTGGCAAGAAAAAAACATTGTTTTGAATCTGGGTGTGTCAAGCACCTGTTTTAAGGGATGTTTGAAGAAGAGAAATGAAATGGTCTTTTTCAATTATTTATAGTATACGACCTGGTACGTAATGTTATTGTTATTTTTATATTATTATAATAATATTGTTATTATTATTTTATATATTATTATTATTATTATTAATTGTTACAAGCTGTTTGAAAAAAGATCCAATCTTGAAATACAAAATTTTCAGGTTCAAAACTCACAACTTCCAAAATTTGAAAAACCAATTTTATTGCGGGTCTGAGTCTGGACTCATGTCTTTCGTTGGATACATACCAGTTGTGTAATTGGTGAATCTATTCTTATTTTGGCTTCAGTAAATGCACATATCAAATTCAATTTTTGAATGTTCAATCGTGAATTTATTTTCAATGTATTGCTTGGGCCTGGCAAAACCACTTTTTTTTTTTAACTGTGCATGCTTTTTGTATCCTAACATTTTTTATCTTAGGAGTGGCTTAATCAATTTTTGTGCTGTCAGTTTGGCACTCAATGACTATGGCTATCGTTCATGGGGTATACGGCTTGATAGCGGTGACCTTGGCTATCTTTCACGCGTCTCGCGTGAGATGTTCATCAATATTGGAAAGGCGTATGGCCAACCCTGGTTTTCTGAGTTGAAAATCATTGCTTCCAGCAGTATCAATGAAGAAATAATACATAGTCTTAATGAACAAGGCCATCAGATTGACTGTTTTGCAGTGGGAACCAATTTGGGTAGGTGAACCACATTTCGAATGTCCAAAATCAAAATGCACTTTTCAAGTTTTCCTTTGTTTAGACGAAGAGAAAAAGAGATATTGTTGCTACTAAAAATTGTTTCCTAAAAATATTTTTTTTTTTTTTAATTTTTTTAAAAAATTTTAGTTTTTTTTAAATTATTTTTTTTTAAATATTAGTTTCCTAAAAATTGTTTCCTAAAAATTGTTGCTACTAAAAATACCCATGGGCGTACGGGGGGGGGATACCCCCCCCCCTCTAGAACTTCAAATTTACATTAGATATGGCTGAAAAAACAGAAGGTTGAAAAGGCCGTTGAAAAAAGGTAGATGGCTAAAAAAGGAGTTGATAAAAGGTAGATGGTTGAAAAAGTTGGAAATAAACAGCCGAAATGACAGAATAAAAGCCAAACAAGAAGCAATTATCCATAATTTCTTGGTAAGACTTAGCTCTAAGCCAAGAAGATTAATGCTGAAGCTTATTGATGATTTTTGGTGATTACTTGTTAATAAAGATTTCATAGGTATGATTGAATTTGCTGGCAATGTAAGGTTTTGTGAACTAACAATATAACTTCAGCTTCCTCCCCCCCTCCCTTCATCACAGAATCGGCTGCCCCCCCCCTTATACAAGAAGCTACGTACGCCCATGTTAATACTATTGGCTAATTGTTGTGACTTACTTTCATGTAAGAATCACTATTCTTTATTCTGCAATTGTAATGAAGAAATGTTAAAAACGGGTTAGATCTTTTCATAAGACTGTAAAAAAAATAAAAAATAAATCTTTTTACTATGGAAGTAATAATAGAATTCCAAATATTTCAGTTTCACATTCAGAAGGCTTTATCAATGAAAAATTACAGAACACAACAACAACAACAAAATAGATAAAGAACGGAACCGACGCTATTCAAAGAAAAACAAAAGGAAAACTCACATTTAAACAAAATCCATTGTGGGAATGTCTCTTAATTCCATTGACTAATTGTTCTGACAAACTTTCATGTAACAATCACTATTCCTTATTTCTCCAATTGTAATGAAAATATGTTAAAAGCAAGTGGAATCTCTTCATAAGACAGTAAAAAAGAGAATTTTTCACTACAAAAATAATAATAAAATTCCAAATATTTTGGATCCGTTTTCGGAAGTCTTTATCAACGAAAAAAAAACTAACCATGAGAAAGCATATAAAGACACAACACACAACAAAAAAAAGAAAATAAATAGCGTAACCGACGCTATACAACGAAAAATAAAAGCAAAAATCAAATTTAAACAAAATCCAATGTGGTAACAACACCAAAGCACAAGCAATAAAACAAGTTTATACAGACATCTTGCCTTGTTGCCTTATATGTCGTTACCACATTGTATTTTGTTTAAATCTGAGTTTTCCGTTTCTTTGTTTTTTTTGTGTAGCATCGGTTGTGCTTTACTTATATGTTTTATTTAGGCTAGTTTTTTTCGGTTGATAAAGGCTCCCGGATATGTAGCCGAAATGCTCAGACTCTTATTATTATTTTTGTGGTGCCAATTTACTGTTTTTTTGTTGTTTTTTTTTGTAAAATATTTTACCTGTTTTTAATATATTTTTGTTACAACTGTACATGGAAAGGTGGTGTGATTGGCTCTTCCGTTTGACGTTTTAAGGCCACCAAAAGAATGAAAAGTTTTGAATGACATTATTGTTTTACAAGAAAACTATTTCTTCAAATTGGCTGTGTTTCAGCTAATATACCATAAAATAGCACAGTCTTTGCCTCTAACACTTTTAATAAATAAAACACTAATTGACTCATAAATACTTGACAAATAATTAGATTTCAACTTTGGTCTAATGATGTCAACTGTGATTAGATATCATAGTAAGCTTGATTAGTTGAAAACTATTGTCAGTCGAACAATGAAAAAGCAAGTTTTTTGAAAATTAACACCACTTCCATTTCCAATCAATATTTCTCAATAAACTAGTTCTGATAATGGATTTTCAAGGTTTTCAAAAATAGCATTATTCCATTAAGAGGATTCGATACCATAAAGAATCAGCCTATCTCTTCCATTATAAACTTGTTTAGTTTGTGTGTCCAAACTATTTAGAATTATTTGGGCGGTCTTGCCATAACTTGTGGAACTTGGGTAAGTGATCCGAATAAATAGCAGAAAACTAAAAGCCGACACCTCCCAAAGGCGGATCCATGATTTTTTTTTTCGGGGGGGGGTCACTAATTTTTTACTTTTGGGGGGGGGGTTTACTAATTTTTGACTCCGTTTTCGACTAATTATACTGATTTTTACCTAGGTTTTACTAATTTTCGACTTATTTTCGACTCGGTCAAAAATTTCAGGGGGGGTCCACCCCTCCCCCCCTGGATACGGCCTTGACACCTCCTTTCCCTGAAATCTTAAAGCCAGTCACCATTTGGCAGATTCTGCAAATCTGCACCGCCAATCTGCAAATTTTACTTCAATGGAGACTTCTTTTCCGGCTCCGCATTGGCAGTTCGCAGATACTGCAACCTTCGACGTTGCTTTTTCTGCAAAATGGCAGAATCTGCCAAATGGAGACTGGCTTTTAGAAAAGCATTGTAACTTCTCTTTTTTGTGCTGGAGATACTGATGTTCAGTTTTAGGGAAACTTGTTCATTAGAAAGTGCAATTTTTGTTTTTCGAATAAACGGAAGGTAATATTTTTTTTAAAATTCAGGAAATGGTTTTCCTCAAAAATGCTCTAGTATAGCCTACCTGCTAAAAAAAAAATGTAAGAAATAACCTCAAAAGAAAATGTCGTTTGATCAATTTGACAGCTCTTCGAATTTCCTGTGGTACAACCCGCTGAGATTGGAAACTACCGATACAATTCTATTGTCGTTAGAATCAAATTTCATAGTCAAGCATAAATTCTCAATTGGTTTCAACGATAAGTACTCCCTGGGAGAATTCGCTAATGGACCCTTTGCCTTTAAGATAGCCGACGTTGAGGCTCACAAAATGATGTTTAAAATATCGAATCCTCTGAAGTCATTGATTATAAAATAAAGACAAATCGAAATAAAAATCTTACTAAAGTCATGAACATAATAATTTTAAACTGCTAAAACAACGTGCCATACATAGCTGCACTAGCTATTCAGTTTCGGCTGCACTAAGTTCACTTTCAATGTCAAGCCAGTTCTTATCTTCATGCAAATAATAGTACGGCAGGTTTATGCAGTTGTAAATGTAATGGAAGGGTAAGCTGTTATTCCTTTCCAGCTTGCAAATAAAGCCCTTTAAGATTTTTTTTAGCCCTTTGCCATTCAAGCCCTTTAAGCATGATATTTATCATGAACGCAAATCTTATTGATCACTGCTGAAGTTCTTATTCTGTATCTAATTTGGGTTCCGTAAATCAGATACACCTCCACTGTAAACTGTGAAATCATCTAAAATTGAATTGCGCTATTTTTACCAGTGTTGCCGTTCAAACCAATTTTTGCCGCTGCCCGAAATGTGGTCGTATCTAAGATGTAATTATTTGCCCTTACATTCTATTACAAAAGACTTTTTGGGGAAAATGATTAGAGCTGAAGAGTTGATAATTATTAAAGTATAGATCGTATTCGTCTATTACTTAATTATTTACGTTTAGCCGGATTCGATAGATGCACTAAGATGCAGTAAACTTAATTATTAATTATTTGGATTGGCAGAATTCCCATAAACCAATTGCTCAATATTATAGCTAAGATATAGATTGGTTGTGGGATTGCAACACTGTATAATTTTACAAACATTATAAATTCAATCACTGTGTTAGTGCAAGGCTGATCTTGAACCAGGGCCCTACTTATGCTCTGCGTACTGTTCATTAACAAGGAACCGGTCCACTTTTGGCAGTGGTGGGTCAAAAGGACCCCCCTCCTCGGTGTGAAGCACAGTAGACAGAATATAGCAGTATGATCATTCTCTATCTTTCCCATTATAAAAACCCGGAGAGGGGTGCGAGTGGAAAGAAACAGGCTAAACAAGCTAAGGCAGAAAGAAGTGGGAGGAGCTTTTTGTTCACGATGACCAGAAATGATCTGCGATAAGCTTACTGGTATATTCAGAAACAGGCTAAACAAGCTAAGGCAGAAAGAAGTGGGAGGAGCTTTTTGTTCACGATGACCAGAAAGGATCTGCGATAAGCTTACTGTCTATAAACTGTGGTTTGAAGAGTGCTTGATTTCTTGCCGTTTTCAATTGCATTTATATGAATCCGTCACGCGCGATATAATTGCGAATTTGAAGTTGCAAATCTGAATAACTAACATAATTAAATTGTACCCTATCCTCCTCCCCTGTGAATATGTCAAAAAACGAAAGGTAACTCAAATTTTAGCCAAATACGATCAGCCTTTCGGGCGTATGTGAAACAGCAAAGTGTCTCTTTTTCTAATTCTAACTGGTTGAAAGTACTAATGTAGACTTTTATTTTTCTTAGAATTTTGTTTCTTCAAATCTGTACTTGAAATGTGTTTCCCCTTTTAATAGTGCTTTGATTTTGGACGTTCGATTTTTTTAGAGGAGCACATTGAAGCTAAGGTTTGTTTGCAGAATTATCAAATATAACAAGTGTTGCCTACTCACTTCAAGTCTGAATTTTCGAATAAGTGCAACTTGTCTTATGAGAAAGTATGGGGAAAATATTGACTTTTTTTATTGCCCTTATTTGTCGTTTAAGATTCTCAAAAAAAGATATAATTAAAATGGCCGAAAATTTTTGCGTAAAATATAGTGAAAAAAAGCCTGAATACTAAGGCTATAAAAAGTCGATTTCACAAAGCCAAAAAAATAAATTCCCTCGAAAATTTTCGTAACTAGTTAATTCATATTACACATGTCATATCTGTCATATTATAGAAAAGCTAGAATATTGAAGTAAACTTGTATTAGCCAGTGAAAGACTTCGTCATGTCTTATGGGTACCAGATATTGTCCCTGGAAGCCACAGATGTCCTTGTCCTCAATGCGATCTATGGCACTGTTCTGACAATTATGTAGGCTACTTTTTTTTTTTTTTTTTTTTTAATTAATCGTCAAAGCAGGTAAAATTTTTAAAGTTACAAAAAGGAATCGGCGACGAAAAGGTTCACAAGGTCATAATTTTGTAGAGTTACCTTTCCATTTGTAAATATAATAGAAATATAATAATATTATTCAAATTAAAGTAGATAAATTAAATTAAGTAATTATTAGTTTAAATTAACTATATGGTGAAATTGTCAGTTTAACAAAGCCCATAAATCAAGGATGGGCTAGAAGAATGTTTCCCCTTCTTAAATAAAAGCTTACCTGCGGCTGTGTATTTCTATGTTGTTGTTTTTTATTTTTTAGTTTTTTGTTTAACTTAGGCTTGACAGGGGGCCTCTCCCAAATGAGTGAAAACCTGCTTGCTCCACATTCTGGGTGTTCTGCTTTGAGAAAGAAACAGCAATGTTTAAACTTGGCTTTATTGGCATCTGAAGGATAACATAGGATCTCTGATCCAAAAAGTCAACCTCGCTCGGCTGTGTTTGTTGGAATTTAGATGAACGTTCTCAACAAACAAGCCTTGAGCTGCAAAGCTCTTGTTTATTATGAAAAGAAACACTATCAACAGACGAAGTCTTGACTAAACGCAATGATAACAGATCTCCAGTGGGTCCGTGGTTTTTGACAGAAAGATAACATTGAAGTTTTGTCCCAAAAGTACTGTTTAACCAGTTTTGACGTAATTTTTGAGATTCATACTACTTTTCCAATAAACAATCATTGAGGTGTACTCAAAGAACCCTTGCGTACTCAAAGAAGGAACTTGATCGACAGACTGAGTCTTTGCGGAGTGTAGTGGTGACAGATCTCTAGCAGAAGTGTGGTTTTCGATAGTAGGATAACTTCGTAGCATTGATCTAATTGCTGCTTAAGAAGGTTTGGCCATGTTTTATTTTTGAATTCAGACGACTTTCTCAGCAGATAAGCCTCAAGCTGAAAACTCATGTTAACTTGAGGGAGAAAGAGTCTTGTGTAAATGCAGTGGTGACAGATCTCCAGCGGATATTCGACTGAAGAGTGACATTAGTGATTGATCTATAAGGGTGCTTATCCAAGATAGTTGTAATTTAGACGACTTTGATCAATAAATGGGCCTTGAGCTGCAAAGCCCATGTTCATTAAAAGAAGAGATTGATAGACTGAGTCTTGACTAAATGCAGTGGTGACAGATCTCCAGTGGATCAGGGATTTTTGACAGAAGGCTAACATTGGAGCATTGATCTAAAAGTCCTGTTTAAACAATTCTGGGTGTGTTTATTGGATTCCAGACCACCCTCTCAACAAACAAGCGTTGATATACCAACCCCTTGTCCACTAGAAAAAGAAGCTCTTTGCTAAATGCAGTGATAACAGATCGCCAGTGGATGAACGGGCTTTGACTGAAGCGTAACATTGAAGCATTAATCCAAAAAGTGTGCTTAACCTCGTTTGGCCGCATTTGCTGAATTTTAGAGGACTTTTTAACAATAAGGTCTTAAACAGCAAACCCCTTATTTACTGGGAGAAGGAACAATAATGACAGACGAGTGAACGTAGTAGTGGGTGATCTCCAGACGATCAGTGATCATGGACGCAATTAACAACGATATTTCAATTAGGAGTTCAAAAGACTGGCTGTACAAATCGAAAGACAGTGAGTTTACAATCAACCAATGTAGAAACCTATGTCCTATAACCTGTGTCCTACCTAAACCTATGTAGAAAGCTGCATTTGAAGTGCGATAAGTTGAAGAATGGGTTTGAACGAATGGATTAGGTTGAAACAGTAAACAAGTAGTTTTGGTCTGCCAAGTTTGAAACGTTGTATCTTCCTCTTTTGGAGTAAACCTCGTACCGGTTTTGGACGGTCAATATTGACACTGCCCAAAACATGGCACTCTCACTTCTGTCAGATCATTGCAGTAAGGAGATTTGAAGAGATTTTGTCATGACACAAGCTTGCAAGCACGTTTAAATTGTTCATCTAGATATTACTAAATTTTTAATTAAATTAATTAAAAAAAATTGAGGGGCCTAGGATTTTAACTATATTTATGTTGCTGAATCTAAATATGAAAACTTTTTCTCTGTCTGCTCCCCATTTTGGATAAATTCACTTATCAATCCGTGTAGTTTTTTATCAAATGACTTCAAGTAGAGTAATGCAAATAAATGAATAAATGTTATTATTATTATTTATTTACTTATTTATAATCTTATTATCTAATTAATAATTAAATAATTTAACTATATATGTTATAGACCAGCTTAAACTGAATTACTGATCTAAAGCTCAGTCTGAAGGGGCGCAACGGTTTGTTGCTACTCATACTAAAGCAAAATATGGTTCTATCTCTTGATGCGCAATACCCGATTAAACGTTCGGAATGGCTGTCTTTCGGAGTCTACCAATAGGGAGACTAATGAAGGAGAGGATGGCGGGATCTCTTCTATTCGTCTTATACATGAGTTAAGACAAGGCAAACTCTGCTCTTCTCCATTTATGTATAAGATTCTTAAGGTGTAGACACTTTATAACCATTATTACAATATTAGTCAGGTTTTAAGGTTAGTACCATAAGTCCTTTTGAAGTGGCATCGTGGCCAATCTTACTAATAATTTTCTTCGTTATTTCTGTGGTTCCCAAAATAACTTTAAGCAAACACCTTAGTTTTCGTGTGCTCTTCTGTAGAGTTGCGCTTGGCTTCCTCTACTTGTAGTGTGGTTTCCTATGCCTTTTCATTAAACTTCATTGACGCCTTATTTTTTGCTGATGGAATAGAAAGAAAATGAGAATAAAAGAAAGCCGACTTGTAACCATTAGTCAATATCATATTCCTGAAGTGGTGGGGGGGGGTTATATATCTGGAAATCAGTCTTTATTCTGACTTCAATATAAAATTTAATTGAAGCGTAAAATCTCTGTATTATTATGTACAAACATAGATAATCTTTGGTATTGATATCTGTGGAAGTGTAAAGCACAACTTGTTGATTTGATTTATACTTTTGAAAAAAGGGGGGGTCTCTAAAAGGCAAGATTATTGATTGGGGTTAATGAAATGAGGTGAGTACCAAGATAATCAGATAAAAAGGAATGTTTCTTCTTGAATAAAGCTCAGGGATTTTTGGCCATTTAAACGTAAGGAATAAAAATGTGTCAAAGATATTTTTTTCTATGTATAGTTTTTATATTATGCCTTTATTATTTTCAATTTTTCTTTACAATTTTCGGCGTCAATCTCATTCTGGATAGCTTTTAAATATCTTGCTTATCTATCTTATTGCTTTTTTAGTGTAGATTTAAGTTGCTTTGGATTTTTTTCATGCCTTTTTTTATTTTTTGTTTTTTCGTTATAATTTCTATCTATTCCTTTCTTAGTGTATCTTTAAGTAGCTTTAGATTATTTTTTTTCCATGGCTCTTTTTTCATATTTCTTTTTTTTTCGTTGTAATTTCTATCCTATTCCTTTCTTTGTGTACCTATAAGTAGCTTTGGATTTTTTTCCAAGGCTGTTTTTTCATATTTCTTTTTTTTTCGTTTTAATTTCTATCCTATTCCTTTCTTAGTGTACCTTTAAATAGCTTTGAATTTTTTTTTTTCCGTGGCTTTTTTTTTTTATGTTTCTTTTTTTTCGTCATAATTTCTTTCCTATTCCTTTCTTAGTGTACCTTTAAGTAGATTTAAATTTTTTTGTTTACATTGCCCTTTTTTTTTATTTCTTATTTTTTTTTTTTTTTAATAATTCCTGTCCTACTCCTTTCAAAGTGTACCTTTAAGTAGCTTTGGATTTTTTCCCATGGCTGTTTTTTTCATATTTCTTTTTTTTTAGTTATAATTTATATACTATTCCTTTCTTAGTGTACCTTTAAGTAGCTTTGGAAATTTTTTTCATATTTTTTTTTTCGTTATAATTTCTATCCTATTCCTTTCTTAGTGTACCTTGAAGTAGCTTTGGATTTTTTTCCATGGCTATTTCTTTCATATTTCTTTTTTTTTCGTTGGCTGTTTCTTTCATATTTCGTTCTTTTCGTTATAATTTCTATCCTATTCCTTTCTTAGTATACCTTTAAGTAGCTTTGAATTTTTTTTTGTTTCCGTGGCTGTTTTTTTCATATTTTTTTCGTTATAATTTCTATCCTTTTCCTTTCTTTGTATACCTTCAAGTAGCTTGGATGTTTTTTTCCCCATGGGTTTTTTCAAATTTCTTGTTTTTTTTGTTATAGTTCCTATCCTATTCCTTTCAAAGTGAACCATTAATTAGCTTTGGAATTTTTCCCATGGCTGTTTTTTTTTCATATTTCTTTTTTTTTTAGTTATAATTTCTATCCTATTCCTGTCTTAGTGTACCTTTAAGTAGCTTTGGAAATTTTTTTCCATGGCCTTTTTTCATATTTCTTTTTTACGTTATGATTTCCAGCTTCTGTATCATTCTGAACAGTAAAAGTGCAGCTACAAGTGGTTCAGGTTTTATTTATATATTTGTTAATTATTTAATTATTTTACTAATTTTATTTAGCAACACTATGAAAGGGGTGCTTCGGGTAGCTCTTATTTTTTTTTTTTTAATAGGGGCCATACTAGGGGCCGTATTTAATAGGGGCCGTACTTTAATTAATTAAAAAACAAAGTTTTTTTTAATAAACCGATTCGTAATATTCCCTAAATTTGCAGAGTTTGTAAAAACTAGCTTTTTACTCAAAACTCATCTTACTGGAAATTTTGGGAGGATTAAAATTATATACTAAAATTATTTTCTGCTCCTCTGTGTTTTGTTGCGTCGATTTTGTGTTCAGTAAAGCGCTGAAGCGCGAGTTTTATATATATATATATATATATATATATATATATATATATATATATATATATATATATATATATATATATATACAAAATAACTACTTAAAAAAGGGAGCCCATTTAGAAAAAAAGAAGAATTTGTTTTCAAGCGAACAGAAGGGCCTCTATATATATATATATATATATATATATATATATATATATATATATATATATATATATATATATATATATATATATATATATATATATATATATATATATATATATATATATATATATATATATATATATATATATATATATATATATATATATATATATATATATATATATATATATATATATATATATATATATATATATATATATATATATATATATATATATATATATATATATATATATAATATATATATATATATATATATATATATATATAGAGGCCCTTCTGTTCGCTTGAAAACAAATTCTTCTTTTTCTAAATGGGCTCCCTTTTTTTAAGTAGTATTTTGTATTAACACCATAGAATTAATTTTCCATTGAACTCAAAAGACTGTCCACAAATCGATTCCTACTAAACGAACTACAAAAGTGAGTTTTTTTTCCGCTTGAATTAAATAGGAACCGGGCATTAGACTTAAGACTTTCCTCCTATTCCACTAGATATAAGATATGAAAAGATTTGTTCTTCATTAAATACACATAAAATATGACATGTCACTATTCCCCTAAAGGCTCATTGGCCTGTAAAGAAGGGGGAAGACAAATGAGTTACTTACTCAGAGAAGAAAAACAAAACAAAATTTAAAATGATAACTTACTCACAGACAGAAGAGCAAAAAGGAGAAGAAAAGAAAATATAAATAAAATAAAAACTATAGAAAACAAAACTAAATAGAAAAATAGACTAAATTAATTAAGTAGGTTAAATAGACTCCAAAATAATAGTAAACAAAGCGAAAAAATAAATAAATAGATAAAAGTAACTTCTAAGAAGCTAAGAATTTTTAGCAATTTTTTTAAACAAACTGAATGAGTGGCACCCTCGTCCTGATCCAGGCAACTTATAAAAAACCATATTACTCGCCATTAGAGGATTAAAATCTGACCTCACACAATGAGTACATGGAACTTGAACATGATTTGTCATATTGCGAAGATTATAATTATTTTGATCAGAGGTATAAAATAGCGGAACACTTAGAGGCCGGGGGTCACCATGAAGCTCAGAAAAAGTAAAATATGCGCAAGAAAGAATGTACAGTGACTCAAGATCAAGTAATGGGATAACTAATGAACGGTAAATTTCCTGAATGATGTTTCTAGATTTTTTGTAAACCTTAGAAAGTGGTTTTAACAGAGAAGGAAAGGTTGACATCCATACTATTGGACAGTAAGAAACGTAAGATTGGCTAAGCAGTGAAAAAGGACTTTCAAAAGTGATCCAGGAAAAGTATGTCTTAAGTTTCCTTAAAATACCGAGACTCCTGCATATCTTCATTTTAATAAAATCAATGTGACGTTTGAAAGATAGTTTTTCATCAACAAGAATGCCCGAAAAACGAGCATATTGTTCTTCAGATCTATGAATTATTCCAATTTGCTGGGGAATTTCTGATAACTGGGGATAAACCTGAGAAACACACGAAAAAATAAAAAAACTGGACTTAGAAAAATTTAGGGTAAGATAGTTAGCATCAAGCCACAAAATTACCCTCTCAAACAAATTTCTCAAATTTAATTAAAGCTCTGAGTCGCAGTTTCCCGAAGTGCCAAGTGTGCTGTCATCAGCAAAACCAACAAGGACATCAAAAGAAGGCGAACTATAGTTACCACCAAAGTATAACCACCTACGGAACAAGTACTGACAAAACCTATCCTCTCCACACAAAAAAAGTGACTCGCTGTCCGCGTCTCCGGAGACGATTCCATACCTATGCGAACCTGGCGACTAAATAACAAGTTCCGTAGGTGATCATACTTGTTCCGTAGGTGATTATACTTTGATCACGCTCTAGCATAATTTATTGGCCGGAGCAAAGTACTTTGGCTCGGAGCGATTAAGTAGTACAACATTTTGCGTCTGGAGGTGCTGAGGTACGCGGGGTCACTTTTGGAGAGTTTTGTCAGTACATGTTCCGTAGGTGATTATACTTTGGTTACCACTATAGGCAAGGGAAGGCTTAGAGTGACAAAGTCTACAGCAATTAATAAGTTTCTACTTTTTTTTACTACATAATAAACATCATTTACATAAATCAAAAATAGCACAGGCCCTAAAACTGATCCCTGGGGGACTCCAAAATTCACTTGTGAGGGTGACCGGAAAAGTAGATCAACAGAAATTAACTTATCCTTCAAATAAGACTGAAACCAAGAAAATATATTTCCCCTTATGCAATAGAATTTCTATTGAAATTCTTCAATAGAAGAATGTCATGGGTTAAGGAATCGAAAGCCTTACGAATATCCAGGAATATTTAGTTTCGGAATTAATTCCGAAACTAACGCACAATAAATAAAATTCAAAAGGGTCATACAGGCATGTTAAGTGGAGTACTTCAGTCAGAAGCGAAAGTGAAAATCATGAAGAAATTTTTTAATTTTAGGAAAGTAAGGAGACGGGAAAGCATAGCCTTTTCAAATATTTTACTAAATACTGATAAAATTGAAATTGGTCGATAACAATAATCCGAGCACGCTTGAGAGCATCCGGAAATGTTCCACATTCAAATGAAAGATTAACAAGTTTTGTTAGAGGCAAAACTATTGAAGGAAGAATGGATTTACCTACCTTAGTAGGAATAGAATCTGGCCCCAGATGAGGACGAGTTTTTCAAGCCATTAAAAATTTTAGTAATTTCATTTACTGTTACTGGCTCTAGAAACATAAGACTTAAGACAAGGCGGCCCGAGGTAAGATCTAAAGTCCGGCTTAGGCCTAGACAAAGTAACTGTAGAAGCAATATTCTTACCAATATTAGCGAAGAATGAAGTGAATGCTTCTTAAACATTAAGCTCACCCTCTGCTTCATCCCCAGTAACCAGCCTCATAGGTACAGAGCTAGATTGAGAACTGGGTTTAAATACAGAATTTATTACCTTCCAAGTCTTACGAATGTCATTACCACAGGCAGCAAAATTATCTAGATAATTTTTATAAGCCACCCAGAGACTATTTCTCCTTCTCTAGCTTTCGAGAAGTCAGGATGTCATCCATGGGTTTAGAGGAACAATCTTTTTATACCTATGATTAGAAGGTGGTACTTTACCAATATTAAGAATAGCCTCTTTTAGAGTTCCATAAAAGGACTCAATTAAAAAAGAAAAATCCTTATCATTATCACTCTTCCCCTGTTTAAAGCTGAACTGAAAATATATCCGGAATAATATCTAGAAAATGATCGGAGATATCACTAACTAAAATTGAGTTTTCCCTCAAGCTAAGCGCAGGGAAGATATTATCAATCAAAGAAGCTGTAACATTAGTTGCTCTTGTGAGGATGGATGTAGATGGTAGAGTTCCTGCGGCAAGCATGGTTGAAAGAAAATCAACTGAAGCTGAAGACTTTGAATCCATCAAATTTATATTAGTCACCCATTATGATTAACTGACACGGACGTTTCAGTATTATGTCAAGTATTTCCTCAAGATTCAGAAGAAACAACGGAACAGCACCACAAGGCGAACGATAAGTATTGCCTATGATTAGGTCAATGCCATTAGATCTAAGTTCTATAATTGTGATTCAAAAATACTGTCAAAATTCCTTGATAAATTACCCCGCTAGCAATAATGCAAATTACAAGATATATAGACGGCGATACCTCCTTTAGCCATCTTGCAGCGGTTTATATGTTCCATTTTGTAGCCATGGATATCCAATAGCATTTCATTTCCAGAATCCAAAAACGTCTCACATAAGCCAACAACATCAGGCTGTTCATCCGAAACAAATAGTCTTAGATTATCTTTTGACGAGGAGATACCCTGAATGTTAAGCTGAAGTGCAGTTAGAGAATAATTTTCACAAGTACCAACACTCCTTCCCCCTACGGAAATTAAAAAATAAAACTCAAATATAATTCTCAAATCTGAAAAGACTTATTTTCCACCGGGGGGGGGGTATTTCCTGGGTGGGTAGTCGCCGGAAGGGGGGGTAAATGCCGGCCACCATTTGAGATGTTCTCACCTTGAAAACTAGTTCAGTATTGAAAACTAGTTCAGTTCTGACTTAGTACTGAAGAGGCACACGGGATTTCCATAGAGAACAATCTATCAACTTAACATTAATTTTCCCAGATGTAATCTCTAAAAGATAAGGACAAATAATTTTCCGGCAACTAGGCCTATAACAGTTATCTCCAAGTAACAGTTATCCTAGTTATAGGCCTAACTTGAATCTTCAAGTTACCGGTAACATTTTTTTTCGGATCTGTATTTAATTTAAAGCCTTGTTTACAGTGTGGTATACCTTTTATATTTATGTTCAATTCACTTGCATACAGATTTGGACTAATGGTGCAAACAGAGGTTAGGGAAGCTGAAGACGTAAAGAACGAAAACGAAATCCTTAACATAAAGGTTTTACTTTAAAGGTAGAATAGTTTTCAATTAAGATCTTTTTTTTAATTCACACTTTATGATAAAACTAGCAGCAGGAAAAATAAAAAATGGAAAATAAACCGCAAAGACTTTAATTCCAATTTTTGTAAAGCGGTAACTAGGCCTTTAACGGCAACTAACCTATAACTATAGGCAACTATAACAACATTGATCAAATTTGCTCCACGGCAAGCATAGCGTACTTAAGGTGTCCCTTAATCCCTTAAGGTGTTCCACATTTCACAATTGCTTTCCCTTCTTGGTCTTAGCATATATTTTCATAAATATATCCATTTTTAAAAAGATTCAAGAATACTTTTTGTATCAACTTGAACAAGAAAGGCTCATACTCTTGTTAATATATTTACCTAGTAATCAACAGATAATCCTTGAATTGTTACGAACCAAAACGTTGTAAAATTCAGCTAATTAATTTCGCTTATTTATTTTCACGTTTGAACGTAACAATAGTGACGAGAATGTGATATTGCCCTAAAAGCTTCATAATTTTGAAGGAAATAGAATGATATTAATCTTGAAAAATCGCTATTTTCAGCTACGAATAGACCGAAGATGGGTCCAGGGACCAAATATGTTTTTATTTTGATGTCCTTGGAACTAAAATACATACCACGCTGAAACCAAATATTTTAGATATAAATTTTGTATAATTGGCTTGTAAATTCTCTTTGGATTGGTTTAGAATGAAGCACCAGGAAAGAACGTTGCACCTCCAACGATTTTTTTTTTACCTTATAATAGAATAGGTAACCTTAGGAAGTTGGAGAGGGCTCATTCTATCGCAGATTCTATATCCAGTGTCATATTGAATGATGAAACGGAACAGAAGGTACTTGATGACCTATTCGTAACCTTTTTTCCCTCAAGCGACTTCTTTGGCCCCAGATAGCACCGGAGACATTACTAAGACTGGAAGATCATTTTTATTGCAATTTACTTGCAGCTCTGGAAAAAATAAGTCTTTTATTTAGTCCCGTCTATCGAACGAATTGAATCTTGTGAAAAGAAAATCAAACCCCCGTTTTTAGGTTTTGGGTAATACTAGGTATTCATCCTGTGCAAGTAATTTTATAGCTACTGAAATCTTTGCAAAGTATATTTAGTCTTTACATGAAAATGTATCTTTGAGAATTTATTCTTCATAATTTTACTTAGTAAGTCCCTGATATTGAAGTTGAAATTTGAGTTGTTATGTTGTCTCTACTAAGTTTCGAGACCCTTGAAGGATAAAGCTCAAATATTTTTGTAAGACTTATTTTGTAATATTTTTAACTTATTTTAATAATATTTTGTAATATTTTTGTTTTTGAAAATGTATTCCTAGATATTAAGTGTGACTGAATGTCATTACCTACGATGGTTCTCGATATTGTGAAATTATGTTTTGCAAGAGCTTTATACGTATGCTGCGTATATGTCACAGAAATGGGCCTATAAAGGAGATGAGAACTTAGGTCCTACTCCTCCTCCCCATCAACCCCAGATATCCCCGTATTTCGGGGCAATTTCATTCAAATAATCAAATAGAAAGTTTTTTGCTTATAACAGTGATGTTATACATTATATAAAAGGTGTTGTATTCAGTCAATATTTTTCATTATTATAAATATGCCTGGAGGAAGACCCCAAAAAGGTTACTAAGTTGGTGGCCTTTTAGTGGCGCTAATTCACGAAAATGTAGGGTGGGAGGCAAGGATTTTTTTCATTTTTAATTAAGGTCTTTGTTAAGCTACGCCAAATGGAGGCACTTGAAAGGCATAAAAAGTTATAAACTGCTTCTAGAAATATAAACCATTTTTGGCGACTCCTTTGGCTAATGTTTTCTGTAAGTGTCCTTTTTTGGTCAATTTCCCAATAAAGTTGGAGTTCAAACGACAGATTGGTTTCTATAAAGCATGAATTGTTAAAATGAAGTATGAAAAGCCTAAAAAGAATAAAATGAAGAAATAGAATCAGAACCGCCATAATATAAAATATATAGATGTTATGGATCACCATCAATAATAAAATGTAATTACCTATTCTTGGCGATTCCTTTGCTGATGTTTTCTGTAAGTATTCTCCTTTCTTCTGTCTTGTCGTCGGGTCAACTTCTCAATGAAGTTGAAGTTCTAATGGCAGATTAGTTACTATCAAGAATTAATTGTCAGAATGAAGTATGAAAAGTCTAAAAAGAATACAAGGAAATATTTCAAAAGAAGTCTTATAAAGCGCTTTTATCTGAAAAATGCACCAAAAGTAAAAAAAAATATATTTATCTTTTAAAACTACCTGAAAACTAGGAATTTTTCAAGAGTAATACCTAATGTGTTGGGCATTCATGGCCATGCCCTTACGCAGGGATTTTTTTTTTTTTAGAAGAAAAAAAAATCGAATTTTTTCCGAAATTATTTGATAATTTAAAAAATATACCAAAAATTCGGGAAAATTTGAGATTTCAGGGGGACGGAAGCCGAGAACCCCCCCCCCCCCCCCCTTTCTGATCGTTCCTGGTCATGAAATCTTTTGTTACTGTACAAAGACTATTGTACTCTGTCTCGAACGTCCTACCCTTTTATTTTGAGTTTTTTTTTATAAATTTCAATTTACGGTTAGTAGAATAAATATATTATCGTTTACTTTTTTGATATCTTTAAAAATTTTACTTATTTACTTATCGTTTATTTGTTAGTGCATTTAGAGATTTTTTTTTGAATTTCTTCTATTTGGATTTGATTTTTTATTTTATTGGTTATTCCAGTCACCTGCCAGCGTCAACCTGCCCTTGGAGGAGTGTATAAACTCGTTGAAGTCAATGGGGAGCCAAAGATCAAGCTAAGTGAGGATGTTGAAAAGGTCACAATTCCTGGAAAGAAGCAGGTTTATCGTCTCTACGGCTCTGATGGTGAGTGCTTTATTTGTTTTGCATAGTAATATAAGACCTTGCGATGACTTAGTGGATAAAGTTGCGCATCCTGATCGAAGGTTGTCAGGTTTAATCCCACGTGTCGCAAGGAAAGACTTGTTTCATTTGTAAATAATAATACAAGTAAATTCTCAATATTACGCATATTACCAGTACAGGTAATACAGTAATAAGGGTAATATATTAATAATAATAAGTAATAATAAGTAATACTAATAATAATAATAAGTAATAATAATTAATAATAAGTAATAATAATAATAATAATAAGTAATAATAAGTAATAATAATTAATAATAAGTAATAATAATAATAATAATAAGTAATAATAATAATAAGTAATAATAATAATAATAAGTAATAATAAGTAATAATAATAATAATTAATAATAAGTAATAATAATAATAAGTAATAACAATAATAATAATAAGTAGTAATAATTAATAATAAGTAATAATAATAATAAGTAGTAATAAGTAGTAATAATAAGTAATAATAATTAATAATAAGTAATAATAATAATAAGTAACAATAATTAATAATAAGTAATAGAGTATAAAAGCGTAACACAATAATCAAAGAGTTCGTGGTAACGAACTGTAAGCAAGGACCGATGCGGCTCAATAAAAACCAAAATTCTAAATTACAGGATTTTGATATCAATATTGGCTTTTTATGCTGATTTCAAATATATAAGATTGACGTTAGTTTAGTTTAGTGTTACCCATCAAAAGCTACGAGTCTGAGAAAAAATCTCTGATTTTCTGCTTTGTTTTGTATTTCCAATTCCCTGGCAAAATTATCCTCGTTATCATTTTGTCCTTTTGTTTCTTTGTTTTTACGTTCATCATGTATAACCAGTCTAGTTTTCGAACCTATTTGTCGCTGTCGACTCCATTTCTAATAAATTATTAATATAATTTATAATAATCATGGTCTGAAGGTTGAAACCAATAATTTTCTAACCACCCGAGCCCCAGCAATGGAAACCTCAAAAATACAAATAAAACTGTAAAAAAAACCATTGTTGTAAAGGCAAAAATGAAGTTTACAAATAAATCCCTTCTTTAAACAATTTTCATCCATCTACACCTTCATTTTAGTCAAATAATGATTTTTTTTTTCAATAATTTTCTAACATTTTCTAACATTCTAACCCGTCATGTTAGAAATTTTCTAACCCGTTGTTCGAAAGTTCTAAAGATTCTAACAGTTCTAACATTTCTAACAGTTCTAACAATGCTAACATTTTCTAACAGTTCTAAAGATTCGGTTAGAAAGTTCTAACCGAATGTTAGAAAGTTATGACTGACGGGTTAGAAAATTTTCTAACATTCTAGTTAGCCATGAACCACAGAAACTAACGAAAAGTGTAAAAAGCCAAGTTAAATCGTACGGAAGACTATCACATTCAGAACAAATTTTAGAGATTGTCATTAGTTTATATTTAATCTTTATCTTAATCTTATTCCCAGAAGTCTCCCTCACTTGGCTTCTAATTATCCTAAAATATTAAAGAAAGTTTTGCTGAGAAGTGACTGTTTATCCTTCTTGGAAGACAAAAGTAATTTGTATTAATATATTAATAAGTATTATAATATATTAAGTATAAGTATATATATTAATTATTAAATATAATTATATATTAAGACAACTATTATAATATTAGGTATTAATAAATAATGTTATATATTAATAGCTTTTTAAAGGTCAAAACAATAACAGTTGTAAAAAAAATCCATAAAAAGCCGAAATGAAGTTATACTGGAGGGTAAATAATCAATTCCCAGGCAAACTTCCTCTAATAATATAAAGATATATAGTTGAGTTAGGTCAACGAAATATTCGGAGATTATCAGGGTTTGATATTTGATCTCCAGATGTCTCATTCATTTAATTAAGTTTTGTCTGAATAGGGGTCGTCTGTCCTTCTTCGAAGACAACGATGGTTTACATTAATATATTAGTTAGTAGTAACGAACTGGAAGTAAGGAGCGATGCGGCTCAATAGTAACCGAAACTTTAGGAAACTGAGACTTGATAACACTAGATACATCAAGAGAATTGAATTTTGATGCCTATTCAAAATATAAAATATTCGTCAAGTTTAATGTTACCCACCAAAAGTTATGAGCCTGAGAAAATTTGCCCAATTTTTGAAAAAGGGGGGAAAACACACCAAACCATAAAGTGATCCTAAAAAAAGATCAAACCATCAGATTCTCAGCATATCAAAGAACCTTACTGTAGTGGTTTCAAGCTCTTATATATATAAAAACGTGGGATTTGGATTTTTTTTTTTTTTTTTTTTTTTTTTTCCAGAAGAATGATCACGGATGCGTTTCATTTGTTGTTGTTGTTTTGTTTTTTTCAGGGGTGATCGTTTCGAATCAATTATTCTAGAGGGTCGGAAGAGGGTTCATTTGATCGGCAATCAAAAGTTCTAGTGCCCTTTTAAGTGACCAAAAATATTGGAGGGTACTTAGCTCCCATCCCACGCCCCTTTTTCCCCAAAGTTACCTGATCAAAATTTTGAGGTAGCCATTTTGTTCAACATACCTTACTCGATAGATCTAGTAACTTTGCCTTTGAGGATGATTTGACCCTTCCAGTTCCCGTCCCCGGAGAAGGGCTGCAACCTATGAACTTTGCCTATTGTTTACATATAATATTGGCTATTGGGAAGTGTACAGATATTTTTCAGGGGGGCGGGGGATTTTTATAGTGGGAGGATTACGTGGGAGGATCTTTCCATTGAGAAACTTTTGTGGGGAAGGGTATTTTCCATGGAGAGGGAGTCGGATTTCCCGGCATTGTTTAAAAAATGATCAGAAATTAAATATATAAAAAAAATTTCCATTGAAAGTAAGAAGCAACATTAAAATGTAAAACGAACGGAAATTATTACATATATTTGAGGGCGTTGCCCCCTCTTCAATACCTTGCTCTCGAGATTTTCTTGGTCTGGTGTCTGGCCTGATTTCTAGATATCTCATTCCCCTGGGTCTACTAATTGCGTCAAAATGATCAAAAAGGGTTTGTTTGAAAAGGGATTATAACATATGCTAATAGATTAATTGGTAATAATAGTTGTTTCAAAATTTCGGTCGAAACTTCATTCGTCAAAATCAAATATTGCCTGACCATCTAAGTCCCAACAATGAAAACTACTACTAATACTACTAATAACTCACCGCAGCACCGAGCCGTCTGAGGCCAACACAGCTACGCACGCTCTTCTCCCATTCCAATCTATTCAAAGCCTCCCTTTTTACACTCTCTCACGAAGTTCCCATTTCCTTTAAATCTTTCTTTATGACGTTCTCCCACCCCGGACGAGGACGAACCTCTTTCTTCGCCGCTAACAAACTTCGGCAATCTATCATCCTTCATCCGAACAACGTGCCGTAACCACCTCAACCTTTCTTTCATTATAGCCCTAGAGAGCGGTATTGAACCACATTTTTCGTATAGCCTATTATTTGAAATACGGTCAGTCAGCCGGGTACCCAGAACAATACTTAATCAATTTCTCTGGAAAACATCTAGCAAATCTTCATCCGCTTTTCGACGCGCCCATGCTTCAGAGCCATAGTTGACCACTGTCATCACTGTAGCTTCTAATATTCTAATCAATTTCTCTGGAAAACATCTAGCAAATCTTCATCCGCTTTTCGGCACGCCCATGCTTCAGAGCCATAGTTGACCACTGTCATCACTGTAGCTTCTAATATTCTAATCTTGGTTTGCAGACTTATCTTTCTATTCTTCCAAACTTTTTTTAATTGTGAAAAAACACCCTGAGCCTTGGCTATTCTACTTTTAACATCTTCACTGCTCCCACCATCTTTACTAATAATTCTACCAAGTTAAGTAAAGCTGCCCACCTAGTGAAGCTTACCAGGGTAAGTGAAGCTACTCCAATAAAATGAATCCAAAAATGAAAAGCCATTATCGCAAAAAGCCAAAATCAAGGTAAATCGTACTAGGAAGACAAACATGGCCGATTTTAAATCATGGTAAATTTCGTAAGATGCATCTATATTTTAAAAAATTATTAACAAAAGAAGTTGAAGTCAGCGTTTCCACTATCTCAGGATGTTTTCGAATTTTCCCTTATTTCTCTAAAAGAGAATTGTGTACTCCGAAAACTCCTCGACAAACGTTCGTAAAAACTCGAACATTAGCAGTAAATGCAAATTGGCAATTTTTCTTAATGTTAATTAATAATAACAATAATTTATTTACGATTGTTATACCTGTATATCATTAAAATTTTAATTAGAATTTCTACACAATTATAGTTGTTATGATTGCATTAGTGAATTCTTTTTCTAAACAACTCTTAAATATATACCATCCAGTCAGAAAGTACGTCTCATGCAAGAATGTACTAATTCCTAACAAATAATTAGAATTAGTTTCTATATCATTGTTAGATATTATTATTTATTAATTTATTAAATTTAAATTTTTGCACGAAATTTAAATGTGAATTGCAGAAAAAACTAATATACACAGCTACAACCGGGTCCGTTTCTACAGATAACTATTGTTGGCAGTGCTTTCACCACCACTAAATTATTTCCTGTTTCCCTGGAAGGAAAATGGGTTATCCGATATCCCCCTGTAAATTAACGGTTTGTGTGATTGCGTTTGTGTATTTATTAGTGTTATTTGTGAGGGTAATTTTGTAGAACCCAATTTTCTTTCTGGGAAATTAGAAGAAATCCCTAAAAATTCCGAGACAGAGGAAGTAGTGATCAGAGTTGAAGAACTTACTTACTTTTGGCGGTAACCAGACGAAGATCTATCCTGCCCGGCACTAATGAATTTTGGAAATAGTTCTAACGACCACTGCGATTCGTCGGCTGCAGCTTCCCCGGCGGTCTTCAACCCCTGTCCCATCTCTGACCATGACTCCCCATGGTTCAAGGTCCTCTTTGTGTTTTTGCCAAAGGATTTTCTTTTGTCCTCCCGGCTTCTGTCCCCCGCTTTTCAGTGACGTATGATGACCAAAATATATCAAGGACTTTAATGGTCCCTAAGGGCCAGGGACCTGAATGACGTAGTTTAAGGATCTGGAAAATAAAGCGAAGAAGAGTACAGTGGTGTATTTTAATTTATCTCTCTAAAAAAGATGACTCTCTGAACTGTTGTCATATCTGTTTCATATCTATTTCATATGTTGTCATATCTATACATATCTGTTTCACTTTTGATTAATTCTTTTTGTTTTATTTTTTGATTGATACCTTTATTTTCAACAATTCACAAAAATAACGGAACAATGAAATTAAGGTAGCCACTACTAGAAGGCCGAATGAACTGTGCAGAGTAGCTCAATCAGCCATTCACATCACATAATCAAGAGACACACAACAATAACAACAACAAAAAATTCACATAACAATCACAAGGAACTTCCTCTCAGCTTGCATCACGACTGAGGAGAAGCCCTTTGACCTGTTGATTTAAATGACGAAATCGAATCATAGCCCCTAATACTGTCCGAGAGGTGTACACTCATGTGACGTAACACATGGGAGTACGCTTTTAGTAGTGGTGATTCGGAATAGGTGTCATCGTTCTCTTCCCTAAGAATATTGAGATTCAGTAGCGGTGATTCCCTAAAAATATACGCATTCAGTAGCGGTGATTAGGAACAGGCGTCATTGTTCTCTTCCCTAAAAATATTGAGATCCTTTTCATATTTGGACGTGGGATAGGGATACTTGTCTCCTCGACTGCCCTCCGAAGGCATATTTTGGTTTTTCTTCTGTTTTTTTCTGTTATGTGTTGCTACGCAACACATCGAAAATGTTGCAGTGGTCCCACGTTTTAAGAACCTTTGATTTTCTTTTTTCAGCCTCTCGAAGTGATGCCGTTGGTAAGTAAAATTATTCGAAGTAGGAACAATTACAACACATTATTTATGTTTGTTCTAACATACTCTCTAAAATAGCATGATGAGTCACGCTTCGATTTTTAATGTTACAGTTTCAGTGTTTCCCTAGGGATAACCAAATCACTATATATTGTCCATTCTTGTTATTAAAATATAATAATAAAATTAAGACGGGAATTGTAGTAATCAGTGGCATCAATTCACGAAGGTGAAGGAGGGAGGGGCATATTTTTTCAAAATTTAGGGAGGTAATTTTGTCTTTTTTTCAATTTTGAATGAAAATACCAAAGGTGGTATTTTTCAATGGAAACAAAAAAATGGTATTTTTCTAAATCTAGAGGTGCAAAATCTAAGGGGCACATGCTCCCCCAAAACCTCTCCCCTCCAAGCAGTGGACACCACTGGTGTCCGAAGTACCAAAGACATCAAAATAAAATCATTTTTTGTCCCACAACCCATTTTTGGTCTACTCATACATAAAGGCTGGGATTTTCTATAATTTTATTTTAAATACGATTGTTTGAATTATTAAGAAGAAACTTATGCAACAATATATCTTAAAAATTAGGAAAATTCAGAAGTGGGCTTCTATCGAAAAAAAACTTCATTTGTAGTTATGCCAAATGGTTGTAGCGGGCGTCAAATTTAAAAGAAACGTCGATGGGGAAATCATCAAGAAATAAGCTGAAATTTCATTTCACCAAAACACCTTAAGAATGTATAGCTTTTCTTTGAAAGATTTTTAACGAATGTAAAGCATTGTCAAATGTAACTATTTATTTTTGCTTATTAATCTTAACGATTCAACGTGGCAATACAGACAAAATATCATATTATAATATTATAAAATAATATGACATATTATGATATGTCATATTAAAACTTCATAATCTTGAACAACCAAATGAAAAATCTTAGAAAATCACCTTTTTCAGGTATGAATAAACCAAGGGAAAATAGGAACTTCCTGGGAGGGTGTAAAGAGGGAGGCTTTGAATAGATTAGGATGGAGGAAGAGCGTCTGTAGTTCCGCTAGCCACAGGTGACTTGGTGCTACGGTGAGTTATTAGTAGTAGTACTAGTAGTATAATGGGTCCAGTTGAAAAAATTTCCTATTATGAGTAAACCTAAGATAGGTCTAGTTTTTTTTTTATTAAATTGGGCTTAAGCATAATATTTGCAGCATTATAATGCAAAATAATATTTATATATATTGGTGAACGCCTAAGTGAACTCATAAGCATGCGCCATGGAATATTTCTTCCACATCAACAGACTTATAACAGAAATATAATATCTGATGCATTCAAGGCTGTATCAGGGGGGGGGGTTACCCGGTTTGAACCCCCCCCCCCCGAAATTTTTGACCGAGTCGAAAATTAGTAAAAATTAGTAAAATTAGTCGAAAATTAGTACCCCCCCCCCCCGAACAAAAATCCTGGATCCGCTCTTGGCTGTATTAGATTCGTCACAAGTGCTATTAATTAGTGTCTCCTGCTTTGTTATATATGGATGTTTGCATGCAAGAAAATCTATGTTGTGTGTACGTAGATAAATTGTGTGTCCATAAAGATGTTTATAATTATGTGGTTTGCGGACTTAAATTACATTTATAAGTATTTATGCTAATCATTAAAAGTCGATATTTATGATTTTTCCTATATTGTTTTATATTTTCATTTAATTTTCCTGTTTTATGGTTTTCAGAATTTTCTCCTTGAAATTAATTCCTATGTGTGTTTCTACTCTTATAATATGTACCATAGAGCCCGGGAAATTTTTTGATTCTCCCTAACATACTTATGTTTCATATTATTGTTATTTGTATGTAAAACCTATTAAAATTAAACCACATCAATTCAAGAATTCATTTTATTTCAAAATTCAAAGTTATGTTTCATTTCAAATTCATTTCACAACTTAAAATTTTCAAAAACATCGAAGTTTTTTTTTTCAGTGTATTGGTTCTCTTAGGTAAAATGGTGGGTTCATCCCCCATCCCCCCTTAGGTGGGAATGAACGTTATATAAAAAAAACTGCAGATAATTTTTATATTAATATATTATTATCCATATAAAAAGTAAAAAAGTTGGTCTAATAATCTAACAACACTTCTTATGGTCTCATAATGTAACTAATAATGTCTAATAAATTTATTAATAATTATATTTTATATGCGCTTGAATTGAAATATTGTTTATGAATATTGGACTTCATTAATTCATTTCAGTGATAAAAATGGTTGTGTGTTTCCTTATACAGATAGTGAATTATTATTATTATAGATTGACTCGGAAAGAGAGTCGAGGCTTGGGTCGCAAATGTCCATTGCACTCCATCCCTCCCAAACGGTGCTGGTGCCCCCTTCGGTAGTGGTATTTTTATACGGACTTGTCTATCTTTTTTTCCCCTTTTTTAGAAGAGCCATCCTTTGTAACGTCAATGTGTTCAGAGTGTTAAGGTATTGGTTTTTACCCTGCCCAACAACCCCACTCACCAGCTTCAGACCGACTTGGGTAGGCAACTCTCGGTCCTCAAAAGAGATGGAGATTCGTCTACCACTCGCCGGCCATCATTGGCAAGTTGCACTGGATCCTCAGAAGCGGTACTAGCAAGAGAACTTCTTTCTCCCGCTTCGAATTACTCCTAAATGGATTTTTTCTTTTGTCACGATTGGCACTTCATATGCCCGCGGGGGATTGATCACCCCGGGCATGATTTTGGTTAACATTAATGTCTAGCCAAACCAATCTCGGTAGCATGATTTGCAAATATCCTATCTAATTGTCATACACTAGGCGGAACGGCCAGTGACTGGACGATGTGACTGGAGTGACTGGACTTTAATTAGCAGTAGTAGGCCTCTATTTGTGCTTACTACTCTCAGGGCAGGAATGTATCCAGAATTTTTTTTTTTTGGGGGGGGGAGGTACAAAAACTTAAAAATGCAATAAAATTTTGTTTATATTAATTTTTCTTACGTTTCTACGGGTCTAACAAATGTTTTGGTGGGGGGGGGGGGGTAGGGTTCAAACCCCTTATCTCTTCTCCTGGATACGGCCTTGTCTCAGGGGCACTATGAGAAGTTTGTCTCACTGCCCTCTACAATTAGTAGAAAAATAGACCCTAAAAAGTGATGAAAATAGAGCCAAACTCTGACACGAGACGGTAAACTCTGCCAAGTGAAAACGTCAATACGAAGTGGTTGATTTCATCTAGTATGTCTGATTGGAGGCAGGAATTCTCAAACTCTAAACAAATAAATTCGAAAGAAGATATTCTTTGAAGGCCTGTCTAAAAACAGAATATTAGCAGTACGTTTTTCGAGTGCGCAGATAGGAGACTTTTACTTGATTCGGACAAAATTTTGACTGCAGGAAAACACATCTTTCAACTCTGATCCGAAACAGAAGCGAAACAACTTTCCGAAATCTGGCTGCCGAAGTAAAATTCGAAGAAATTAGGATTATATTAGAACCTATTCCATAAACAGGAACCTAGTGGTTTCCAATGCATAAGCAGGAAGTTTTTATTTATCTTGAATGATATTTTGCCTACAGGAAAAACACGTCTTTCAACTCTGATCCGAAACAGAGGCGAATTTGAGTTTTTGTCCATATGAAGACATTTTTGTTTTTGTTGTTGAAATCTGGCTGCCGAAGTAAAATTCGAAGAAACTTGGCTTTTGCCAGAATCTAGTCGAAATATACGAACGTAGTTTTTTCCAATACATAAACAGGAAGCTTTGATTTATTTCGAGCAAAATTTTGCCTGCAGGAAAAATTTATCTTTCAACTCTGATCCAAAGCCGACGCGAACTAAATATTCGCTTATATGAAGACGTTTTTGTTTTATTTTAAGAAAATTTAACAAAATTATCAGTTATTAACAAAATTTTGACAACCGTGCCCTCTACTTTATTTTGACAGAAATAGAATTTCAAAAATTAGAAAATGGTTATAACCATACAGCACATATACAGCGATCGTCATTAGCAGTATTTCTCCTGGCATTGTGTCGTTGAAAAAATACCTAATTTAAGGTAAAGTATTTGGACAGTGCCCCTAACCTAAAATAGCCTAATTTACCCCCCCCCCCCCATCGTAATGTGCAAATATATAGCCCATATGACACAAGTCCAATGCATTCTATCACCTGTCACTTGTCTCTGTGAAACTGGTTTTCTGAGATCTAAGCGTAAATCTTGAGTGTGTTTTGTATAATTAGCAAGTACCGATTTTTGTTATTTCGAACCCAATTTTGCCTACATGAAAACATATTTTTTCAACTCTGGTCAGAAACAGAAGGGAATTGAATACCCCCTCCCCCCTCATGAAGAATTTTTTGTTTCAATAGCGGAGATTAAATTCCCGCTGCCGGGATTCTATGTTACATTAGGTTGCAATATGTTACACTAGGATGTGTTAAATTATTCCGGGAGTTCGTGTTTAAGTTAATTAATTAATAAACTTCATTGATTTATTCAGTTAATAGTTAAACTCAAGCTTATGTTGCTGCATTCTAGTATTTCGTTCATGAAAAAATAATTAACGGGTTACGGGTAGTCTCCAATTAAATTTTTGTCATTATAATCTTATTCAATTTTCATTCTTTGGAAATTTTCTAAAAAAAAATTGGTGCTCCAACATTATACTGTCTGAATAATGAGTGACGGTGGAACTGAAATGACGGTAAACATTTTATCCGTATTTTATTTTGTGTATAAATTTTTGGGATATTATCTTATTATTCTACTTATTTTAAATAACCAAACTTTAATTTTGAAAGTGCATTAACTCCGCTAAAGAGCAAAAAAATCGCTAATAAAGCGAAAAAAAAATAAGTCACTTTAAAAATAAAGTCTTCAAGAATAGGGACTTTAAACCTGCGAACTAAGATTAAAGCTGCAGCAAATGACAAAAGACAAGCTGAGGCAAAAGTTAATGATCACCCAAAAAAGTCGAAATTTTACAAAGGCACTACTTCTAATTTAAGGTCCATTTGGGCGTCATCAAATTAAGAAAATGCTCCAATTGTCTGCGTTTAGAAGACAAGCGACAGCGAGAATCCATATATAAAAGCCTGCCACGTGTTGAGTACCGGGGCCCGGGGGTGAAGCCGCCGGGCTCCCGGTGCTATATATATATATATATATATATATATATATATATATATATATATATATATATATATATATATATATATATATATATATATATATATATATATATATATATATATATATATATATATATATATATATATAGCTGCAGCATATGGATGCAGCATGGCTGTGGAACGTGTGCTCTTGGAAACACTGAGGAAGATTTAGTCAATATTTTCCAATGGATTTTTTTAAGGATATCTTTAGGTACTTCTTTGACCAAACTTTAGATGTCAAACAATAAGCTGTACGAAAAGGGTGGTTTGACCGTCCTTTGTTGCCAAGCGAAATGTGGATCATCCCCGGGAAGGGTGGGGCGGTAGGGGGGCATAAAATGATTTAAAGGACATAGAAACTTCATATATATATATATATATATATATATATATATATATATATATATATATATATATATATATATATATATATATATATATATATATATATATAATATATAATATATATATAAATATATATAATAATAATTGTGTATGTATATATTTATTCTATTTCTCGAAAATGGATCCACATTTTGGGGAGGGGGAAAATTGGTAACTAGTGATATTTTCGCATAAAAAAAAACCATCTAGATAGGTCAGAAGTTTAAGAAAAATTTTTAAGAGCCTGAATTTTGGTTTTTGCAAATGACGTCATGTACTATGTTAGTACATCATATAAGCATTTCTTATGACATCATATATGGCATAATATAAGTATTTTCTTATAGGATGTCATGCATAGCATAAACAAGATTGTTGAGTTGGGTTTGGGATTTTGAAATGGATAAGGTCATCAATGCCTACCATACCTTTATTAAAAAAAACAAAGGTTCGGCGATATGTATTTCGTGATGACGAAAGATAAGCCGAGGTGTAACGAAGCGAACAAATTGGTAATGATGGCGATTTATGATTGAGTTTTGGATTTTGACAGGGATAAGGTCATCAATACCTACCATACCTTTGAAAATCAAAAATATGGACTGGTAAATCGTTGGAAGAAAAAGAAGTTTTAGTCCCACAACCTGAACAATCAAAACAAAAATAGGTTCGGCGATAGTTCTTTCATAATGGCAAAACACAAGCCAAGGCAAAAGAAGAAGTTTTTGTCCCACTACCCGAATAATTCAATGAAACAGAGGTTCGACGATATGTCTTTCATAATGACAAAAGATTGCCAAGGCAAAAGAAGAAATTTTTGTCCCACCACCTAAATAATTAAAAGAAACAGGTTCGACGATATGTCTTTCATAATGGCGAAAGACAAGCCAATGGAAAAGAAGAAGTTTATGTCCCACCACCTGACAATTAAAAGAAACAAAGGTGTTCGTCAATGCCTTCCATACCTTGTAAAACCAAAAACCTGGATTAGATAAATCTTTGGAAGAAAAAGAAGTTTTTGTCCCACCACCTGAACAATTGAAAGAAACAAAGTTTCGGAAGTCGAGGCAAAAGTTAAGGTCCAATAAAAGAAAACTTAATTATACAAAGACACCACTTCTAATTTAAGGTCAAGAAAAGGCTCAAATTGTCTGCGTTTAGAAGACAAGCGACAGTGAGAATCTATATATAGAAGCCTGCCGCGTTCCGAGTTCAGCGGCCCGGCAGCGAAGCCGCCGGGCTCCCGGTACTATATATACATACGAAGTATTTTAGATGGTATCAATTTTCAGCTTGAGAGTTTTCAGGGAGCATTCCTTGGTTTTCCCAGTTCCATTTTCTTAATTAAAATGTAATTGATACATTTCTGAACACCAGTGAATTATTACACCTGTGTTAACATTGTTTTGCAGTCTTCGCCGTTTATACATGTTCTATTTCTTGAAGCTTAGTATTCGATTTAAGGGTGTTAAGCCTTTTGTAACATTTTATTGTATTTCATAAGGACATCCTCTGGTTGATCTCCTTCAGAAGGAAGACGAAGCTCCACCTGAGGTCGGACAACGTGTTTTGTGTCGCCACGCATTCCTAGAGTCCAAGCGCGCATATGTTATACCAACAAGAGTGGAGCCGCTTCTTCGGCTTTATTGGTCCAAATGTGGAATCACGGAGGAGCTTCCAAGACTGTCAGAAATACGGGACCGGGTTAACCATAATATCGCTACACTGCGACCAGATCATAAACGTTACCTCAATCCAACGCCTTACAAGGTATTTTCCTACTCTCTCTTTTCTCTTCTAAGAATAATCTCTCTCTCTCTCTCTCTCTCTCTCTCTCTCTCTCTCTCTCTCTCTCTCTCTCTCTCTCTCTCTCTCTCTCTTCTCTCTCTCTCTCTCTCTCTCTCTCTCTCTCTCTCTCTCTCTCTCTCTCTCTCTCTCTCTCTCTCTCTCTCTCTCTCTCTCTCTCTCTCTCTCTCTCTCTCTCTCTCTCTCTCTCTCTCTCTCTCTCTCTCTCTCTCTCTCTCTCTCTCTCTCTCTCTCTCTCTCTCTCTCTCTCTCTCTCTCTCTCTCTCTCTCTCTCTAACCATGTCGTCTGGCGACTGAAAAAAAAATCTTTTACAGCAACAAATTCAAAATGAAAGGTAAATTGCAGACATTTGTAAAACAAATTATGGTTTTTGTGTTCAAGAATGGCGAGGAGCGTTAGAATCAACTGATTAACTGAATAAAAATTCAAGCGTTAAAATCACTAACTGACGCATTAAATTTGGAAAATAGCTCAATTGACATACTCTGGAAAACCCAAACCCAATAAAATTTCAAAAAACCAGTAAACCCAGTAAAATTTCAAAATTCAGTAAACATTTTAAAGTTAAAGGTAGAGAAAAAATTTTAGCGTGTGGAATAAATCTTTCGTAATGAAAAGCTGATATAAGATGTGTAAGATTTTGTAAGCAGTGCTTATGTAAGTCTTCATAAGAAAGTTATTAGTGGTTCTTATTCTGGATTGACCTGTGAACAGTTTATGAGGTAGATCTTGTCAGCAGGTGACCTGCTCAGCAGAGATGGGGTAAAGAACATCTTCTGAAAAAAGAAATCGAACAGGTATGAACAGCGTTTCACTGTTCCAACGAATGAAGTTTTAAATTTGGCTGCCAAAATGTTTGTTCAATCTGCGATTCCAGTCGAGATAGAAAGGCAAAATTCCAACGATAAAGAGAAAAATGTCGACACAATGTCGATTGTCTTTCGACTTTGTAATCTTAAACCAAATACACCTGTCCTTTCGGAAACTGAGATCGAATATCGGACATGAAACTGGGCAATATATCTTGAAAAAATAATGGACAGAGACCTGCAATTTTACCATATATCATATAGCATATATCAAAGTCTCTAAATGTACTGCCTGTTTTAATTGGTTAATTACCCTTAGCTGCTGTAGACTTGTCTAATCTGGCACTTTAATATGTTATGGTTTCAACTAGGGGGGGGGGGTGTAGATGACCCCCAGATTTTTTTTCCCTTTTCGGGGCAATTAAGCTAGAAACACGGAAATTTATAATTTTAGAATCACGAGAAAGTTTGGGTTATAATCAAGGCCGTATCCAGGGTGGGGGGATCGGGCGTTTAACCCCCCCCCCCTGAAATGTTTTTCTGACTCGTAAAAACGTAGCAAAAAGTAATATACACAAATTTGTGTTGCGTTTTTTAATGTTTTTGTTCTCCCCCCCCCCCAGAAAAATTCCTTTTTAACTCCCCTTCCCCCGAATAAAAATCCTAAATACGGCCTTAGATATAATCAGGGGCGTAGCTTTAGCATTTCTTTTTGGGGGGGACAGGTGTCTCCATTCGGAGAGTCAAGGGGCATGGGTTATATATGACTTTTTTTCCAAATTATTGGGGGGCAACTGCCCTATCTCCCCCAGAAAAACGACGCCCCTGATTATAATGGTTCTGATTTTTCAGGTTGCTGTTAGTGATTCTTTGTACGGCTATCTCCATGAAATCTGGCTGAAAAGCGCCCCTATTGGTGAATTATCATAACTTTGTTATCCAAAAGCCAAGGTGTGAGGGAAACCCGCCGATTAGTGATTTTGTTTTAATTTAACGATAGTAATTCAGCTGTTCTCATTGTTAAGAAGTTGTTTTGGCTTATTTTTATACTAAATTTAATAGCGTTCTTTTGTTAAGTTGTTATTATGGCAAGTTGTTGATTTAACCAAAACAATGCTCTCTCATTCACGGCCGTCCAAGTGTAAAAACGCGTATGTACACTTTCCATTATTCCGAGAAAATTGTCTTCTCAAGTTTTGCGGCACTTTTCCCACCCATTGCGCCACACTAGACACGGAATAGAAGTGAAAAGCTATTAATTGTTTTTAGACAATATTCTTTCCAATTATGCAATTAAAATACATGTCAAAGTTCGCTGACTCTGCTAAATGTCGATTTTTCAACTTTGGCGAACGGGACAAAATGCTGCAGAAATTTTTTTTTGCCCGACAAATCTTTGCAGGGGATTTTATTAGAACATTCTTGCATATCCCATTTGATGTGCCTCTTTGAGCTGAATTCAGTGGTATATCTAACTCGCAAAGTGGCTCTTCATGTGTATACACATTTTTACCTTTGGACAGCCGTTCAGTTGCTTAAAAGGACGAAGGACATAATTATAAACCATACTTTTAACCCCCTCCCCCCTGGATCCATTTATCTTCCATTCATACCTAAAAAATGCCAATTTCATAATTATGAAGTTTTTAGTGGAGTATCACATTTTTGTCAGTGTCGCTACTTAAAATCCTAAAATAAATTTGCATAATTAATTAATTGAATTTGACAGCCTTTTTAATCCCTAAAAATCAAGAGTTTATAAATAAATAGTGCTGGTTGCGTGACTTTTCATGCACTTGTGCCCTTTTCCTTCAAAGGTCAGGATGTTGCAAGGCAATCATTGTGAAAAGCCTGTGTTTCCAGCTAAAATTTGCAATATTTACTCTATATAAAATAATATTAAAAAATGTTAAATAATATTTAATGGTGAAATGGTGAAGTACTGTTGTTTAAAGATTCTGATGGGAAGCCTGAACAGTCAGTTCTCAGGTTTGTTAAAAAATCCAAAATTTGAAAATGTTTTGGTTCCCAAAGACGACTACACCTTCAATTGTTTGTGCCTCATTTTATTGCTGATTTTTACTCATATTTTTTTATTAAATTTGGAGCCGTCACTCCATAAATTGTGAGGCAAATAAATATATATATTTAACGTAAATATTAAATGATCACTATAAAAACTGCATATAAAGTCCATTTTCATTCGAAGTTGTTGTTTTTTTTCGATTTATCAAAAAAAACACTTCACCAGGTCCCATCACCAATTCCAACAATCAGATTTCATTTCACTGTCCTTGGTACTTTTACTAAATTGCTGATCTGTTATTCACTAGCGTTACGTAAAGCCGTTTTAACGTGTCATGCACGGGATAAAGACGGGGGCAAGCATGGCACGGTGGTAGTGGGCTATACATGGCGGTGGAGAGAGGGCAATCCTCAGAGGTATCTGTTTGGACAAACAGTGTCAGGATATGAAAAATAAACCTGATATCGATTCTGAAACTTAGCGCTATTATGTCATTTAGAAATTATTTAAAAGTAACTTTGACTGAAGGCTAAAATTTGAATTTAGAATTCGGATTTTTGATAAGAGGAAATCCAACTTCACCAATCGATCTGTACTGCTAGTCTACCTAAGAATATGCCTATAAACAGTTTGGCTTAAATGCGACTTAACAATTGCAGTGTTGGATTTACAAGGCTACGTTTTCCTTATACGGTTTATTAAATTGTTTAAGGGGATTCGATGCCTTAATGGATCTCCCTATCTTGTCTCCCTATAAACTCCCTATGCCATAATGGATCTCCCTATCTTGTCTCCCTATAAACTCCCTATGCCATAATGGATCTCCCTATCTTGTCTCCCTATAAACTCCCTATGCCATAATTGATCTCCCTATCTTGTATCCCTATAAACTCTCTATGCCATAATGGATCTCCCTATCTTGTCTCCCTATAAACTCACTATGCCATAATTGATCTCCCTATCTTTTCTCCCTATAAACTCCCTATGCCATAATGGATCTCCCTATCTTGTCTCCCTATAAACTCCCTATGCCATAATGGATCTCCCTATCTTGTCTCCCTATAAACTCCCTATGCCATAATGGATCTCCCGAGCTAGTCTCCCTATAAACTCCCTATGACATAATGGATCTCCCTATAAACTTTTAGTTTGCGTGGCCAAGCTATTTAGAATTGATTGGGCAGTCTTGTCATAACTTGTAAAGCTTAAATAAGAGATCTGTATAAACGACAGAAAACTAAAAGCCAACCTAGTGTCCCGGAAACTTTAGAAAAAAATGTTTAGCTTCCCCAGTTTTGTGCCGGAGATAAAGATATTCAGGAAAGATTCTTTGAGTAATTTGGCAGCTTCAGGAGTTCTCTGTGGTAATACCAGCTTTGATTGAAAACCTTGCCGCCACAGGGGACGTAAAACGTCATTGTTTTTTCAATTAAATTTCATCATCAAGTTCCAGATTCTCAATAACTCTCGATGGTGGATAGTCCATTGGGGCCAATGGGCCCTTTGTTAGTCGGTTAGCAGGCACCGAGGCTTGCAAAACAATTTTAAGATATCGAAACCCCCTTCAGCCTTAAGATTCTTGATAGCATAAAATGTTTCTTCCTTCCCTATACAGTCTCAAGAATTGGTTAACTTACGTTGTTGACGTCAATCGTTGTTGACGTCATCATTTTGAAATAATTTCCGCAGTGGTGAGTAGGCACAAAATGAGCAATAATTACGTAGCAATAAAGCGCAGTGAAAAGTTTTTGACTGAAAAATAATGCTGTTCTAGTTAGAATGGCGGGATAGGCATCAAACCTGACAAAGATAAGCAATTCCACTATTAAAAATAAACAAGCGTTTTTTTGTAGTTTTTTTTTTTTTTTATTTCCGTCAGGGCCGTATCCAGAGGGGGTACCCGTTTTGACCCCCCCTCCCTCGAAATGTTTGTCTGACTCGTAAAAACGTAACAAAAATTGATATAAACAAATTTTGTGTGCGTTTTTTGAGGTTTTTTTGTGCAAACCCCCTCCCCCCGAAATTTTTTTTTGAGTAAAACCCCCTCCGAAAAAAAATCCTGGATACAGCCTTGATTTCCGTGTAAAGAATGATTTTCTGACAGCCTGGAAGTAAGTATATTTCGTCTTTTCAGTATTCGTTTGTTACTTGTAATGTTTGTTAATATAATTACTGCTCTTGAAATTTGTTAATTTAATCACGTAATAGGTGCAGTAAATAATTGTCCAAGGATGTAGATTTAGCCTCCTATTGTAAAATTAGATATACACGAGACATTCCTAATTTAATTGTAGGTCATTGGGAAGACATATTGTACTTTTTGAGCAAAAAGTTCAATTTCTGACTCTCCCCCCCCCCCTGGAGATTTTTGTCAAACACAAAAATAAGATATTGAAAGAAATAAAAAGATAGTTTTGCATTCGAAAAGTTGTTATTTTTACCTCAAAGGAACCTCACCCTTTTTCCGTAGCTCCATGAACTTCGTCCTCGATCTTTTGCTTCGATTTTATAATATATTTTTTTTTAATCTGTTTGAATTTAATCTTTATAATAGAATGATTTTAATTCCTCTGAAGTTCAAACATTCTTATCTTTGTTTCATTTCTGGTTATCTTCCTTTTCATATCTATTACTTTTTTGTAGTTTATTTTGTTGTTGACCCACCCCCCCAACCCCCTGCAAACGGGGAAGGCCGTACCCACAGAGGAGTTAGGTGGGTTTGACCCCTCCTCCCTCCGAAATCAACAAATAGTGTCTTTTGATTAATAAATAAGCAAGACAGTGACACAATGGACATTGACACATGATCATTGCGTCACATATTCATAACCCATCAACAAACAGTATCTTTTGATTTACCTTGCTTCTTAACTCTGAATAGGTTCAAATCCCATAGCAGCTTATAGTGAAAAAATGTTCTGGCTGACTGAGACAAAATTAGCCACTCCTTCAAACACACAATTTAGAGTCCTTATTCCCCTTCCTCCTTCCTTCTGCGGAACTACTTGAAGCTTTAAACTCTATCCGTGAACCGTTCCCGAGATATTGTAGTTGTGGTATTTTCATAACCTGGTTGCACGTCATGTCTTTTGAGTTCTACCCGTTCTCCTAAGTCATAATTCATTGCCCGATTCCCCCCCCCCCGCTACACTCGATACTCTCTGGAAGGTTTAACTTAATACCTCAATCCGTTTCCTAAATATTACAGATACGCAGTTTATATAACCTACCAGTATGCAGTGGCTTTCGATTTACCGTACTACTTAGCCGTACATATATTATAAATTCCATAGGAGATTATAGTACAAAAGCGTTTTTTTAGGGTCAGAGATGAGGAAATTGCCTAGTTCTGTTCCCTCGACCCGACACAGAATTTGAAGTACCCTGGCCCCTTTCTTCCTACAAATGTACCTGAAAGAGTCTTGGCCTCCCAAATAATCTCCAAGGGCTCCTAGTTGATCGGAAAACCAATCCCAAACATAGCTGCATTTCCTACAATAACCTATACGCGAGCAATGGTTAATTTACATAATTTAGTTCCAGGGGCTTGGGAGGTTGCTGTTGACTTCGGAGGCATGCTTAAAAGACCTTTTTGACATTTCTGAACAAAATGGCCGTCTCAACATCATGGTTGCAGCGACAGCTGCAACCTAGTAAAGAGCGAACCACGGTCCATTGTAATCAAAAGTTGAAAAACGTGTTTTCAAAAAAACTGTCTAGTGAGAAAAAATTGTCATATGACGCTAAGTCAGGAATGATAACTATTGTTTCGGTTAATATTAGAAGTAAAAGTTTATTACGAAAAGAAATTTATGGTTATTTCGAAAAAGAGCCTGAAAACCCCTGAAAATGGCATCAAATCGAAATAAAAAGTGCACCATTGGAATCAGCATGGTCGAAAACCGTTTGTAGGATAATTACAGTCCCCCACCTTGAACACCAAGGAAAATGATTTTTTTGCATGGGTAGCACTGATCTGTCTACCTTTTTTTTCCTGCAGGATTTATCAAGCAGGATTTTGCTCTCACCAGCTATAATACCAATAGCGGGTAATATGCAGTCTTAAATTGTAAGAAATATGCTTTAGTATCACTTGAAATGAAGATCAAATGAGACATAATATGAACTCTGGAAATCCGATTATTTATCTCTATACAAGAGTGAATTTCAAGCAATGATGCAAATTCTAAAGCTAGTCTATAGTCCTATTACTATCAATATGGCCTTACTTCGAACTTGTGTAAAAACTAATCATGACATGTCTATTTAAGAACCAAAACGAGAGCCAGTCACTGGACTGAGCCATTGTGCAGAAGTGACACTAAATTAAACGTAAAATAATAAAGAAAATCCTAAAATGGATTGTTGCTTTATCTCAAAAAGGATTGATAATATTTTGATTCTATAAAAAGTGTTCTTAATTGGTTTGCTTTTACTGTACCATAGTCCCTATATTATTTTGTGTTTTCAGTAAAGCGCTAGTTTTGTATAATCCTAAAAGCATAGGGAAACATAATTAGTTGGTTTATTTACACTAGTTATATTAATATATATTAAATAGAATGTGAAGTAATAATTTTTGTCCGTTTTAAGTTTCAACATCGCTCTTTACTTCCCTCGGAAAAACTTTGTTTTTTTAAATTAATTATGGTCAGATATCATCAGGATTACAGGTGGGGCGGGTCGCAGAAAAGAGCACGGGTGGAACAATGGTTGCCCTCCAGTCACTTTAGGTTTATAAAAACAGAATTAGAAGATTTAATTGATAATCAAATGTACCCCATTCCCAGTTTCTACGGTAACCCTCCCCCCATGGAAATTTGCTGGGGAAAAAATATTACATGAAGGGTATATGGTTCTTTAAGCTGGCAGCGATGTACCACTACCTTTGTAGGACTGATAGCACTCAGAAGAGCATATTTAATCAGAATATGTTCAGAAGAACATATTTAACCAGAATATATTCAGAAGAACATATTTAATCAGAATATGTTCAGAAGAACATATTTGATCCTACGTTGAGTGTGATGGTGCGAAAGTGACCAACAAAGTACAGAACTCCTGTCACTGATCCTATCACAGAAATATGACAGTCAGTAACTGTCACTGATCCATAGTTTATATAATAAAACTCCCACTTTGAGAACTTAATACCGAGACCACGAGAGAAAAAAAGAAAGCAAGAATATAAGACACAAAACGTTTCTAACAAAACAGAAAGAGAAGCTTCTTTACTAAAGCTCATGCTGGTGTATAGGCACAGAATCTGAAGGGAATTTCGCTACCCTTTTCTGGGCACTTCTTTTGAAAGATGGCACAATATTAACTGGATCATACATATCCAGAGACTGTAGGATGTGAGAAATGAAATAATAAATAAATTTATTTACAAATCATTCAAAATCATAACAGCATTGCAAAAATGAAAATAGACCTAAACCGTAAAAGGAAGAAGATGAAACCTTAATTCGAGCACAGTAGGATGGAAATATTTGAGACAAATAATTGAAAACACTTATTCAGAGAATAATCATGGCTATAATTTGCAATTTATGTCACTGTGATAGTGATACACATTTCCAAAATTTCTTGGTTTTGCAGTTAAAAAAAAAATATCATAAGCTGCTTGAACTTAAGTTTTCAAATATTTAGAAAGTTTCTACTGATGTTCCATTATTTTGATTTAATTGAAAGATTTTAAAAGAAATTTAGTCGTTTTAAGAAATAGCAGCCACATTTTTTAGTGACATGTAGTTAGAAGCACAAATTAAGCTTCTTCTTAAAGATTAATATAAATTTCAAAGGCATTTGAGAATTTGTGGATAGGCGTAGTAAGCAAAGTAAGTAATCGGATTAACGACGCTTCTTGACTACTAAGGTCCCTGCTACAGTCCTATAGTGTGTTGCTATAGTAACATTCAGTCTCTTGGTCCCGTATTACAAAACTTAGGTCAAACCCACTGTCCCACTGACTTTTTGATAGGCGTAATTATGCGGCAAAACTATTTTGAATTTTAGAGTATATTTGCGCTACCTATATATAAGCCTATAGGCAGCAAGGAGAATTAAAGCAAAAGATTTAAAAGTCTGTTTCAAGACGACCATTTTTTAAATTGTAAGTGCTATTTATTATGATTCATTTGTCATCAAAGCAGATTAGTATGTGTCATTCTAGGTTATTATTATTCACACTTTTAACTTATTTGAAGTAGCCTAGAATTTTTTACTCAGCATACCGCAAATTTAAACACTTAATCAGACTAAACTAGATAGCCTATCCTAATTCCACACAGAGCAGTCCAGCCTAACTGGTTTTAAAACAGCCTAGACCAACTTATAGAAAAATTAATATATTATTTGGGCTTTATAAATGTCCATAAGCAGGAGGACTGAATTGTCAGGGTAACAACAATTATGCTGAAAAGAAGCATAAAATATAAAATTCTAGTTTATCTATGTTTTGCTGTCTTGGAAAGGGGTTAAGTTTGGAAAATGAAACTTTCAGGGATGGGTCTACAGACTTAAGTAGCCTCTGTCCCAGGAAAATATTTTGAAATTCCTACATCCACTCCTTCTCCCTCTAGACGGCAGTGACCTTTGATGGCCCTTAAATATTTTTGTGTTATGAAAGTAATACCTTGCAAAACAGATTTCCTATTTAAGTGAAGTATAAGAAAGCTGTTTTCAGCTTCACAGCTTTGCTTAATCCCAAATTATGAGGTTTCAAAGATCTGCAAATACATTTCATAAATTTTGAAAAAAAAACATTGACATGGCTTAAAATTTCACTCAAATAACAGGAATTGCATTTCCAAAACTAGAACCAGAGAAAAAGAAACTGAAAATTAAGGTAAAATGTTGTTTTTTCAACATTTCAGTAGACATAGATCTGTCAAGTAGGCAAATTTCTAAGACTTAGAAATCAGAAGAGTTAACCATGGGCATAGAGTGGGGGCTGGGGGGGTAGCTGGCCCCCCCCCTAGACCTTCAAATTTACTTTAGATATGGCTGAAAAGCATTTGATAAAACTCCATCACACTATCAACTGCCCCCCCCCCTAGACAATATGCTGCCTACACCCATGGAGTTAACATAGAAGCTTGGCAATACCTTCCCAGAGTATGTGTTTGGCCCTGGATTCATTACTGAAAGTTTCATTTTCCTAACTTAACCCCTTTTTGAGATAGGAAAAAGTAGCTAAACTCAAATTTCACCACATAAAAGAACAAATCTAATGCTACCGTTTTTATTTCTGTTTTTGCAGGGTAAGATCCCCAGTATTTACCCACTGCCTAACCTTGGACAGATATCATGATTAAAAAATATGTTTTCTGGGTACCATCCCAATAGGCAGACCTCATGGGCTAATTACTATAGACTAGGCAATGATAAAACCTATTTTTGACATCTTAACTGTTATAGAGCAGGCAATCATAGCAAGCTTTTCATTGCATATGCAATATTAAACTGTGTTTTTTGGGGTTTAGGGAGGGGGGTTAGGTACCTAGGTTAGTTTACATATTTAATCTATGCTATGCTTTTCCCCCCTCCCGAGTGTGCAAATATATAGCCCAAATTTCTTTCTGAACTATTATATATTCATCCTATTTTATTTCATTATCATGAACCAAACTTGATATTTTAGAAAGGCCCACATAATGGGATAGTACCATTTCCTGTACATAGACAACAGGCTCCTGATCTTGAATATTATTTACAGGTTTAGATCCATCATTCCCAATATAGGGCACAGGCTTCACCAGTGGGGCATGGCAATATTTTGGTAGGTCATAGAATGTTTTTCATATAAATGATGTCATGTATTGTATAAAAAGTGTTGTATTCAGACAATATTTTTCATCTATAGAAAATATGCTTACAAGAGGATCTGAAAAACTATGCCTAGTTAATGGTCTTTTGAACTTGCTTTGGGTGAATACATGTAAAATTTTGAATAACAAAATTCAAAAATCACAAGGGGGCATCAGGATTTTAGAAATGCCTAGGTGGCATGTGTAATATTATGCATGATTGCTGTGCTTATGCTTCTAATGCTTGTATATGCTTGCAGTTGCTTATCATGCTTTTGTTGTTATTATGCTTTCAGTTGCTTATTATGTTTTTTGTTCTAGATGCCTGGGTTTAATAAACTAATAATCTGGTATAAGACTACATGGTATCAGAAGATAGAAACAAAGCCACCAAATATTAGGATTCATGATTCAGCTTCCCTCAGTGATGAATGGAAATGATTTGAACAACATTTAAAATGTTCTGGGACCCCTGTCTGCAGAGACACAGGAAAGTAAGTGTGCCTACCTTCTCATCTGGGCAGGAGAAAAAGGGCACCAGATATTCAACACTTTTTCACTCACTGCTGAAGAAACAAATAACATAGACACTTACCAACAGAAATTCCATGAATATGCTGTACCTGTCACCAACAGTGTGTTTTCCCATTACATATTCCAAAAACATAACCAATTTGAAGGAAAAAGATAGAGAAATACATCACAGAACTGAAAATCCTGGTAAAAGCTTGCAACTATACTAGCTAAGAACATTTGAAGAAAAAGTACCACATCAAGTAAAGAAAGAGATTGGTGCTATCCAGAAGCACAAACATACAGTCAGGAAATACAAAGATGCACCTGCATCATCTAGACAAACTTAGGAGTGCTATTTCTGTGGAGGTACATACTCACCTAGCCACATTTGTCCTGCAAAAGGCAAACCCTGCACAAAGTGCAAAAAGCTAAATCACTTTGCACATGTGCAAAAGCAACAAATCAGTTAATACTGTGACCTTATACAAGGAAAGCCCAACTGACAACAGTGATGAAGATAACAATGTCTTCTTATATGCAGTAGAAAACAAAACCAATAAAGACAGGGATGAGGATCTTATTACATTGGAAGTGAACCACTTCCTACCTGTGAAACTCAAATTTGACACAGGAGCACAAGCAAACAGTTTACCTACCAAGTATTTTGATGCCTTACCACATCTGCCATCATGGAAACAAATTACTCAGAAACTCACTAGCTACTGTGGATTCAAAATTCCTGTCAGAGGCATATGCCAGCTGAGCTGCAAGCACAAATCAAGTAAAGCTGAAACCTTACCATTCTTCATTGTTGAAACTGATTCAGTACCAATCCTTGGATTCTGGTCAAGCCTTGATCTGAACGTTGTGAAACTTGTCCTGAATGTCAGTTAAGTTGAGAAAAGCATTTGCAACAACATGCATGTATTTGACAGGACAAAAGGGGATGATATAGTAAGCAACTACCAAGACGTTTTCCAAGGAATAGGAAAGCTAGATGGAGAGTGCCATTTGCACCTGAAGGACAATGCAGTCTCTACAGCATACACAGCAAGAAGAATCCCATCATCACTTCAAGGAAAACTAGAAGCAGAACTTAATCACATGGAAGAACAGAGTATAATGGAAAAAATCTCTAAACCAACTGACTGGGTTAATTTGATGATTGCTGTAGAAAAAAAGATGGAAGTCTACAAATATGTATCAACCCTGTCAATTTAAATAAATCAATCCAATGACTATTTTACCCTATTCTCTCACTAGAAGATGTCATATCCAAACTCCATGGAGTAAAGTATTTGAGCAAGTTGGATGCAAGATGAGGGTATTTGTTGCTAGTCTTAGATGATGAATCTGCAGATCTAACCACATTCAACACCATCTTTGGCAGACACCATTTCAGACAGATGACATTTGGCATCATATCTGCCCAGGATGAGTTTGAAAGAAGTTTTGAAGAGGCTTTTGAGGGAATAGTCAGTTTTGCTGTCATCATTGATGATCTTCTTGTTCTTGGGTCAACCTTTGAGGAACATAATAAGCAATTGACAGCTATACTAGAGAAAGCCAGAGAATAGGGCATCAGATTCAACAAGGGAAATGTCACTTTAGTGTGACCTACTTTGGACATGTAATTAGTGAACAAGGAATGCTGCCAGATCTTGACAAACTTGAAGCCATCAAAAACATGCCTACGCCATCAAACCAAGAAGAACTTGCAACCCTTTTGGGAATGTTAAACTACCTTGCAAAATAAATTCCAAACCTATCAACACAGAACAAAATCCTACGCGACCTCGGCAAATCCCCAAAATTTACTTGGGCCAAGGAACACAACAGAGCCTTGAAAAATATCAAAGATTCAACAGTCTCAAACTTAGCATACTTTGACCACTCATGCAAGTCAATCAATCTCACTGTGGATGCTTTGTCACATGGTCTAGGAGCATATATCTCATCAGATGGTAATGTCATTTCATATGTGTCATGCTCTCTCAGCAAAGCTGAACAAAATACTCACAACTAGAGGAGCTATATGCAATAGTATTTGGTTGCAAGCACGTTCACCACTTCATATATGGCAGGCATGTAAAAGTAACAACAGACCACTGAGACCATCCTCTGAAATCCACTTTAAAAAGCCTCTGCCAGAGCCCAGCAAATGATGCTCCAGATTCAACCCTAAAATTTAGAGTTTGTCTACAGAACAGGACAGAAATTGCTATTGCAGACACGCTATCAAGGCTGCACCTCCCTGATATTGATGAGAAGCTCCATAGAGAAATTGAAGTGTATGTTCACCAGATTGCATATGTTCTTCATGTTAGTGATGCAAGACTCAAGGAAATATGACTCCGCACCAAGGAAGATGAACACCTGATTGGTCTCAAGGAAGCCATCCAAGGCAGGTGGCCCAGCAGTAGAAAGCAATGTGCTACAAATCTCGTGCATACTGGAACCTTCAGTGTGAATTATCACACACGAATGGCATCATGTTCAAGGGCAACAGAATTGTTATTCCCCTGAAGATGCAACCCAACATTCTCAAGCAGCTCCACGTTTCACACGTTGGTATGGAAAAACAAAACAACGCGCCAGGATGTTCATTTACTGGCCAAAGGTAAACAGTGACATAGAAGCATTAATCACAAACTGCTCAGCCTGCCAGAAACATAGCCACAATAATCAGAAAGAGCCTCTTATAAGCTCACAGATTCCATTAGCACTATGGCAGCAGGTAACCTCAGACATTTTTGATTGGAACAAGGGAAAAGACCTCATAACTACCACAACCATTTTTTTTTAAGTCAACAAGCTGAGGAACTTAACATCCAAGGAAGTCATCAGTAAGCTCAAAACACATTTTGCCTGACATTACATTCCTCATACCATCATGTCAGACATTGGAACACAATACATATCATCAGAGTTTAAACAATTTGTAGAGGACTGGGGTATAAAACACAAGATGTCCAACCCTATGGTAGAAAAGGTTGTTCACACATGCAAGAACATCTTCACCAAGGCAACTGAAGGTGGAGTTGACCCATATCTGGGTCTCCTAGAATACAGGAATACACCCATAGACAGGTGTGCAGCTACTGATGAGCTGCCAATTATGCTCCACCTTACCGTGCACAGAAAAACACCTGTGAAAACAGGTTGTTCCAATCAACAAATACCTGCTGAAGAGGAAAGAGGCACAATCAACACAGAAATTTACTATGACAAACATGCCAAGTCTCAGCGCACACTCCACTCAGGGGACACTGTGGCTTACCAGAAAAAAACAGATAGTCAGTGGAGCACTGCCACCATCATAACACCAGCAGCTTGCCCCAGATCGCAACCAAAGCTGGAACCATCCTACAGAGGAATTGGAAGCACATATCAAACGCCTTGCCCCCCCCCCCCCCTATACAAAGCAGACAGTACAGTGGGCAGGATACTGCCACTCTACCAGTGAGCAATCCAACATCTGATTTACCTCATACAAATGAGACACTGCCTACTGCATCATCCAACATCAACTCACCCAACAGAATAACCCTGCCCCATACCATCAATAGCCCAAACCGAATCAAAAATAGTGCACCAGCAAAGGCACCAGGGACCCAAACCAGATATGGAAGACAAATTAAGCCACCAATCAAACTAAACCTGTGACCTTACCCAACTCTCAAAAGAAGAGAAGTGGAAGTATGTATACAGTGTATATATTGCCTGGTGAGGAGTGAGCCAAATGCCTTCTCCAGATATGTGCTAGCCGTACCACAAGCATAGCCCTTTAGTGTTCTTGTCTATGCTGTAGAGTTCCAGGAGAATCAAGCCTAGTGCCTTCTCTTGTGGATGCTAGTATCAGTACCAACAGTTCATCCTCCACTGACTGTAAGGAACATTAATCTTCTATTATAGAAGATGGAGGATGTAATGTTATGCATGATTGCTGTGCTTATGCTTTTAGTGCTTGTATATGCTGGTGCTGGCAGTTGCTTATCATACTTTTGTTGCTATTATGCTTTTTGTTCTATATGCCTGGGTTTAATAAACTAATAATCTGGTAGAACACTACAGGGTGTGGCCCAAAATCAATAGGCCCTGGTTTAGATAGTTAGAATTGGCTTATATATATATATATATATATATATATATATATATATATATATATATATATATATATATATATATATATATATATATATATATATATATATGTATGTATATATATATATTCAGACTAGACTAGTTGGGATTTGATGACTACAATCTTGGAAAACTTTTGGTGTTTTAACCAGGGGCATCCTGAGACTCATTTCATTGGAGGGGCGATCTTCGTAAATTTTACCGAATTGCTAATTTTACTGAATGCCAAAAATGTTGGAGGGGCGGCGCGCCCTCCCCCCCCTCGGGACGTCCCTGATTTTAATATTTGGATTTAGACTAAAGTTCTTCCTACTGCCTATTCAAATGTAATTATTCTGCATAAAAAAATATTGTCTTAGATTAAATCTGTCCAAGGTTGACTCTGTGTAGGATTTAGGTATGTTGTTCATATGGGTATGATTTGGGTATGTTGTTCTTGCGCCAAAGATTGGTCAGCATTTTCCAAGATTAGGCTTGAGCTCTAAATGTGTGGTGAAGATTATACTCCATTGTGGTCTATCAGTGGATTTGAAATACATTGTATATGGTTGTAATATTTAAGCTGATAGTCCTATTTTAAAAATTTAGACAATTTCAAAGGTGAAACAATCAAATTTCTAGATAGTAATTAGATTTTACTGTGATAGTAATTTGATTGAGATTTTACTGTGATTCAACTGCTGAAGAAATTATCAGCTGTCATAGTACTGGGCATTGCACCCTTCTATGTCCAGGCTATTCTGTCCTTATTTCTGTGACCTAAAAGATTGAATATATAACAAGTCTGTATCTATTTAATTTTGACAAAATATATCAACTTGATTTTGTGTTTTCATTCTCTTTTGATTTGGCTCTAATTTTTTAAAATACAATTCCTATTGTTTAATCTGTATCTGACATCATATTAAGCTTTTTATTTAAATTTAAAACAATGATTTGCAAATCTTTAAAACCATACAAACTAGAGCTAAAAAAAAACAGGCTTTACACGTTTCTTGTGCCTCATTCAAGCAGCATATTTATTTTTTCTAGGAAGAAAATGGTTCAAATATTCAAGTTGATCACATACCTATTAATCAAATTAAAAAGCTGTCCAACTGCTGGGTATCTTACCCTATATAGCCTAGGGCTATATAGGGGTGATGGTGGTGATGAATTGTCAAACATAAAACAAAACAATCAGTGGAATAGTTTCATCAAAATCCTGGGGGGGGGCGGGGAAGTTGGAGCCAATTTTCCCAAATCAAGCGAAAATGACAGTAAAAACTAAAGTATAAGCCATTTGGTACCATAAAGGTACTATTTAGTACTATAAAATTGCTATAAAGGTTATTTGTAGTACCTTTATAGGGAGGGGCAGTTCATATTATCAGTATATGTAATAAAACACACATCATACCCCAAATTAGATAAAGGTTGTAGATAGTGAATGACAATACTCCATCAAATATATGTTAAAGATATAATTGGAGGAAACTCTACTTTGTCTTACTCCTCAACCAACACAAATTGGATTAGAAAAAGAATCAGAAGCAGCAATTTTTATTCTAAATCCCTGAGGCCAGGATCTGAGAGCTCTAACCACAGAAATGAGAATCCCACTACTAATTAGAGCTGAAAGAGCAGAAGCGTGTGAAATAGAGTTTCAAAGGCTTCTTTTATATCAGTTAAAAGTGTATGAAGTATGAAGCTAGAAGACCAGAAGCCAGAAGTCTTCTTGGGTAGCCAAAAGACTCCATTAATAATTGCACCAAAATATAAATGAGCATGGTCACAACCCACTCCACTTTTGAAGCCTACTTTATTAAAGCCAACAACCAAATGTTCAAAAAGACACTTTATACACAATTCAAAAAGCTTACCAATTATAGAACCCTTTGTTATCAGTTTATAAGAATTGCAAGATCAGAAATCTATTTTACCTGATTTTGGGATTGGAGTTACCACCCCAACCTTAAAAGATGAAGGAAAATCACTAGACTTGAGGAAAAGACTACACCCAATAAAGAATCAAAGGAAATTGGAGAATTGTACTAATTGAAAGAACTGTTCAAAATTTTATCAACATGTAGAAGTTCTTTAGGATCATCACAAGAATTCGAAAGGTCACCAAAATTGGTTTCCCACTCAAAAAGTGAAGGTCTATTTTTGGAAACTTCATTAATTATTTTTGTTAAATTTAGAGCTTTCCAGAGTTTCTTTTTATTTACGTCAACCTCAGACAAGGCTTCCATTAGCAAAATGCAAAAAGCTGCAAATTAGCAAAAGCTGCTACTGGAAAATCGATTTCTTTTCCTTCATGTCCAGAAAAACCAGGTGACCATCTCGCGGCTTTTTTGCAATTTTTCCAAAAATAAAAATCCAATTTAGATTCATGATTAGCATGTACAAGAACGGTTTTGACAACCAAAAAGGTTTTCCTATATTTGATTTACACCGTTTTATTCGAAAAGTTTCTTTAGTGCCATATTTTAAGCAATTGAATAAGTAATTGAAAATGTATACAATTAAGCTGGGGATCTGTATTATCATTATAACAATTTAAGTTTCAAACCAAGTATTTAACTTTATCCTGATAAGCCGGTATCAAAGTTTTATCCAAAATAACTATCAATATATTTTGGATGAATAGGAAAAGAACTAGAAGTAGAAACATAAAAGGAAGAAGCAGAAACCCCAACCCCCTCCTCCCCTAAGGTTTGGATATTGTTGGTTTTAGCATTCATAGTCTAGCATGGTATTTAGATGACTAATTGTCTTCATAGGGACAAAAAAGGTAATGGTGAAATCCAGACTGTAGACATTTCAATCCAAAATCTGTGATGTTTTATGTATTTGAATTTCTAAAGAAATCAGATGTAGCTGATTAAAATCATATTCAAAAGAAGTAGGCCTAATGAAAGAGCAATGAATAATTTTTAAAGTTCTTTTTTTATCTTTGGTGAGACTCTGACATCCATCAAGACAGCAAAAAGCTATTTTTAGTAAACAAAAGTATTTCATGTTAACATTCTTGTAATTATAATTAGATTTTGGAGAACAGATTTTTTTCTTAGGGAAATTTGAGGAAATCTCATAAATTTTGGAGACTGTGGAAACACTTTGTAGGCACTGATTATAGTTGACTAACCAAAACCTTTCATTTGGATTTAATTTTAGGGCAGACCCGTGCACTCTGGGTAGAGATTCAGGCCTCAAAGGCCCATTGCCTCTGCGCCCAAAAAAAGAAAATAAAACAAAACTGTTGGCTGGGGGGGGGGGGGGGGTTCAGTGATATATCTGGAGCTCTCGACTTTGCCAAATATTTTGCTAACTCTTGGACTCATTCTTCCTCTGCTATGTCCTCCTGCTTAACATTCAATGCATGGATAATCTCTGGCTAGTATCGACTCCTAGCTGGGAATTCTTCTACCAGGTCTTCGTTTCCTAAAATTTGTTGAGCGATTAGTGATTCTCGTTTGAGAAGACAGGTAGTTAGAACATTTTAGTGATTTATTCATGAATATTCTTTTTTTTTCACCTTTTTTTGTAAAAAAAAAAAAAACAGTTTTGTCAAAACATTTCGTTTATCAAAAAATTTCATATGTTAAAGTAGGGTCATATCCAGATTTTTTTTTTGTGGGGGGGGGGCTACAAAAGGATTTTTTTTGTAGAGAAGGGGTAAAAAAAAATATAAAAACGCATAAGAAGTTTGTTTATATTCATTTTTGTTGCGTTTTTACGAGTCGGACAAACATTTCGGGGGAGAGGGGTGTTAACAAAATTCTTTTATCCTTGCTTACATGGTCATTTTGCTCTTTTGGTATAAAGAGAATCAGCCCTTCCTATTTAGGGAAGGAGCTTCCTAAATTCTCAATACATGTTATGGTTCCAGTCACCATTTTGTATCTCTAATAAGAAAAAGTCTACTTGTTGGCCAATCTGGCATACCAAAAAACTTTTTCATAGTATTTTATTGCAAAATTTAATGTTTATGACAATATAGAATTAAATCGGATTGTAGTGATGCATTTTTTGTGTACTGTTAAAATCCTTTGTTCAATTATTATGCATATTATTACAGTTAAAGTATTTATTTTTTAGTACTATTTAGTACTATTTTTAGTACTATTTGGATATTCACTCTGTTTTTGGTGCCCTTCCTCCAGATTTTTTTTTTCAATTTCTTTTCAACTTTTAGCTTGATTGGAGACAAAGAATTGCCAGATCCTCTTCTGGACCCCCTACCTACAACATGCTAAGAACAGCTCTTGGAGATAGAGCTGAAATATTCATTTAAGATTTAGAAAAATTTCACTGACTTACATAAATGCCCTAATGTTTTACCAGTTTTTTTTATACTACTAGCAATGCACTGGAATATCATAGAGAGCTGTTTCATGGCTCATTTTAAAGGCAATTGCTAAATCTACTGCTCTTTGTGACTATCAAAAAATAATGTTAAAAAAGAAATCCAGTTTTTTACAAAAAAATGCATCTTCGAGTACAATATGATGTTATATTGCGTATGAGGTTGTATTGACTCTGCTGTTGATGTTTGTTCTGCTGTTGATGCAGACTGTTCTTGACTGTTCTGACATGATGTTCTGCTGTTGATGTTATTGACTCTGCTGTTGATGCAGTGACTCTGCTGTTGATGTTTTTCTGTACTGTATCCAGCTAAGAAAAGGCAGAATTTTTTTTCCTGTGTCTGATATATCATCACTTAAAAAAGAGATTTTTCTACTTTAAGGCGGGTCTTTCACACGTGTTTCAAACTTTTGCATTCCAAGACCACATTGACTAAACATGAAAAAAATTTGAAAACAATTAATGAACCAAGAAATCTTAATCAAGAATCCTAGTAAAAAAACTGACCATGTTTTTTCACTGTTGCCCAAGCCACTCTTTAAAGTAGCTACCATGACGTCGTTCGTTTGCTATATCATTGTCTATATAAAAATAAAGTTTTTGTCAAATTTTCTTTTTAAAAACTGAAGATATAATGCATAAATACTAGAATTGAGATTGGAACAAGTGGTGCTGGGCTTTCTGGAAGAATTTCTGGTACTAATTAAAAAGAATACTTGTTTTCACAATCATGGAGGTTACTCACAGAAGTTGTTTATAACTCTACATTGCAACATTTTTTTTCCTTCACAGACTCATATATGATGGAACTATCGACAGAGGAACAAAAATTACTGGATGATCTAGAGAATGAATTCAAAAATCGTTTCACAGAAGAAGATGCAGAATTTATGGAGGTTGTACAGAAGAAGCTTTCAGACCCACCTATTGTAAAGAATTGGGTGGGTAAAAGGACAAATTACTATCAGAATGATAGACGTCGGGGTCAAGATAGATATCATCCATATCAACGAGGGCATCAAAATCGCTACGAAGGGTCTCGTAGACACGATCATTCTGGTTATAGAGGTCGTCACCATCGAAAATACTAAAGATTTTACATGAATTTTAGCGGTGATTCTTAACATTAAGTAAATTTTTATCATTTTAAATTATGATGTTTCTAATTAAATTTTTAAAATGCTTTATTAGGCTACTGAAACCTAAATAGATTATTATTTTGTATCATTCATTTGCACGGGCTATCATTTATCTGTAATTTGTACTTACTGGTAACTTATAAGTGACATTTTAAATTGTTAAGCATTGTATAATATCAAAATAATCTATATAAATAAAGTCGAATGTATGTCTGTGTGTGTGTGTCCTGTGCGCATTATTACAATGTTCTTCCGATTGCCAAGAAACATTAAGAAGTTGTCGATAAGTTTCTTTTGATGGCTTAGTTATACCCCCCCCCCCCCCCCGTGCCCTCTTAATCTTTTGAATACTTTTCGGACTGACTGAAATTAGAGACCCCTGAATACAAACACTTGGAATAGGTGTTATTGAAGTTGTAATGCGGAAGTTAATAATCCTAACCTAATTTTTCAAAAACTTTAAAATTTAAAAATACGATCGTAATTTATGCTCTGAGAAAACTTTTGCGGAAGAGCTGTATGCAGATGGAGTGGAAATTTTCTGAAGGGAGAATTGATTGCAGGGGAATTGCTTAAATAATATTAAGTTTAAAGATACGATCGTTATGAATACGCAGGGAGTGGTAATTTTCCAAAAGGGGAAGTTTTCCGCAGAAGGGATTTTTTTTGGGGGGGAGGAGGGGATTCGCCTTAAATTTCCTTTCTTTTGAGATCGCAGCAATGCTTGAATGGTAGGCTAGTAGGACATCAAATGTATTATAATATTATACCATTCATGTGCAGGGGCTAATTGATAATTTTAATTTATATTGATTGGTGATTTAGGCTAATTTATTAGTTAAATTCTGAATGGTTAGTCATAGTACAAAATAAAAATAAGACAAATACAAGCGTATTGATAGGAGAATACATATTTTCAAAATGAATGATTTTAAAGTAATTTTTTTTTGATTTTCCAAGATTTTTATTTTCCTAATTCCAAGATTTTAGCTTATTTAAAAAAAAAAATGAAAATAAGACTTTAATAAAATTTAAGTTGCCGAAAAAAAATAAGTGTAATATCAGCCAATGGACAGAAAAGACGCGGAAATGACAAAGGGCAGATATTTCGGCAGGGACCTCTGCCAGTGCTAAAAAAAGTGCTTTTTGAGTATTGAAGACGGTTTGGCGGAGATCCTTGCTGAAATATCTGCTTTTTTCATTTTCGCTTCTTTTTTGTCCACTGGCTGACTTTCCCTCGTTTTTCTCGGCTATTTAATTTTATTATTTTTTCTTGTTTTTCATAACAATAGAATTCAACCATACACCACATGGGTGTGTGATGTGTGACACACCACATGGTGTCATGATGTTTAAATCCGAACAGCCATATAAAGCAGTAGAAGTATGTTTATGTAGTTATAAATGTTTATGTTGAACTGAATCTGCTCGTTGAAAGTTTGTGCATTTCCGAGCTGCCACCTTTATTTTACCCCTCAACCGTGGACATAGACAAAAGATATATAATACAGGTGTCCAACTGAGCACTTTTTATAACCGATAAATTAGTGTTTTTGCTCGTCTATCTCTATTTTTTCTAAAATGCTTTCATGAACGTTGCCTGTTAAGAGCAAGCTTATTCAGCACATTTGACCTTTACAAAACAAAAACTCTAGAAAATTACATATAACTTACAGAGGTTGTATTAGGGAGGGCGTAGGGGGTATTGGCACCGGGGGGAGAAATTTTAGGGGCATAAAATCTTAAATAAATCTAATTGTTATAATCATGTTGTAATTCTTCAATTTTATTTTTGTCAAAATAAAGCAGATGGTTTCAGTTGGTACATAGTATAAGCAAATCGAATCCGAATTTTCATTTTTCCCATGTTTTCATCACCGTTCCTTGAAAATAAAATAAACCGAATTCAATTAATTTAAATTATTTTGGTAATATTTTGTATTCAAATTTTGTTGTAAATGAATTTTTATCAGAAAGGTTACCCTGTACTTACCATTCGTCACCAGGGACGGTTTGATAGCTCAAAAGTATTTATTGTAACTACGTCAAGATTTTTTTTTTGCTTCAATGCACCTTACTGCTTTTTGTCTCTTGCATCTGTATATGGTTATAAAATTTTAATTTATTTTATTCAATACAGGAGAAAGCCTATAGGCTTGTAGCAATTTATTCAGTCTTTTTTATTCTTTCAATTCAAATCTTTAATTATTTTTTTTCGGTGTATCTGGATATGTGTATAAAAAATTTAGGTTTTTTTTTTCAGTTTAAACTTTGCAAACCAAGGCTCCGTTTAACGTTTAAACCAAGGCTCCAAAAATTAATTCTGATTTTTTTAAATTGGCTTAGTTTGAAACTTCCACAACCAGATTCGTCTGGTTTGGGAAGTCTGGTTGTGGTCTGGAAATTCATTTCCAGATTCTGGAAATGAATTTTTAATGCAAAAAGACGTTTAATGTATGCAGTTTTAACACTCAGCGAGCGCCGAGTTTAAAAATAAAGAACGTGTGTGATAAGTGATTAATTAAAAATTATGTAAGAACATAACCCTAAAATCTTGTAAATATAACCCTGTTATATTATAAGTTATATTCATGTTAAAATGTAGGAATTCAACCCTGACGTGTATATATCATTAAACAGCTTTTAAGTTGTTTTTTTTTATGTTTAAAATTTGTAGGACTATTTACGCTACCACGCTTAAGAATAGGGAAAAGACGTGAAGCATAAAGGACCGACTGATCACAGATAGTTGAATAACGGTTGGCCAGAGCATGATTAGTATTCTTTCGTTGGCTGGCAACAATCTTATATAATATAATATATAAGTAATATATTATATAAAAAAGTAATATAATATAACAAAAATCCTGTATATATATATATATATATATATATATATATATATATATATATATATATATATATATATATATATATATATATATATATATATATATATATATATATATATATATATATGAATGTATATTATTTAATTCATAATATAAGAATATTCTTATATAATCGGGTATAAAAAAGAATTTATTTTTCGCAAATACCAGAAACCGTCCGCTGGCGACAACTCTTTGTACCAGAGACACCAAGTCACCGAATACAGTCTACAAAAAGAATAGCGAAGCTATTACAATGAAAGGGGGGGCAGCTCAATAATGGGGGAGAAACAGGGTGATTCTGATGGTGAAGGGTGACTGGGGCAACTTGCCCCGGTCGCCATAGCTAGGGGGCCACCTCGGCTAGGGGTTGTCACTGCTGTGGCTTCTGTTTTATATTTTAGTCGGGAGGGTGGTTACCGTAATCAATTTTGGCCCGGACGCCACCAACCCTAGGAACGGTCTTGGGAATAAATTAACACTTTTTTTTTATTTTGTTACAGGCTGCATAAACCTAAATAGATTATTAATTTGTGATATAGGTTTAAGTAAAAATTAAAAATAATAATAACTAATTTATAATTATTATAGCTATTATTGCTTTGATTAAAATACAAAATATAATTATGATTGTTATAAGACTGCACTCAATAAATTTGTTTTCTAAAGAACCCATAAAAAATATCATCCATTCAGAAAGGACGCCTCATGCAAATACTCAGGCCAACAGCAGTATTAATTCCTAATTAATACTTAGAATTAGTTTCGATATTATTTTTAATTATTATTTTAATTTGGCATGAAATTTATATGAATTGCAAAATAAGCTAATATATACAGTAGTAATTAGGTGTTCTGGACCAGCAACAATTCAGTTTAATTGACCAGTCAGTCTGTAAATCCATTGCCACCCCCCCCCACCCCACCCCAATATTTTGACTAGTGGAGCCTCCGGTCAGATTTATAAATAGAAACAATTGTGGATGACCACAGCGCCAATAAGGGATCCCATGAAACTTTTATGATTAAGCAATTCTAATGACGATGTTAGGGGTTTCAAAGTGCCCTAGGCAATCTTTGTAGAAGGGTAACAAGTGGTATCGAGACAAACAAGATTTTCCCAAGTTATTATTGCTGTTACTGGTAAATATGGCTTCAGGGTAGGGCTGTATCCAGAGGGAGGGAGGAGGGCTACCCAGTTTGAACCTGGGTAATATATGAATTGCGAAAGAAGCTAATATATAGAGCATTAATTAGGTCTGTTTGTTCAGATAACTCATGCTGGCAGTGTATCCACTAGCCGGTATTTTCGAGGTTTTCCCGAAAGAAATTTTTCTTTTGGGAAAAGAAATTTTAGTCAATTTTTCGAGAAATTTCGGAGAACCCAATTTTCTCTCAGGGAAATTTCAAGAAACCCAGGAAAGTTTGGGTACATATTTTTGTTTATGCGTTGGCGACACGATATTCGACTAAGACTGTTTTGGTCTGATCACAAAAACAGGGTTTGTCGTGTTGGTAACTATTAAAGCCACCAATAATATACGGACTATTGTAGGAATTACATAATTGAATTTGCGTTATGTTATTTTAGGAAATACATAGGGCTGTCATGGGTATGTTTTTGTGGTCCCCTTCATTGCTAGCAATTGTTGGCAACTCCTTTGTTGATAACAGATGTGCTTTATAAGAAATTTTTGGACTGTGGTTGGCCGAACCTCATCGTTGGGCTTGAAATATAAAAATCCAGTTCTCAATGTGGATTAGAAACAAACTGTAGTATATCTTTGTTCTGAGAACCAATCTTTAGTAGGGGGGGGGGGTATCTTTACTGAATTTTTAGGAAGAAAATAGAATGAAATCACACCATAGAGTTGCTTTAATCCTTCAATTATAGGATATATCCTCTAACACACCCTCAAACTTCCTGAAAGGGGGGCTTTGTCAATCCTGAAAGGATTGGGATGGAGGAGGAGAGTGCGTTGCTTTGTTGACCTTAGGTGGCTTGGTGCTGCGGTGAGTCATTAGTAGTAGTATATATCCTCAAACTTATGGGGAAAATATTATAACACATTGGGAACAAATAAGTGTTGACATGGATTGCTCTAGCCAAGTTCTGCCATTTAAATTTTCTGCTTATGTAGCACATCCGTGATATTAAAACCAGCTGAGAACCTAAATGAGTGATAGAGTCTGGCGTTTTTTTGTTTTTCTTTTCGTTTCACCAAATGTGACCAGGGCAGATACAGAATTAAGATTTGGGTACCAGCAAGCATTTAGCTCCTCCATTCTTATTTTCCGCCCCTCCAACCATATAGCTATCGCAACTTTTGTTGTCATTTTATTGCACCCCCCCCCTGGAGCGGCCCTGAGTGTGAGAGGCATGGCCCATCTCTGGAAATCATTCTTGGTTCAGTTAAATACGGATATCAAAATATTACTCTTTTCAATTCTGATTAAAAAATGACATTCTGAAGCTGAGCCAATCTAATGCCAGAAATATTTTTAATTCGGATATATTGCTCAATCTTGCTGATCAAAAGTTTACATTTTGTTTATACTTTTGTATAAACAAAAGTTTATACAAAAGTATAAACTTTATAAAAGTTTATAAAGCCCATAAAAGCTAGGAAACAAATCCTCCCGGGGAAACTGTGCTGCTGTTGAGAAAGAACAGAATGCTTAACCTGTCATCAGAGGCGTCCCGAGACTCATTTCATTGGGGGGGGGGGGTCTTCATAAAGTTTACCGAATCGCTACCTGATTTATGCCGAATTTTCTGCAGAAATACCGTTGAATGCCAAAACCGTTGAAGGGGCGGCGCGCCCCTCCACCCCCCTCGGGACGCCCCTGCCTGCCATGGCCTCGGATGAAAACAAGCTTTGTTTTCATTCCAAATGAAAATGACGCCTAGGCCTCATATTGTCCTTTTTAAATTTATCATAAATTGATGATGATATTTTAATAGAAAAAGAACGAGATATATTTCCATGTCTTGGAATTTTGATTGTTCGTTAATTTTGGAAAAAAAGACCTGTTAATTGGGCGGGAAAAAAAGTTTGAAAGTGGTTTTGGCAAAAGTGGATGGGTGATTTTCTAACTTTGGACGAATTTAGATCAACATAAGGCAAGTAATAGCCAATCTTGTTTTATTCATCTTGCCCTACTTCGCTAGTCTATATATGAAGATATTTGTTGCAAATAAATAAAATAATTTGCGAACCGTAAGAAATATTAGCAGTTATGGAACCTCTACGAATGTTTATAGCATTGAAACTATCCGCTTTTTGGAGCGTTCATGCTTCAGAGCCATATTTGACCACTGTCATCACTGTAGCTTCTAATATTATAATCTTGGTTTGCAGACTTATCTTCCTATTCTTCCAGACTTCTTTTAACTGTGAAAAAACACCCTGAGCCTTGGCTATTCTATTTTTAACATCTTCACTGCTCCCACCATCTTTACTAATAATACTACCAAGGTAAATGAAGCTGCCCACATGATCAATCTTTTCATTACCCTAACGTTACCTTTTCGTTACCTTTTCATTACCGTTTCATTACCTTTTCATTACCATTACCCTTCATTACCTAACGTCACCTTTTCATCTTCACTTATTCCTAACCTTAGTGACTTAGTCTTCTTGACTTTAATTTTCAAACCTATTCTAGCACCCTGAACTCGCAAAACCTCTAAAAGTTCATTCATTTTGCTCACACTTTCATCTAGGATGCTTAAATCATCAGCATAAACGCTTGTAAACAAAACAGGTTTACGCACAACCGCACCGCCAATGATGTATCTCGTGTGTTTATCTGGCAAGTTGGGTTGTAGTCAATGGCTTAGCCACATTATAGTCACACTAAGGGGCTTCACATATGGGGTACCCCCCCCCCCCCCCCACACACAATTTTTTCAGCTAGTTGGTAAAAAGAAATGCGACGCGCAAATAATGGCACGAAGCGCCCCTAATTTATGGCCTGCTTTTGTCTTTTTTAGGTCTGATAGAAAGAATGGCGTAAAAGCTATTAAAAAAGATAACTGTCTCAATAGATAAAAAAGACGGAGTAATTTTAAATACAACAATATCACACAAATAAGTCGGTTAAAATGAGGAGTCAGTTGGTAAAATTCATTGTCCCCCTTCCCCATTGTCACATTTATAGACAAAAACAGAATTGTGGATGATCACAAAGCTAATCCTTGTGGTCTCATCCATAAGGGATCTCATCCGTGATTTGATTGGTTGCGCTATGTTCCGCTTTGAAGTGAAACATTTATGACTGATCAATTATAGTGAAGGTTTAGGGGTTCAAAGTGCCCCGGGCAGTCTTTGCAGAAGGGTGCCAAGCGGCCTTGATATAAACAAGACTTTCCAAAATTATCTTTGTAAATATTGGGTATAAGTGAAAATCCAGTCACTAGAAAAATTTCATTAAAAAAAGTCACTTAAAAAATGTCTTTTTTAAATATTTGGAGTTGGAGCCAATTTTCCCAAATCAAGGGAAAACTGGAAAAATGATCCATATATGACCATATAGGCAAAGATATACTAAAGAAAACTGACCTGTTTCTCTGGATACTTGAATTATACAGGCTTATCTTAGTTTTGACAAGACTTATTTGCAGAAACTAAATTTAAGCTGGGGGGGGGGGCAAACTGAGGTCTGGGGGGTCAAACTTGGGTCTGGAGGGGGCAGTTGTCCACCTGCCACATAGCAAATTACGCCTCTGATGTTGGGGAGGATTTTGAACTAAATTTAAAAATACTATGGGCATCCATGTTGTCTAAAGAGTTTATCTGCAATATCTCGGGAAAGGCTAAGGGTATGATGTTCAAACTTTTAGGGTATGTTGAACTAAATAAAAATATATTGGGCATACAGGCTATCAGAAGGTCGTATCTGCAATGTCTCAGGAGTGGCTAAGGGTTTCAAGTTCAAACTTTCAGAGAATGTCAAATCAAATCAACAGCCACTATATACATTCAGTCTGTCAAAAGGGTGATCTGCAGTATCTCAGGACAGCTAAAGTTTTTAGTTGAAACTTTCAGGGCATGTTGAACTAAATCAAAAACACTGTGCATTCACGTTGTCAAAAGTACGTATCTGCAATATCTCAGCCACGACTAAGGGTATATATTAATGTATTACGGGACCCAGTTGAAATTTTGTGGGAATTTTGGGTGGGGGGATCAAGTATATTCTTAATTTTAACTTAGGAGGGCCAAGAGGAAATAATCAAGGACAACAAATGTTTGAATAAAATGTGTTTGTGTTGGTTCTTAATATGGATCGTCCTTTTTTATCTCAAAATTTTTATCTTAATTTTTTTTTGCTTAAAATTTCAGGCAATCGAAAAACCTCAATTAAACTTTCAGAAACAACGAAATATCAAACGAAAACAAATCTGATTGCATTGGTTTTTGACGTACTATTTTTTATGCTAATTTTTTAACGATAAATCACAACTCTTGACATTAAATCAAAGATTCGCAGAAACAAAGTAAAATAATAGATCAAATTTGAAACGTACAGTAATCACCAGCAATGAATAAATGAGTGAACCTAAAACGAACAGAAACCATGCACAATGATTCCCTCTTTCTTATTGGGGGAGGGAATTTCCTTTAGTAACGAAATTACTGATAAAAAGTAGAGATGGGCTGTTTATAAACCCAGAAAATTGTGGAACGGTTATTCGAATATTTGATGCAAACTTTAAAATATGAACAATTTGGAATAATTGTGGGGGGGGGGGGGGTTAATTGCCCCTCCTATTCTCTCCTAGGTTTCAAAAAAATACATTTTGTATTCTATTGAAAAAGGTCGAAAAACAACAAAATTGTCTCCCTCTTAGTTTTTGAAAAATATATTTTTGGTATCTTCTTGAAAAGATTGAGAAAATCCTTACACTCTCCCTACATTGCCATGAATTGGTGGCTCTAGCAGTGGGGGTTGGGGGCCTAGATTTCTCCTAAAAGCTATAAAAAAGAAGTTTTCATCACTATTTTTCGATGAAAACCTGTAAAAAGTCCTATGTGAATTGGTGGCTATGGCACTGGTCCTATGTGAATTGGTGGCTATGGCACTGGTCCTATGTGAATTGGTGGCTATGGCACTGGTCCTATGTGAATTGGTGGCTATGGCACTGGTCCTATGTGAATTGGTGGCTATGGCACTGGTCCTATGTGAATTGGTGGCTATGGCACTGGTCCTATGTGAATTGGTGGCTATGGCACTGGGGGGTGGCGGGTCTAAACTCCCGAAAAGTTATTTAAAAAACATCATTTCTCGAAAAAAATCTGAAAAAAACCAGTTTTTTTTAAACTCTTAATTCGAATTCGAGAGCATTTGTTTTCATGATAATAAAGCCGAAGGTCAAGCAACTACAGAGGTCAATGCTGGTCGAACAAAGCACAAAACAATCCCTCATTACTATTTGCAGCAACTACCAGTAGGACTTTGTGTATCTTCACCAAAACGGTTTGAAGATAGCCTTACCCCCCCCCCCCCCCGCTTACATTGTCGTGAATCGGCACGTCTGGTACTGAAGAGGGTTCTAACCTCCCTGAATATTTATTAACAAAGGTTTTAAATAATAAATTTGTACCCACCAAAATTTTTGAAAAAGTTCATTTTTTTGTATATAAGAAAGATTGAAAAAACCATTGCCTTTCCCCTACATTTTCATGAATTGCCACTTTTGACACGGGGGGGGGGGGGGGTTAAAACCACCTGAAAAGTGATCTAATTACCTTTTTTCGAGAAAAGTTCCAATTTATTTAATTCTACAATCTAATTAGTGAACATATGTTTTCTTGATAAAATGCGCAATATAGCCTAAGGCTTAGCTATTACAGAGGTCAATGTTGATAGAACAAAGGAAAACCCAATAAGTCATTATTTGCAGCATTTGCTAGTAACTCCGGAAAAGATGAGGAAAATTGCACCCCCCCCCCCCTCAGATTTTTAAAAGCCCATTTTTTTGCAAATAACTGCCTCCTCCCTACATTTTGGTGAATTGGCACCTCTGGTGCCGGGAGGAGGCCCAAACCCCTGAAAAGCTATTAAAAATTACATTTTCATTACCATTTTCAAGAAAAAAGCGCAATTTTATTAATTCTGCAAACTAACTAGGGAGCATTTGAATTCCCGATAAAATGCGCAATAAGACTAAGCTCCTCCCAAAAATTTCGAGATTTGACATTTTTGGCGCTTGGAGGAGGTCCAAACCCCCTGAAGAGCTATTAAAAATTAAATTTTCATTACCATTTTCAAGAAAAAGCGCAATTTATTTAATTCTGCAAACTAATTAGTCAGCATATGTTTTCTCGATAAAGTACGCAATAAGCTTAAGGTTAAGTAATTACAGAGATGAATGTTGGTACTTGGTAGAACAAAGTACAGCGCAATCATGGGCGTTGGGAGGGGGGCATAGAGGGGCTCCTGCCCCCCCCCCCGAGACCGTCAAATTTACATTAAATATTGCTGAAAAAGCAGATGGTTTGGAAAAAGCAGTTGATAAAACTCCATCACGCTATCGACTGCCCCCTAGACAATATGCTGCCTATGCCCATGAGCGCAATAACTCATTATTTGCAGGAATCGCTTGTAACTCTGAAAAAAGGAAGAAAATTGCATCCCTCCCTCTAGATTTTAAAATATCTATTTTTATAAATAATTGCCTCCTCTCAACATTTTTGTGATTTGGCGCTTGGAGGAGGCCCAAATCCCTGAGAAGTTATTAAAAATTAGATTTTCATTACCATTTTTAGGAAAAAGTTCAATTTATTTAATTCTGCAAACTAATTAGTGAGCATTTGTTTTCTCGATAAAGTACGCAATAAGCCTAAGGTTAAGTAATTACAGAGGTCAATGTTGATAGAACAAAGGACAACGCAATCACTCATTATTTGCGGCTCAACCTTGCAGGTTGGACGCGTGTGCATTTACCGGGTTCTCTGTCAAACTGCGCTGGCGCAAATTGTGGAGATTCGGTAAATAGAAAAACCGGCCGGCATTTTTGGCTAGTACGCAATTCGGAAACAGGTCCCGTGACGTGAAGAGATAGTGACTTCTAGAGTGCGTAGGAAATGTCGATGGGGCGTAGAATAGCAAAACGTTCTATTGTTGGCACTCGTGTTAGTGCTCCAGATAAATTAAGTGGTATTTTTCTTACTGGTGTGATACAAGCCATGACTACCACAGAAAGTGGCCCTGGTAGGTCAATAACTAAATATTCAGTAAGGTTTGATAGTGGCAGTTTGCCACCGCAGGAATATTTTAAACATCAAATGGTTGGGCCGGGGTTTCAGAATGTGACAGAAGTGGGGGTTTTAAAACCAGGCCAGATTGTGTATTGGACCCATCAAGGACGAGAAGTGGTTGGGACTGTTGCGAGGCAAGTTTCTGCTGATGAGGTGGTGATTAGAAGCCATTGGAATTCTCCATCTGTGAGTACCTTTTTTTCTGTTTTTATTACCATTTAGGCCTATGCAAGGAAATTATTTGGTGGGGGTCTGTCTTGTTAAAATAAAAAATTACTCTAAAAGAGTAGAACCATAATTTGAATGGGGCGCTACCATTTCAACTAACCGTCAGAAGCACTAACCGTTATAACGTCTAAAAAATGTATCAGTTTATATAATAGTAATAAGTATATAATAGTTTAGAAACAAATTCTGGCTATATATTTGCACGTCAAGGGGGAGGGTGTAAAGCATGGCATATATTAAATACGTGACCTAACCTAGATACCTTTTCCCCTCTAAACCCTAAAAAACTAGTTTAATATTCGTCTGTATATTTGCACGTCAGGGGGGGGGGGTAAAGCATAGACTAGCAGATATTAAATGCGTACCAAAACCTTTATACCTTTTCCCCCCTAAACCCCAAAAAACTAAAGTTTAAAAATTTTAGAGGTCAAGACGTTTAGTGGTTATGACGGATTTTGTCGATGTCCTGTCGTTAGTGCTCCTGACGGTTAGATGTTATGGCGCCTTCCCTTGAATCGTGAGGTCCTGTTGACCGGCTTTGAGGCCCCCCAGACCCGTGTCTCACTTCCAGGCTGGATTTAGGCTACCTGCTTTTGGGTATTAGGCCTAGTCTATAAGTTTTCAGTGGCTCTCCGAATGCATCGAGATGCCGGCATTTCTTAGAATTCAGTTGAACATTCAGTTATGTAACATTTCCTAATAAATTGGTCATAAGTGGCTTGTCATAAGTAGCCTAGTAACGAAATCTAAGTCAAAAAGTGCCTACCTAGATCAAGGATATACATAGGTGGGGGGCCTTCCCCTACTCTTGGAATCCGAAATGTCTTCGAATTTCTGGCCACTTCTTATTCAGGTTATCAAATAACATTTGGTACACACTCGAGAAGTGAAGTTAGGTTAATCCAAACCTAATGAAATATACAGAAATACGATGAAAATACCATGCTTTAGTAACCAAATTATATATTAATCAGGGTATTTGGTAAATGATATTATTCAGTTTCAAATAAAGTGAATATACCATTCGATGTCTTTTTTTATGCTGAGTACGAATATAACAACCATTTCTATCGGAAATGAATTCTAGCCCCCCCCCCCCCGATATATGTAAATTCATGATATATTTGCACATATGGGGGTGGGGGTTATGTTCGGTTAAGGGGGAGGGGGGACTGAAAATCATTTCCGATAGAAATGATTATTATATTCGTAATCAGCATAAAAAAAGGCATCGAATGGTGTATTCACTTTATTCCTAATTCAATAATATGATTCGGTATATATTTACCGGGTATTTAATTGCACATACAGGGGGATAGAGGTACAATAAATCTCAAATTTAGCTCTATAGTCAGAAACTCGAACTTACCTCTGTAGTTAGAATTGCATCCTGAATCCAAATTTATCATTCATTTGCGTCAATATGAGCCTTACCTCATCCCCCCTTGTGGGCAAATATATACTAATATACATATAACCTAGCTTATTTCAGTGAACTAAAGCTAATTGTCTGCGAATAGAGAATGGGGTACTCTTGCCTTATATGGGCCTTTCTAAAAAGACCTAGTTGTAAATGCCCTGAAATATTCCCCTTAGGTGTATATCAACTACTTGTCTAGGAAAACTAACACCACTCAAATGATGAAAACAATGAATAAATTATGTAACAATTGGCTTCAGAAAATCCTTCTATCCGACGTTTATAATCGTTTTGGGCAATTAAAAAAAGCCGGTTGCTCTTTGAAAACTAACGGTATCTCAGACGGGATTTATTCTAATAGCGGGACTTCCCCGGAATGATGACGTCATGATTGGGAAAAAGCAAGAAAAAAATCAATAATGGATGCTTCATCAGACCAATGCTGTCAACGTGGTAGGATCAACATTGAAGAATAGATAGATTTAGTCAACCAATAAATTTAAATAATGTCAATGCTACCGCAGTGGGATTGATTCTGCTTGGTAAAACAGTAGTTCGATATCAGCTGCAGCAACCCACCTAAGGGGTGGGAATTTTATTCCCTTGATGGGATTTTGTGAAAGCGCCTCCATGATAATCGAAATAATAAGCAATAAAAGTAAATATGTCATAGATCTCCTCCCCCTCCCCCCCAACACAAGGATCTATGGTTGAGAATGCAGGAAGATAGATAGATAGCTACTTTATTTCTATATTAAATCAGTGACTGGTATCGTTTAAGGAAAGCACGCACACTCTAAGAACAAAGCAATGACGAACGAAACGGGTCTCTCTGTGCCTAATATTAGGGCTGTTCTTTTATTCATCTATGTGCTACGATCTTACATGTTTTGACAAAGAACGCTTCAAAGTGAAATCTTAGCACTAAGATCTTACATCTTATGGCGTTCTTTTGCAAACGTCTTTCATCATTCTGCTCTGATCAGCGGTCTAAGAACAATAATGAGGGTATACATCGTCAAAATTCTCTCATCGTTGTCCTATATGGCAGAACAGTGGCAGTCTTCACACTTTTTGCTAACATCAGTGAGCTGTAAGATCTTAGAACAAAGATGAGTTGAAAGAACGGAAATCTTTGCAGAAAGATGTGAGAACTTAGATGTAAGATGTTAGTGCAAAAGAACGGGCCTAATTCAACACAGTGGCAAATCCGAATCGGTCACCAAGTGAAAGTGTTTTTGAAATTAGACTCATCCTGGTCTTCAAGATAAAGAATAAAGAAAAACCAGTTTTTTTTGCGTTGCATTTTGGTCCAACAACCATTTGGCAACGAATTGTTATTTTCGTCTCATCTCTATTCAAACCTGTTTTCTTTTTTGAACATAAATTATATTATAATATGGGCGATACGTACTATTTTGAAACGCAGAATTATACTAAAATAAATGCAAAGAGGAGAATAATTGCGCATATTCTGGGTTTATTTATGGTTAACTGTCTAAAAATGACAAGATATTGATTATGAAAAATGACCAAGCCTTAGACTATGTTGAGCAGTTTAGTTGATGAGAAAATTTAGGATTTGAAGATTTATTTGGTGGAAAAATATAAAAAAGTTGCATTTTGAGACAACTCAGAATCAGGCATGTACTCAGTTTCTCAGTGAGAAGGGGCCAGGTGGTGGGACAGTAATAACAAACGAGCTTTATGTGATGATTTGAACAGGAGCGCCAATTTAGGGGAGGGGCCAAAATCTTGAAAAATACCTTTCTTTTTGTATTTTCATTGAAAGTTTTGAAGAAAACCAAAATTACGGTACAATCCCATTACATGGGTCTCTCGGCTTAATCACTATAGACTGGCAATGATAAAACTCGTTTTGTGACGTCTTAACTGTTGTAGAGCAGGCAATGATTTTAATTGCGTATACGATATTAAACTATGGTTTTTTGGATTTTAGGGGGGGAAGGTACATGGGGGCCCATATGGGGTGGGAGGGCTCTTGCCCCCCCCCCTGGCTGAATGATGCTGCCTTATTTTTATATTTTTGTTCTGAGATTTCTATTATATAGCATTAAAAGTAGCAATTAGACGAAGTTTGCCCCCCCTGGAATTCAGCTTATGGGCGCCCATGGGAAGCTACCTAGGTTAGGTTACGTATTTAATATATGCAATGTTTTACCCCCCACCCCATCCCCCTAATGTGCAAATATATAGCCCAAATTTGTTTCTAAACTATTGTATATTCATCCTATTTTAGTTTGTTTCATTAGCATTAACCAAACTTAACTATTTAGAAAGGCCCATATAATGGGATTGTACCAAAATTACTTACCCATAAGCTCTGAAAATGTTTTTCTATCTTCGTTTTGAAAAATCCTTGTCCCTACCCCCCCCCCCGGATTTTCTGAATGGGCGCCCCTAGTTCACCGTTGTAGCGACAACTGGCACCTAGTAAAGAACAAACCGCGACCCATAGTAACCAGAAATGAATAAACACAAAAAAACAAACTGTCAAGTGAATGAAATGCCATAAGATTTCAATTAATTTTAAGGTACTCTCCAATTATATGGTCCTTTCTAAAAATTCAAGTTTGGTTAATTCTAATGAAATAAAATAAAATAGGATGAATATATAATAGTTGGTAAACAAATTTGGGCTATATATTTGCATATTAAGGGGGGGGGGGGTAAAGCAGTGCATATATTAAATAATTAATCTAACCAAACCTAGGTACCTTCCCCCCCCCCCTAAAAAAACCTAAAAGTTTAAATATCGTATACGCAATGGAAACCACGCTATGCATTCCATTACTTTATAGAGGTGTCTCGAATTAACCCGTCAAAAACGAGTATATATATATATATATATATATATATATATATATATATATATATATATATATATATATATATATATATATATATATATATATATATATATATATATATATATATATATATATATATATATATATATATATATATATATATATATATATATATATATATATATATATATATATATATATATATATATATATATATATATATATATGTAATATGTATATTGCCCCGTTGATCATCCCTTTGAGACCATCTTAGCAAACACTTTATTGCTGGAATCTGAAAAGTGGGTAAATATCTGGGGGGTACCCACATTCCTCAACCTAGTTTATATCTCAGAACGCCACGTATGCCACATAGTTCGGCCACGCTTGGCACAATGTCGGCCATGTTTTGCACAGTTTACGCCATGCTTGGCAAACTTCCGCCACATGGTGTACGTGATTCCTAAAAGTGGGCGTAAGATTTGATATACGACCTATAGGTTTAACAGCACCATTTCCTTTATAGGGGTTAAGGGAGAGTGACCAGGGTGTCGCGGCGAAACCTGAAGAAAATACCATTTCCCCCTTTTTTAAGCAAATCCCTATCACAAATTACATGTTTAACGACTTACGTGTAAGAAGTCAACTCAACTCCAAAACCAAGTGATCAAACGAAACTCCCCCCCCCCCCCCCAATTAAAAGCGGTGATATCGAATAGGTCAACTCAAGCCCAAAAACTGCGCCGTGTGAATATCTGTTTTACAAGGTGATAGGGGATGTTCCAAGCGGTTCTTTGGATCAATTATTTTTGGAAGGGGAAAACCATAATTCTTTTGACAGTTATATAGGCTATCTTGCTAAGCCTCATACTGCTATTGAAGGGGCACCCCCTTTCGGAAATCCCGTACACCAGATGGCACGTACCAAGGGCGGCGGAAGTGCACAATCATTGCAGAAACTGTGCCAAAAACCGTGAAACCCTGAAGCACACGTGGCGTTCAGAAATGTGCATGTGGCGGTAACTGGGCGCCCCCTCGACTACATTTTTAGTACCTGTGTAGAATCCGATAAACACGCGAGAAGTGAAGTTTCGTTAATGCTAATGAAATAAAACAAAATAGGATGAAATTATAAGTTCAGAAACGCATTTGGGATATATATTTGCACATTAGGGGGAGGGGGGAACGTAGCATATATTCAATACGTACCCTAACCTAACCCAACCTAGGTAGCCTACCTTTTATTCACCCTAAACCCCCAAAAAACTAAAGTTTAACTATAGTTCCCGGAGTGAAAAACCCTTTATTTTAAAGCGTCTAGGCATTACCCGATGAAATGCCTATCTGATCTTCGATAAATTGTTGCGTGTTTGTCGGATTCTACACAAGCATCCATTTCTTTCGATTCAATAGGCCCGTTCTTTTGTACTAAGATCTTACATCTAAGATCTCACATCTTTCCGCAAAGATTTCCGTTCTTTCAACTCACCTTTGTTCTAAGATCTTACAGCTCACTGATGTTAGCAAAAAGTGGGAAAGACGCCATCTTTCTGCCATATAGAACAACGATGAGAGAACTTTGATCATACTCACCATTGTTCTTAGACCGCTGATCAGAGCAGAACGATGAAAGACGTTTGCAAAAGAACGCCATAAGATGTAATATCATAGCACATAGATGAGTAAAAGAACGGCCCTATTCTTTTGACAATCAAGGTTTTCTATCGAGTTTCATATATTGCCATGACCGCTTTTAAACTCTGTGTTTGCGCTGTGGACTGATTTCTGCGTGACCATATGAGTCCCAGGGTTCGATACCATCTTGATTTGCATGAAGATTATGCTGCCCCAGACAACAAGAAGTTTTTAAGTGTGCCCAAAACAAATGGGCTTATCTAACACTCTTTTTTAGAAAATTAGGCCGTGCTTCTAAGAGCACTAGTGGGCTTTTATCCAATTGTTGGGGTTCTTGCGTTGGTTTCTACTACTACTACTAACAACTCGAGCAGCACCAAGCCACCTGAGGGCAACACACTTACGCACGCTCTTCCTCCATCCTAATCTATTCAAAGCCTTCCTCTTTACACCCTCCCAGGAAGTTTCCGTTTCCTTTAAATCTTTTATTATGACATACTCCCACCCCAATCGCGGATGACCTGTTTTCCGTTTAGTCTTATATGGTTGGCCGAAAAGGACAACCATATAGGTCTGTCTTCCTTCATCCACTAATCGTACCCTGTCATCTCAACCTTTCTTTCATTATAGCCCTAGGTCTATCAATTAGGCCTAAAATGGGCCCAGGGGTAAAGAATATTTATTTTTTGTCCTTATCATTCCAGTCAGGCCTAGTTCAGCTCATACTTTTCCCTTATAATAAAAGACCGTATTTTGTGTTCTTGGGAGGTTGGTGAATTTTTTTTTCAATTATAAGTGTTTTGCACTTTCGTTTGGCTTCAAATGCCTGACAAGTTTCTTTAATTTTTCAGGGTCACATTGAAACGAAGAAAAGTTTAGAAGAGATTCGCCTTATTGAGTCCAGAAAATCTGCCCGCTTAGCAGATTCGGACACTGTCAACTATGCAAAATTAGCCGATTCCTGTGATCGAAAAAGGTCTTCCACGTCATGGATTGACGTACCCAATTCTAGGTATGTCCCTCCCTCGTTTCTCTGTATATTGTATAGCTTTATTAGGGAGTAACAGGGGACTGAACTTCGCTCCCTGAAAATAAACAGAAATAAAAAAAATTCTCAGAATAACTTTAACTAGATTAAAACGTTATATTATTGTATAGAAATTAATATGTATTATTTAATTATATTAGCAAGATCAATAAATCAATGGCATGCTCCTCCCCCTACATTCTCGGGATTTTTCTTGTACCTTCATTAAACAAGAATCCCTCCCCTATATTTTCGTGAATTCGTGCCCTTAACCATGTAAAGGAAAAACAAACTTACTTTACTGAAAATCCAGTCCAAAATAACTATATCTTGAGTTGAATACTATCACTCTATTGCTATTGTACAGTTCAGTTGACCTGTTCCGTCACATAACATTAAGCAAGGGGTCTAATTTATTCAGCAAGCGCTGCATACACATTTGATTAACCCAGTCCCCTATCACATCAGCGCAGTCAAACAGTTCGTGGTAACGAACTGTAAGTAAGGAGCGACCCGACTCCATAGTAACCGAAACTCTAAAAACCGGTATTTTGATACCCATAGATACATCAATAGAATCAGACTTTTATGCTGATTTCAAATATATAAGTTTCATTAAGTTTAGTTTTACCCATCTAAAGTTACGCGCCTGAGAAAATTTGCCTTATTTTCGAAAAAAGAGGAAACACCCCAAAAAGTCATAGAACCCTAATGAAAATCACACCATCGGATTCAGCCTATCAGAAAATTCTACTGCGGAAGTTTTATGCTCCTATCTGCAAAAATGGGGAATTTTGTAGTTTTTGTCAGAAGAAAGATCACGGATGGGTGTTCATTTTTTTTTTTTTTTTTGGTTTTTTTTTTTTTTCAAGGAGTGATCGTATCGATCCAGTGGTTCTAGAACATCGTGAGAGGACTCATTTGAACGGAAATCAAAAGTTCTAATGCCCTTTTTAAGTGACTAAAAAATTGGAGGGCAACTAGGCCCCCTCCCACACTCATGTTTTCCCAAAGTCACCCAATAAAAATATTGAGATAGCCATTTTGTTCAGCATAGTCGAAAATATTATTACTATGTCTCTGAGGATAACTTAATCCCCCACAGTTCCCAGGGGAAGGGCAGGAAGTTATGAACTTTGCCCATTGTTTACATATAGTATTGGTTAATGGGAAGCATAAAGACGTTTCAGGAGGGATTTTTTTCTGATGGGGGGTGTCAGAGGAGGGGGTTACGGGGGAGGATTCTTCCATGGAGGATGCTTCCTTGGGGGAAGGGACATTTCTATGAAGGGGGCGCCGGATTTCCCAGCATTATTTAAAAAACGATCAGAATTTAAATAAAAAAACTAGTTTCAACTGAAAGTAAGGAGCAACATTAAAATTTAAAACAAACAGAAATAATTACGTATATGAGGGGGTTCGTCCCCTAGTCAATACCTCGCCCTTTTCGCTAAAGTTTTTTTTTAGTACTTTCAAAAGAGCTATCTATTCTAATTACCCGGCCTTTGTTTTAAGCGTAAAGAGCGAGGTATAGAGGAGGTGACAGCCCCTTTCATATACGGAATAATTTCTGTTAGTTTTAAGTTTTAATGTCGCTCCTTACTTTCAGTTAAAAAAATTTGTTTTTTTATTTAATTTCACAAAGAAGCCACTTCTCTTCTTTTCATTATGGCATCTGATTATCACCTCAATACCACATATTCCAGGTGTTTGTGATCAAGCCTTTTTAATTTCAGTCACCAGACGATTTATGAAAGTATTACCGGAACTGGGAGGCAAAACAGATTTTCCTTGTTTTCCCAAGGAAACAAGTCATGGCCTATCTACATCGTTTTTAACACCGGAAAATACACACGCTACACACCGAATTATACATCAGTGTGCGTGTCCGAGATTTTTTCATTTTAAGGTGCACCCAAACTACGCCACATGCGTAATAACGCATTCACACTACGCCGTAAACCCATTCACACTAGCATAACTTAACACTTTATGTTATGGAATCTTACGGAGGAAAATTTATCCGTAACGTAGCCGGTACCAACCAGAAAAGCTCTAGGCCTATATATAATTTTAAATTAACGCAGTATTTCGAATTAACACAGTATCAAGAAATTGGAAGCCATGGATGAACAGTTAGTAAACTTTGAAAATAAATTAATAAGCTTTTACTGAAAAACCTTTCGCCCTTTATAGAGCTTGAATTTGTATTTCACATTTTTATTTTTTGAATAGTTTGCTTATGATGATTGTGAAGATTTTTGATGATGATGGTTTTATGGTTTTCTATGCTAGCCTAGTATGACTAGGCTTGTTAAGTATGAAATGTTATGCTTAAAGTAACGGGATTTAACCAATTTATATAGAAAATAACCTACGTAGCATGAAAGGCGCTTAAAGATTGGGATTATGAATACAGTATTTTCACGTAAAACCCCCCAAAATCTAGTTTTACAGGAAGCTCTAGTTCTGGAAAACTAATAGTATGCCAATTTTCAGAAAATTGCATTGTAATATATATATATATATATATATATATATATATATATATATATATATATATATATATATATATATATATATATATGTATATGTATATATATATATATATATGTATATATATATATATATATATATATATATATATATATATATATATATATATATATATATATATATATATATATATATATATATATATATATATATATATATATATATATATATATATATATATATATATATATATATAATATATATCAGAGTGTAACCCTCCGCGGTTTTTCATGTTGGTTTTATTGTTTTACCCGGTATTTACTTTTAGCGCGTGTGTGTGATATGTGTATCAGCGATGACGCGTTTGATGTGTGTTCAAAATTATGGTGATATTGTTAGATTGTTACGGGAAATTAGATTTTTGGAAAGACAGGAAACCAATTGGTTGACTTATTTTGTGGAAATTGCTAAAGCTGGGATTTAAGGTGCTGAACTGACATGCATCAAAATGCGTAAAAACACTGAGGTTTTCGAAATAACTGTTTTGTTTTCTCTGGCGTTTATTTTTTCTATAAAGGCGAATCGCTACCTTAAAGTATCACCCTATTTCGTCTACTATAAACTTTTTTAGTTTGTGTGGCCAAAACATATAGAATTAAATCGGTGGGGGCGGATCTAGGGGTGGTTCAGGCTCCCCCCCCCCAAGATTTTTCTGGCGCCCTCATTCCGTTTTTTACACTTAAAACAAAAATAAACTCGTCGATTATGGGCGCCCCTGTCACATTACCTCCACCCAAGAGTTTTACATGGTATCCTTTCGTCATAAGGCCCCCTTCCATGGTGGCAGTAAAATCACAAAATTCACCAAAAATAATTTCTTTTTTTGCTCCATTTTTTACCTTATCTTCCCTATCTCCCATTTTACTCACTAATTCCCTCGATTTGCTCTTTTTAACCTCTTAAATAGAAGTAAATTGAGATCTTTCTACATTAAACATTTTGGTACTTGTGCATTATATCCTACACACGAAAGAAGTAAAGTTTGGTTAATGCTAATGAAATAAAAGAAAATAGGACGAAAATATAATAGTTTAGAAACAAATTTGGGCTATATATGTGCACATTAGGGGGGGGGGGTGGTGGTAAAGCATAGCATATATTAAATATGTAACCTAACCTAGGTACCTTCCCCCCCCAAAAAAAAAACCAAAACAATAGTTTAAACATTGTAAACGGAATGACAAACCACGCTTTGTAATCCATTCATCCATTACAAATACCCGTTTGACGTGTCAAACAGTTCGTGCGTGGTAACGAACTGTAAGTGAGGAGCGACCCGGCTCAATGGTAACCGAAACTCTAGAAAACGGGATTTTGATATCAATAGACGCATCAAAAGCATCAGATTTTAATGCTAATTTCAAATATATAGGTTTCATTAAGTTTAGTTCTATCCATCAAAAGTTACGCTGATTGGCTGATTTTCGAAAAAAGGGGAAAGAACCCCTAAAAGTTATAGAACCTTAATGAAAATCACACTATCATATTCAGCGTATCAGAGAACCCTACTGTAGAGGTTTGAAGCTCCTATCTACAAAAATGTGGAATTTTGCATTTTTTGCCAGAACAAAGATCGCGGATGCGTGTTTATTTATTTATTTGTTTTTTGTTTTTTTTTTTTTCCCAGGGGTGATCGTATCGACCCAGTGGTTCTAGAATATCTTGGGAGGGCTCATTCGAGCGGAAATAAAAAATTCTAGTGGCCTTTTTAAGTGACCAAAAAAATGGAGGGTAACTAGGCCCCCTCCCAAGCTAATTTTTTTCCCAAAGTCACGCGATCAAAATTTTGAGATAGCCATTTTGTTTAGTATGGTCGAAAATATTATAACTATGTCTTTTAGGATGACTTAATCCCCCGAAGTCCTCGGGGGGAGGGCTGAAAGTTATGAACTTTACCCAATGCTAACATAAAGTATTGGTTATTGGGAAGTATCAGACGTTTTCAGGGGGATTTTTTCTGGTAGTGGGGGTGGGCGGGTCGGGGGTTTTATGGTAGGATCTTTCCATGAAGGAAGTTTTCATGGGGGAAGGGACATTGCTATGAAGGGGACACCGGATTTCCCAGCATTATTTTAAAAAAAGATAAGAAATTAAATATAAAAAAACAATTTTTTCAACTGATAGTAAGGAGCAGCATCAAAACTTAAAACGAACAGAAAATATTACGTATATGATTGGGTTCACTCCCTAGTCAATACCTCGCTCTTTAAGCCAAAGATTTTTTAGTACTTTCATAAGAGCTATTTATTCTAATTAACGGCCTTTGTGATTAAGCGGTCATTTTTAAAGAATTGGAACAAAATTTGAACTTTAGCTTAAAGAGCAAGATATTGACTAGGGGGCGAGCCCCCTAATATACGTATTAAAATATATTAATATAGAAGTTCGTTACGTAAGTTAATTCGTAAGTTACGTATATTTCTTACTAATAAAAACGTTCGTAAATGAAATTAAACAAGTTTCGAGAAAGCCATTTAACCAAATAAAAGTAAAATTAATATGCAAATTTTGTGTTAATTATTCATGTACGGTGAGCCAAAATCAAAACCTGCATTAATTCAAAAACGTTCAAAAGTTAAATAAAAAAGACAAGTTTTTTTTAACGGAAAGTAAGGAACGACGTTAAAAATTAAAAAGAACAGAAATTATTCCGTATATGACATGGGCTGTCCCCGCCTCAACGCCGCGCTCTTTACGCTAAAGTTTGACTTTCTCACAGCTCTATTTATTTTAATTAAAAACTTTAGCGTAAAGAGCGAGGCGTTGAGGAGGGGACAGCCCCTTTCATACACGGAATAATTTCTGTTCGTTTTAAGTTTTAACGTCGTTCCCTACTTTCAGTTAAAAAACTTGTTTTTTTTATTTAATTTCCTGAAGCATTTCCCTATAGCGGTGTGTAGTATATAATGCAATAGTACATTTTTGTTCCTTAAGTGCTTAATAGCCGAATTTTTACGGCAACGAAAAATCATTTTAATTTTGGCACCATTTTGGGATGTTCGATTATCTAAGGTCGGATGTGACCTTCTGATAACCTGGAAATAAGGTCTCGTATCTCAGCCCAATTTAAATTGGGCCAAGGCTTCTTAGCTAAATTTAGGTTTACAGAAACAAACATTTAAACAATTACAATTGTAAATTTAGGAAACTTCACTTACACTGGATAAATTTACTACCATTGCTTCTTCTTCTTGTTTATTTCCTCACTTGACACGTTTTTTAAAATTTTCGGTTACTATGGGCTAGGGTTCGTTGTTTAGTAGGTAGCCCCTAAGGGGGGGGGCATGACATGGAGACGCTAGTTAGTTTCAAGAAGTTTCAAAGCTTTCGGAAGTTATATTTTGCAATTAACTTTTACTGCTAAGGTATGTTACAGTTTTCTCATCTTTAATTAAAACTTTTTGTCACTAGACAATTTTTTTTATAAGGCTATAGCATATAGGCTTTACTAGGCTATAGCAGTCATCTTCTTCCTACTTGATTGCTGGAGCAGGGGCGGATCTAGGATTTTTTTAGGAGGGGGGGAGGCAAAATAGTTTGACCTGATAAACGCGTTAGGAGCAAGTTTATTTAACGCAAACTTGCGTTAATTAAGTAAATTACACTACTTTAGACTACATCAGGGGGGAGCGCGCGCCCCCCTCGCCCCTCTCCTGGATCCGCCACTGTGCTGGAGACTCTGAAGCATAATCCCCATGTATTTCTAGACCGTGCGGCTGCTGAAATTGAACTCCGAGTTCCGTGTTATTAAGTAGCAAAGTATAATCACCTATGGAACAAGTACTGACAAAACCTATCCTCTCTACACAAAAAAAATGATCCTTTGTATACCTATGCGAACCTGGCTACCAAAGTATAATCACCTACGGAACAAGTACATCACTCGTCGCCTGAATCACGCTCTAGCATAATTATTGGCCGGAGCAAAGTACTTTGGCTCGGAGCGGTTAAGTAGTACAACATTTTGCGTCTAGAGGCGCTGAGGTACGCGGGGTCACTTTTGGAGAGATTTGTCAGTACTTTTTCCGTAGGTGATTATACTTTGTTAAGTAGAGATCAATCCCACTGTGCTCACGGGGTTTCGTTATTTTCTGTCATGATTGTAGCATGCGCTACATAGTAAAGAACGGGAGTTCTTTACTATTTAGTTCTTTACTATGGGAGTCCTAAAATAATACACAAAAACATATATACTTCATATACTTTCTTTAGGGCAATGCTTGGTGGTATATATATATACTTTTGCCAAGAAGTCATGTTTATAGTTGTTGTTGACCTTTTCATTTTGTCTTTATGTTTAACGCTATTTTGTTTTTTCGTGAGATGAAACCAGTTAGCTTTTTTAAGCATGAAGCAGAAACATTCGCAATAATAAAATTTCGATTACCATAGTTATTGAAAACTTAAAAACAAAGCTTTTTGAAAAAGAAAACTGTTTAGTGAAAAAATTGTCATTTATAGCTGATTCAGGAATGGTAACTATGATTTCGATTAATGTTAAAAATTTATTGTTAAAATATTATTAATGGTAATTTCAACAATTAGATTGAAAATCCTCGAAAATGCTGTTGGATCGAAACGTGTTGGTTGGAATCGACATTGTCGAAAACCTCATGCAGGGTTTTGCTACACCTCCCCACCTTGAACCTGAAGGAAAATCACACCTCCCCACCCTGAAGGAAAGTCGCCTTTTTTTTCATGGGTAGTACTGATGTGTCCTTTTTTCTTTTTCTTCATCTATTTGAGGATTTACTGAAATTTGTATTGTGCAAGCGCCCATAATAAGAAAAAATTAATTACGAGGAAAAAAAATCGAACTGTTGTAATCTTCTTGTGACGCTGAAAATGGCAAGTTGTAAAGTTGTAATGGGCACTATGGACCATGCTCTAGCACAGGGATGTTCAATCTTTGATTATAGTGGGCCGCACTTGAAATAAATCAATGGGCCGCAGAACCTATTAAATTTCAAAAATAAAGAAACACATTGGAAGAAACAAAAATGTAGTACCAAATAGTAAATTTTTGGAATTCAACTTGGACCAAGTAGGTTCAAGGTGGAATTAAATAAATTCAGAGTTATACTGAGAGTGTGTGTAGTACGGTGTACGAAGGGTGTTTAGGGGTGGCATAAACATCATAACATTTATGAGATGCAGTAAAATATTTTTAGATTTTAGTATTTTTCAATTTTCAGCAATTCTGCTACAAAATACTACTTGGAGTTAAAATGAATAGTGCCAGAGTGCGGCCCGCGGGCCGGAGGTTGGACATCCCTGCACTATAACACGTAGCACAACAAAACTGAAGACTTTTAGCAAAGAATCAGTAAATAAACTAGTGTTGACTAAAGGACACCCTAGACGGTCAATCATTTTGATCAAAAGGGTCCGTCAATCATTTGGTTAAAGCAGGAATTACTGTCTAGGAACCTGTTTGACGCTTGAGTCAAGCGTTGATGGTGATTGAAAGAAAGTTTGAATAACCCAATCGGTTCCTAGACGGTCAACCATGTTCTAAAAATTGCTTGACGGAAGCTTTTGATCAAAATGATTGACCGTCTAGGGTGTGTTAGACGGTCAAAAAATGGCGTGTCTCTCACGTAATATTTTTCTATTTATTTTTTACCCAGTCGCTTCATATACAACGGGTTGTCGTAAAGCTTGAAAGGGGAGATTCAATCGAAAATTTTTGGGGCCCTTTTAGGGCCAAAGGTGTTTGGAGTGCACCCAATTAACCTGAATTAATATAAGATACTCAGTTTTAATTATTTTTATGGATGTCTATTATGCTGCTCCAATGCGCGGTATATCAAGTTCTCTGAGTGGGCGCTTCCAAAGAAACCGCTTATTTTAAAAACTCCTCCCATGCGATATACCCTGTCATAGCACAGGAGATTGATGCTCCACTTGGCACTACAGGACCCAGGGATTGATCTCCGCCGCGACAAGTTGGACGACAGGCTTACTACTTGTCCCTGTTAAAAAAAAAGCAAATGAAACGTCAATTTGACGCGCCGAGCTGGCAATGGCTATAGAGCTTCTTTATCCTTTTTTTTTATCTCACGTGAGAAAATTCCAGGACAGGTACCTATCTGTTAGCCAGTACACACTCGAAAATTTGGATCTAAAGGTTCGGGGTTGAAATAACTGGACTCTTGGGAGATAGATAGGATATACTACTACTCCTACTAACAACTCATCGCAGCACCAAGCCGCCTGAGGCAAACACAGCTACGCACGCTCCTCCTCCACCCCAATCTATTCAAAGCCTCCCTTTTTACACCCGCCCACGAAGTTCCCATTTCCTTTAAATCTTTCTTTATGACGTCCTCCCACCTCAGACGGGGGCGACCTGCTTTCCGTTTAGCCCTAGATGGTTGGCCGAAAAGAACAATCTTCGGCAATCTGTCATCCTTCATCCGCACAACATGTCCTAACCACCTCAACCTTTCTTTCATTATAGACCTAGAGAGCGGTATTGAACCACATTTTTTGTATAGCCTATTGTTTGAAATAAGGTCTGTCAGCCGGGTACCCAGAACAATCCTTAAGCAATTTCTCTGGTAAACATCTAGCAAATCTTCATCCGCTTTTCGGAGCGTCCATGCTTCAGAGCCATATTTGACCACTGTCATCGCTGTAGCTTCTAATATTCTAATCTTGGTTTGCAGACTTATCTTCCTATTCTTCCAGACTTTTTTTAACTTTGAAAAAACACCCTGAGCCTTGGCTATTCTATTTTTAACATCTTCACTGCTCCCACCATCTTTACTAATAATACTACCAAGGTAAGTGAAGCTGCCCACCTGATCAATCTTTTCATTACCCAACGTCACCTTTTCATCTTCACTTATTCCTAGCCTGAGTGACTTAGTCTTCCTAACATTAATTTTCAAACCAATTCTAGCGCCCTGAACTCACAAAACCTCGAAGAGTTCATTCATTTCGCTCACACTTTCATATAGGATGCTTAGATCATCAGAATAGTCTAAGTCCATGAGAGTTTTTTTGCTCCATTTTATTCCATGGTCTCCTATTGTCTTTCCTGTGCTTCTTAAGACAAAATCCATCAAAATAATCCATATAAAGGGGGATAGAACACAACCATGCTTAACTCCTGATTTAATACAGAACTAGCTGCTAACCTCATTTCCTACCTTAACCGCAGCAGTGTTATTCTCGTACATAGCACTAATCACTTTAATGTATTTGTCTGGTATACCATACAAGGATAAAACCTTTACTAAAGCTCCTCTATCAACTGAATCGAATGCTTGCTCATAATCTATAAAACTGAGGACCAAAGGTGTTTTAAAACTTAGGCCCTTCTCAATTATTAACCTAAGAGTGATAATTTGGTCAACACATCCTCTACCTTTTCTAAAACCGCACTGCTCTTCTCTTAAAACTTTGTCTACGGCATCTCTCAGTCTGAAAAGTATCATATTACTAAGCAATTTTCTATTTACAGAGACCAGACTAATGCCTCGATAATTACCACACTCACTTTTATCACTATATATATATATACATATATATATATATATATATATATATATATATATATATATATATATATATATATATATATATATATATATAATTTGGGCTGTATATTTGCACATTAGGAGGGGGGAGTAGGTTAAGTATAGCGGGGCTGCATGCAAAATGTAACCTAATCTAACCAAAATACTAACCAAATATTTATTAAAATATAGCTACAAAATAGTCTTCCGCTGAGCCGAAGCTAATTGTCTCCGAATACAAACACCAATAAACCGATTATTGTCTGGTTTTATAGATCCAAATTCTCGAGTGTGTGCCGGCTAATAGATAAGTACCCCAGGACACTTACGCAAAAAGATTTGAAATCTGTACATACAGTGGAGGTCTGTTACCCTTATCCCTATATAACTGTTGGCTATTATGATTAATTAGAGATGGGAAGTTCCACCATGCCCTTTCAGCTGTGAACGGCCTCTATAATAACCCCAGAAACGGTAGGTAATTTGGCAGTGATTGCGTGCAAAATAAGGTGGGCTGATACCCAAACACCTACCTGATTTTATAACTCTGAATGTGCGAAGAAGAGAAGATTAGTTTTAAATAACATATAATTACGAGTCTAATTTCAGATTGAAATTTAAGGAAACAATGGCGCCCGGCCTACTGCGCTGGGATTAGACTTAGACAGTTGACGACAAAACTAACTACCATGAACAAGAAACATGAAATATCATAATAACCTTTTGGCTTATTACCGAAATTTAGCTAGCGTTCGTTTAAGCCGGTCAGAATTTTTAGCCAATCAGAAAATTCTACGAAAAATCTGATGGGTACAAATTAGCGCTAGCCAAATCTCGATATTAAGAAGGTACTTGATGCGGCATTGGACTTTATAATCCCTAACGGCGGTGCTGATCTCTGTTTCTTGGCCCTTCAGCCAGGAAGTGCAAGGGGGCTGAGGGTAGTGGCGGTTCTTGCCTCTCTTGCGCCCCGGACAAAATCTTGATTGCCCCCCCCCCCCCCCCTGTATCCCATAAATTTTCAGGCCAAAACTTAAAAAAAATTATTTATTATGACAGTTATCGTTACTGTTCTATTAGCTGGGGAACCCGCGAGATATTGTATAGCGAACGTGAAAAAGAAACTAGTCAAGTAGGTTTTTCAACGGAGAATTCCTATGCCGAGCATTGCAAGCAGTGGTTTCTCATTCTGTTTACAATATTTAAACTTTAGTTTTTTTGGGTTTAGGGGGGGGGGAAGGTACCTAGGTGAGGTTACGTATTTAATATAGGCTATGCTTTACCCCCACCCCTGTGATGTGCAAATATATAACCGAAATTTGTTTCTAAACTTATATATTTATCCTATTTTGTTTTATTTCATTAGCATTAACCGAACTTAACTTCTCGCGGGTTTCCCAGCTAATAGAACAGTACCACATTATCTTCAATAATTTATTTTGAATTTATTATTTAAATTATTTAGAGATTATTAACTATTTTGATTATTATTTGACTATTTTCATTAATTTTTATTTTATTTATTAATTAATAGTTGATTATTTATTTTCATGGTACTGTTCTAATATATGTACAACACGCTAGATGTGAAGTTTGGTTAATGCTAATGAAATAAATCAAAATAGGATGAAAATATAATAGTTTAGAAACAAATTTGGGCTACATATTTGCAAATTAGGGGGGTGGGGTAAAGAATAGCATATATTAAATACGTAACCTAACCTAACCGAGGTACCTTTTTTGCCCCTAAACCCCAAAAAACAAAAGTTTGAGAATGAGAAACCACTGTTTGCAATCCTCAGCATAGGAATTGTCCGTTGAAAGAAACCTGTTTGACTAGTTTCTTTAGCATGTTCAATGTACAATATCGCGCGTGTTGTACAGATATTAGAACAGTATCATTTTCATTTATTAGCTGCACCCTCTACTTTATTTTAATAAAAATAAAATTTCAAAAATTACAAAATGATAATAACCGTTAAATTATCTATTTGAAATTTTGTGCCCCTAAAAATTATTCGCCCGGGGTACACTCTTCCTGTTTACCTTCCTCGGATTTCTCCAGGTACACATTTAGAGCTGTATTGACTCTGGCTGAGTTTACAGTCACGCCACTGATCCGCGTTCCATGCCAAATAACCAGCTCCACCAGGGCTCAAACCCCTGTTCTCACGGACAAAGGATTTCAAATCTAACGCGCTAAATATCGGTATTGCTTAAGTGTGATTATTAAAATTATACTCTAAAATTGCTAAAAATATACAAATGCTTGGCAGCTATGAATGCTAGAAATTGGATTTAAACCAGTTTCTCTGTAATGAGAAACCCGGAGCAATTCCTTTTGATAAATTAATTTGTTTTTTAAACAAAATCCTCTGATGTCAGTAAAGAGCTGAATTGACACTTCATACGAACACAAAATTGTTGCTTCGCAGTTTCCATTACATGTATTTGTTAAACTAGCTCAAATAACACGACTCGTGATTCCCTAGGTTTATAGAATTCTGAAAATCTAGCGCTTTACTAAAAACAGAAAACTCACGGAAAATAGAGGATGTTCTTGTAGGAGCAGATAAGTCCTTAAGTAATCTGTAGAAAATAAAAGATTAATTTTTATGGTTTTCAGTTATCAGTAAAGCGGTGGTTACTCAGAATTCTACAAATGTAGTTTTGAAGATTTATGCTGTATAAACTGCGAAGCTAATTTGATACTGCTACATTAAATGTAATCTTTTATATACTGCTAAAGAAGTCAAGTTTGGTTAATGCTAATTAAATAAAATAAAATAGGATGAATATATAATAGTTTAGAAACAAATTTGCGATATATATTTGCACATTAGGAGGGGGAGGGGTAAAGCATACCATATATTAAATACGTAACCTAACCTAGGTACCTCCCCCCCCTTAACCCCAAAAACAACAGTTTAAATATCGTAAATGCAATGAAAACTACTCTTTGCTTTCCAATTCTTAATAGCGGTGTCTTGAAATAACCAGTCTGGCGGGTATCTATCCCGGTATCTGTAGCATCTCCAGTTTGACATCCCATATACACTGTATAAAAGAGTATGTATAATGCACTAGTACCGCTATTTTTTTCCTTTTCAACTTAAATTTGCTCTTCATTTCCATCAGAAAAAAAAATGTTTTTTAGAATTGATTTAAGCTAAAAACCTTGTTTGTTTTGATCTCGGATGGCTCATACACGAGCACATGTTGTATAATCACGGTTTGAGGCAACGAAGGAAATCAAGTCAAGAAATTCACGAATTTGTCAGCTGTCCAATTCTCTTCACATGCGATTAAACCACGCTCCTTTAAAACCTTGACCGAGGGACTGCCAACTATCAGAGATCGATTACACCAGGTGGCGAGCACTGCAAATGACGAAAATGCGCCACGCATACTGTGAAAGTCGCCGGAGTGTGGCATGGTGATACAAGTGCTGTTCCTAGTAAAAAAAAAAGTTTCTTCAACTGAAAATAAGGAACAACATTAAAACGGACAGAAATTATTACGTATATAAAGGGGGTTGTCCCCTCCTCAACACTTCGCTCTTTACGCTAAAGTTTTTTTTAGTATTTAAAAAAAAAAACGTTTTATTGTTCCAATCAAACGACCATTGTGTTTCAGGACTCGTTATTAAAGAATTTATACAAAATTCTAACTTAAACGTAAAGAGCGAGGGGTTGAGGAGTAGACAACCCCCTTCATATATTTGTTTAAAGTTGTTTAAGTTTTATTTGTTTAAAGTTTTAATGTTGCTCCTTGCTTTCAGTTGAAAAAACTTGTTTTTTATATTTAATTTCTGATCGTTTTTTAAATAATGCCAGGAAATCTGGCCTCACCTCCACGGAGAAACCCCCTCCCCACGGAAACATCGTCTAGACAAATCGATCCCGATGAAGATTTACCCCGGACATAAACTCTTAACTACTCTGCGCGTAAAATTGAGACGGAAAAGAGAAAGCAAGACATAAAAAAATGTTGTATAATAATTCTGGCAAATTCCCCCCGTGTATAAATTTCCCTGACAAGTTCACCCCCTGCATACTTCCCTCCTCATTTGGGAAAGCTCCCAGCATAAAATGTCCCCCTTCCCCACCCGAAAATGCATGCATACATCCCGATAACAAATACTATGCGCAAACAATGGGCAAATTTATAACTTAAGGACCTTTCTCCTGGAGCTGTGGGGAGGGGGTCATGTTATACCCGAAGGCATAGTTATTGGGTCTTTCAACTATGATGAACAAAATGGCTATCTCAAAATTTGTACCATATTTTAAAAATACTACAAAAAACTCTTTAGGTTCTGCATAGTTAAATTTAATGTAGTTAGTTAAAAATAGTTAAGATTTAAGTTAAATTTAGATGGATGTGTGAATAGTTGGCTGAAGGCAACTACGCAAGGGGATGGGGCTTGTGTATTTTGTCCCAGTCTTTCCTTTAGTTTCTTATAAACTTCATATACGTTAATATGCCGACTTTGTTATTTTTTTAATCTGGAAACCCTTAATACAAATCCCTGTATTGTGCCTTATTGAACAGTCCGTTTTAAAAATGTAAACTTGAGAATTCCAGATATAAGAACTGCAATGAATTGTTATATTTAAAAATACTCAAATACTTTCAAAAATTTACAGTTAACTTTATCATAATTTGCAGATTGATTAGTTTCTGGCATGCTTGTAGTGGGGGTCAGTTCATATTCCCCTCCATACCTCAAAAGTTAGCTCATCTATAATTTTTTAACACTTTCGTAAGATGTGCCGATTTCGAGTATTTTCTTTTCTAATGAGGAGACTCCACTATACAAATTCCTGCATACATGTCCTGCACTGCCGATTTCTGGTGTGTTCTTTCTGGTCGAATTCGTGCCGAGTTTTTAATTTCTGGCCGAATTCGTGCCGATTTCTGGTGTTTTCTGCAAACATGCCTGATATAAACAATACAAAAACCATCTGCTCTAGTCTAGGGAAAATGTAGATTTAAGGATTCTTGTTAAAAAAAATTGCATATATATATATATATATATATATATATATATATATATATATATATATATATATATATATATATATATATATATATATATATTTATTACTTTTAAAGCAATGCATATGAATGGGACGTTGTTCATATGAAAATTGTTTCTTTCCAAAATTATTAGTGTAAACGAATTTTCCTGAAGTCAACCAATCTAGTTCATTTTTTAAAGCCAAAAAGTGTTAGTGTGTCAATTTCCAGAAAAAATTATCGAATCTTTTTCAATACAATTATCGCCCATTTAAAGATAGAAGGTAATAATACTAACATTAATTAAATATAAATTAAAATGTACGTATTATTAGTTATTCAATATCAATTATGTTAGTGGATTTTAGCATTATATTGTTATTCGCATAAAATTGTACGTATAAATCATATAATATTCGTATTAAACATATATTAATATATTGGTTACAAAATTTCGTTTCTTAGATTCGAAAATCTGTTAATGCCCCAAATTCAGGGTATAAATGGAGTGTTTCTTTTCAGTTTTCAGTCAGATTTGTGGACCACTTGATTTTGTTTTATGAATGCCTAACCTTTAGAACTACATTTTACCTCAATTTTAATGATAAAAATATGTTACACCTTTATGAGAACCTTCACTTTTATCTGCAAATCAAATGTTTGAATTAGAAAAAACTTTCAATAGAATTCATTTTAGATCTATCTGTGACAACGATTTAGTCTATAATTTTGAGCTTTAGTTAAATTTTTTTCATTATTTTACTCTTTTATATAATTTTTTTTTTAACATGGAGTTTACTCATAAACAAAACGATCGATTTATTATTCCTCTCTCTTTCTCGTTATTGAATCTATTTTTGTTAACATGCAAAAAAAAGAAGAGGGAAGCGCTGGACATTGAACCTGCAATAATTTTGACACGTGAGGGAAATTGAATTTTCCAGAAAATATATAATATTATAAAAGAGGTTACCTCACTCTATTCGTGTACTTATTATACTCGTGTAATAGGATGAATTTGACCAGAAACCGCTAGCAAGAACGACATTTAAGGGGGGAGAAGTACTAGGACTCTTCCCCCTGTTTGTACAGCAATAATTATATATTCATATATATATATATATATATATATATATATATATATATATATATATATATATATATATATATATATATATATATATATATATATATATATATATATATATATATATATTAACATTATAGGTTATTGTGGAAAAGTTATAGATTTTGAGAAGGCGGGGGGAGGGGGGCTCTTCTCTCCCAAATGGTAATAATCATTATTGAAAATTATTTAAAGGTACTTGCGTGTTATCCCGACCACACTTAAGTTCTTGATCTGAGTAAAACCGGTTTCTCTGTCTGCAATTGGAGATAATTAGCTTAGCCTGAGTGAGATAAACTACTATTCAAGTGTATTTTAATTAAATATTTAACATAGGGCCTATAGAGTTGGTTAGGTTAGGCATTTAGTTTCTTATGCATTATATCCTACATAGCGCTATAGATTGTACAAGGAAATTCTACAGGAAACCAGTCAAACGGGTATTTGTAATGGATAAAAGGATCGCAAAGCGTGATTTCCTATTGCGTTTACAATATTTAAACTTTAGTCTTTTGGGGTTTAGGGTAAAAAAGGTACATAGGTTAGGTTAGGTTACGCATTTAATATATGTATGCTTTACCCCCCACCCCTAATTTGCAAATATATAGCCTAAATTTGTTTCTAAACTATTACAATTTCATCCTATTTTATTTTACTTAATTAGCATTAACCAAACCCGACTTCTTTCGTGTGTAGGATATAATGCACATTTAATTTAATGCGTTCTGGGCGGCATGCTTTCCATAATTCTTTGTTGTAGTTTCCATAATTTTGTTACTAAAGTATTATATTTTTATCAGATTTTGGTATATTTCATTATGATTAACCTTCACTTCTTGAGTGTGGTATTTAACACGTATTTAACGTATAACGGTATTTAACACGTATAACGATAACACTTATTAACGAATACGAACGTATAACGATAACGTATAACGGTATTTAACACGTATAACGATAACATGTACTAACGTATACGAACGTATAACGATAATGTATAACGGTATTTAACACGTATAACGATAACATTTATTAACGAATACGAACGTATAACGATAACGTATAACGTATAACGGTATTTAACACGTATAACGATAACATGTACTAACGTATACGAACGTATAACGATAATGTATAACGGTATTTAACACGTATAAAGATAACACGTATTAACGTATACGAACGTATAACGGTATTTAACACGTATAACGATAACATTTATTAACGAATACGAACGTATAACGATAACGTATAACGTATAACGGTATTTAACACGTATAACGATAACATGTACTAACGTATACGAACGTATAACGATAATGTATAACGGTATTTAACACGTATAAAGATAACACGTATTAACGTATACGAACGTATAACGGTATTTAACACGTATAACGATAACACGTATTTAAATTGTGTGTACGTTTATGTGTTTTCTCAAGTTAGTCTTGTTACGTGAAAGCCATTTGTAAATTGGCCCAAACGCAAAATAAGGAATTGACATTAATCAAATAACCGCTAGCCTGCAGTTATTTACCTGAGAACGAAAAACCATGGTGAAAACGAATAGGTTAGTAGGACGCTTTTCCGCAAATGTCAAGGCCGAATTCAAAAGCTATTTACAGAATTTGGCAATCGTGCCAACCGCGGAAGTAAACTTTAATTCACCAAAAATATTAAAAGGATTGAGGTTGGAATACTTGGGTCAAGCTCCGTGAAGTCAACGCTCTATTGCAAATTTGCGCAGTTATCCGACAACCCTGTGTCAATAACTTTTTGACAACAAGATTTTTTTGAATAAAATTTTTATTGTTTCTTTTTTTTTTTTTCACTTACAGAGTTGTGAAATAATCTTACTTTTTAAATTTTAATGACTTGAAAAATATCTATATATAATATATAAAGAAGACATGATCAATATATAATTTATATATAGACATTATCTATAATTTAAATTTTAATGACTAGAAAAATATCTATATATAATATATAAAGAAGACATGATCTATATATAATTTATATATGGACATTATCTATAATTTCAATTTTAATAACTAGAAAAATATCTGTATATAATATATAAAGAAGACATGATCTATATATAATTTATATATAGACATTATCTATAATTTAAATTTTAATGACTAGAAAAATATCTATATATAATATATAAAGAAGACATGATCTATATATAATTTATATATGGACATTATCTATAATTTCAATTTTAATAACTAGAAAAATATCTGTATATAATGTATAAAGAAGACATGATCTATATATAATTTATATATAGACATTATCTATAATTTAAATTTTAATGACTAGAAAAATATCTATACATAATATATAAAGAAGACATGATCTATATATAATTTATATATGGACATTATCTATAATTTAAATTTTAATGACTAGAAAAATATCTATGTATAATATAAAAAGAAGACATGATCTATATATAATTTATACATGGACATTATCTATAATTTTAATAACTAGAAAAATATCTGTATATAATATATAAAGAAGACATGATCTATATATAATTTATATATAGACATTATCTATAATTTAAATTTTAATGACTAGAAAAATATCTATATATAATATATAAAGAAGACATGATCTATATATAATTTATATATGGACATTATCTATAATTTAAATTTTAATAACTAGAAAAATATCTGTATATAATATATAAAGAAGACATGATCTATACATAATTTATATATGGACATTATCTATAATTTAAATTTTAATAACTAGAAAAATATCTGTATATAATATATAAAGAAGACATGATCTATATATAATTTATATATGGACATTATCTATAATTTAAATTTTAATAACTAGAAAAATATCTGTATATAATATATAAAGAAGACATGATCTATATATAATTTATATATAGACATTATCTATAATTTAAATTTTAATGACTAGAAAAATATCTATATATAATATATAAAGAAGACATGATCTATATATAATTTATATATGGACATTATCTATATTTTAAATTTTAATAACTAGAAAAATATCTGTATATAATATATAAAGAAGACATGATCTATATATAATTTATATATAAACATTATCTATAATTTAAATTTTAATGACTAGAAAAATATCTAGCTCCGTGAAGTCAACGTCAAGCTCCGTGAAAAATGTCAAGCTCCGTGAAGTCAACGCTCTATTGCAAATTTGCGCAGTTATCCGACAACCCTGTGCCAATAACTTTTTGACAACAAGATTTTTTTGAATAAAATTTTTATTGTTTCTTTTTTTTTTTTTTCACTTACAGAGTTGTGAAATAATCTTACTTTTTAAATTTTAATGACTTGAAAAATATCTATATATAATATATAAAGAAGACATGATCAATATATAATTTATATATAGACATTATCTATAATTTAAATTTTAATGACTAGAAAAATATCTATATATAATATATAAAGAAGACATGATCTATATATAATTTATATATGGACATTATCTATAATTTCAATTTTAATAACTAGAAAAATATCTGTATATAATATATAAAGAAGACATGATCTATATATAATTTATATATAGACATTATCTATAATTTAAATTTTAATGACTAGAAAAATATCTATATATAATATATAAAGAAGACATGATCTATATATAATTTATATATGGACATTATCTATAATTTCAATTTTAATAACTAGAAAAATATCTGTATATAATATATAAAGAAGACATGATCTATATATAATTTATATATAGACATTATCTATAATTTAAATTTTAATGACTAGAAAAATATCTATATATAATATATAAAGAAGACATGATCTATATATAATTTATATATGGACATTATCTATAATTTAAATTTTAATTACTAGAAAAATATCTATGTATAATATATAAAGAAGACATGATCTATATATAATTTATATATGGACATTATCTATAATTTTAATAACTAGAAAAATATCTGTATATAATATATAAAGAAGACATGATCTATATATAATTTATATATAGACATTATCTATAATTTAAATTTTAATGACTAGAAAAATATCTATATATAATATATAAAGAAGACATGATCTATATATAATTTATATATGGACATTATCTATAATTTAAATTTTAATAACTAGAAAAATATCTGTATATAATATATAAAGAAGACATGATCTATACATAATTTATATATGGACATTATCTATAATTTAAATTTTAATAACTAGAAAAATATCTGTATATAATATATAAAGAAGACATGATCTATATATAATTTATATATGGACATTATCTATAATTTAAATTTTAATAACTAGAAAAATATCTGTATATAATATATAAAGAAGACATGATCTATATATAATTTATATATAGACATTATCTATAATTTAAATTTTAATGACTAGAAAAATATCTATATATAATATATAAAGAAGACATGATCTATATATAATTTATATATGGACATTATCTATATTTTAAATTTTAATAACTAGAAAAATATCTGTATATAATATATAAAGAAGACATGATCTATATATAATTTATATATAAACATTATCTATAATTTAAATTTTAATGACTAGAAAAATATCTATATATAATATATAAAGAAGACATGATCTATATATAATTTATATATGGACATTATCTATAATTTAAATTTTAATAACTAGAAAAATATCTGTATATAATTTATAAAGAAGACATGATCTATATATAATTTATATATAGACATTATCTATAATTTAAATTTTAATGCTAGAAAAATATCTATATATTATATATAAAGAAGACATGATCTATGTATAGACATTATGTATATATAAAGAAGACATGAGAGAAAATTTAGAAATTTAATGGATGATTTCTAAAGTGCTTTGACAGTTGTTGGGTGGTGTCAAAGGACCAGGCAGGTGTGCAGGAATTAGTACCGGTAAAAGGGACAAATTGCCAGAAAGGGGAATGGGGGATGGGATTATATGGACATTGTTGGAAATTATGGAAATATCGTTTCTGTTTTTTTGCTTCCAGATAAAATAATATCTTTTTTAAGTTTTAATTACTTTGAAAATGTTTTATGTATAAAGAAAATATGTAAGAGAAATGAAAATATGCTACCTGTTTTTACCTACGTATAACGAAGACATATGAGAGAAATCATTCAACGGAATGGGTGATTTCTACAGTGCTATGACGGGTTGTTAGGTACTGTCGAAGGACCAGGTAGGTAGGTTTTGCGGGGGTGCTACCATTTCGGCGAACCGTCACAAGCACGAAACGTCATAATATCGAACCGTCAGAACCTCTAACCGTCATAACATCCAAAAAAATTTATAAGTTTATATAATAGTAACAAGTATATAATAGTTTAGAAACAAATTTCGACTATATATTTGCACATCAGAGGGATGGGGGTAAAGCATAGCACATATTAAATATGTAACATAGCCTAGGTACCTTTTCCCCCTAAACCCCAAAAAACTAAAGTTTTAAAAGTTTTGATGTTAAGACGTTTCGAGGTTCTGACGGATTTTTTGTCGATGTTATGACGGATTTTGTACTGCTCCGGACGTTCGTGCTCCTGATGGTTCGATGTTATGACGCCTTCCCGGTTTTGCATACATAATTAAGAAAATATTACTTTTTAAGTTTGAATGGCTGCAACAATATAGCATCTGAAAGGTGAAGATTTCAAAACAGCAAATAAATGAACCATAAACAACAGCAAATAAAAAAAAGCGAATGACAAAAACAGACGTATGAAGCTAAGAGAGGAAAGGAAATAATAAATGATAAATAAAACCAAAAAAGGGTGAGAAAACGAGGATTTTGTCAGCCAGTGGTAAAATTTAAAGACGAAAAACCAGCAAATATTTCGACAAGGACTTCTGCCAAGTTGTCCTCAGTGCTAAAAAAAAAAAAAAAAAAAAAAAAAAAAAAAAAAAAAAAAGAATCTAACCTTTTAGAGTTCACTAGACAAGATCCGAACAAAAACGGTTTTGTTCAAAAACAAACACAAACAGCGTGTTTGTTCGGATCTTGTCTAGTGAACTCTAAAACAAGAGCGGATCCAGGATTTTGTTCAGGGGGGGGGGGGTACTAATTTTCGACTCGGTTTTCGACTAATTTTACTAAGTTTTTACTAATTTTTGACTCGGTCAAAAATTTTGGGGGCGGGGGGTTCAACCCTGGTAACCCCCCCCCCCCCTGGATACGGTCTTGCTCTAAAAGGTTAGATTTTTTTTTTCTTTTTTTTTAGCACTGAGGACAACTTGACAACTTGGCGAAGGTCCTTATTTGCAAATATTGAAATATTTGCTGGTTTTTCGTCTTCACATTTTACCACTGGCTGACAAAATCCTCGTTTTATCACCCTTTTTTGGTTTTATTTATCATTTATTATTTCCTTTCCTCTCTTAGCTTCATACGTCATGTATAGCCAGTGTGGTCTTAGAAAGTATTTACGACAAAAACAGCAAATAAATGAACCATATGAATAGTGTGGGAAATGTTTGAAACATGAATATTTATAAAACTTCTTTAAAAGAAGATTTTATCTCCAGATGCGCTGAAAGGTAAAATTAATTCTTGCTGATTCCCGAAGAGTTGAAAAATTTTTAAGAAAAAAAAATAATAAAGAAGTTAGGCATTGCTCCAGGGGAAGGGGTTACGCTAGAAGAGTGCCATATTGTTCTTGCGACATTAAAAAAATTAGGAATCTTTGCCAAATATTTACTATTTTGGTACTGTTCTGTTAGCTGGGCAACACACGAGAAGTGAAGTTTGGTTAATGCTAATGAAATAAAAAAAAATACAATGAAAGTATAATAGTTTAGAAACAAATTCTGGCTATATATTTGCAAATTAGGGAGGTAGGGGTAAAGCATAGCATATATTAAATACATAACCTAACCTAGGTACCTTTTCCCCCCTAAACCCCAAACAACTACAGTTTAAATATAGTACCCGGAGTGAGAGACTCCTTGTTTAATCAGCGTCAGATAGGGATTACCGGGTAATGCCTATTTGATGTTTGCTTTTCTCGAGTGGCTGTTTCGCGTGTTGCCCAGCTAATAGAACAGTAACGTTTTTTGAAAAAAAAAATCACCCTCCTTTTCTTTTCTTTTTTCAAACTGGGCCAGGGTGATCTCATGACGTATTTAGGAGGAGGGAGCTTCGAGATTTTTATGGTATTCCTATGTTTTGTATTTTGTCGTTCTTAGCCAGTTCCTAGGTTTTACAGTTTTTTTTCTATTTTTGTTACTTTTTTTGCATTATACATTTGTTTTGGATATATATCTCCCCCCCCCCTCCGAAAAATATCTTGAATGCGGTCTGATTGCGCAACCCCTTGATTGCACTATATGTAAAAATAAGTAACGTGTTACTTGTCACGTACGCTGATTAACGACCTTTAGAAATAATAAAAGTGTTAAACAGTCTTCTCTTGATCTTTTTCTTCTTTTTTTCTCTTTTTTTTGGATGAATACAAGCAGTAAATTAACAGATGGCCAGATGTGAAAATTTTCATTAAAAAGTAAATGGCTCAAATGAACAAGCCACGAGTTAGACAATTCTGACATTGGTATTACTTGACGCAACAAATGGGAACTTGTCAAGATTGCATTTTGATTTATGCAGAATGATAAACATAAATCAATTTGGAGATTGTTGCATCTTTCCAAAGGTCTGCTTAGAAACATCACTGATTTAATCTGTATTTTTAATTTCTCGGTCTTGTTAGATATCACCAGGCAAGTCACAGGCACTAACACAGAGGGTATGCCCCTCTTACACGGGGAAAACATTAGAAAATGTGGACATTTTTAACCGCTTATGATTTCGGACGCTATGTGCCTACTTGCTTTATCGTTATATAAGGCAGTAGCATTTTAACATTAAGTATGGTTGAAAACAGGAGAATCTTCTATTTGACTTTGAGGTCGTGAAATATATTCCCCCCAATAAACAGTTCCAGTTCCGGCCTCTTTTGGGCCCGGGGCAAAATCTTGACTAGGCCCTCCCCTTGTCCCCCGAAAATTTTCAGGCCAAATCTTAACAAAATTTTCATTCATTAACAATTTTTTTTAATTATTATGTTAATTTAATTATTTGTATTTTTGAATTTGTTTTTATTTATTAATTGATAATCTATTTTATTTTATTAATTCATAATTTAGTGTTTTTTTCTTTTTTTAATTACGCCCCCTACTATATTTCAGCTAAAAAAAAATTTCAAAACTTACAAAATGACTTGGATTATTTATTTGAAATTTTGCGCCACTAAAATTTCTGCGCCCGGGGCAAGTGATAAAAGAATTTATGCACTGATACTTACATTTTGTCAATTTTTCAGTAATCGTAAACGTCGCCCGGTGAATGACTCCGAAATGGAAACAGAAAATGGCTCCTCTGCTCAAGTTATGGATGAGTGCACGGCAGCACTGGTACTCATGAAACTGTCTGGAAGCCCCCGCTCACCTAAATGTAAGAATTGACGGTTCTAATATTTTTCAAAATGCTTGGGGGCGCTCGACCCCCAACGTCGTCTAAAGTAGTTTAATTTACTTAATTAAAGCAAGTTTGCGTTAATTAAACTTGCTGCTCACGCAAGTTTATCGGATCAACCTATTTTGCCCCCCCCCCCTAAAAAAAGTCCAGGATCCGCCCCTGCCCAGGCATTTATTTCAGGGGGTACTTTTTTAGCCTCTGCTTCCGTAACTGATACGATTAATCAATCAATCAATTTATTCGATCAATAAACTCAACAAAATACACTTCAATATAAACTCCCCCGTAAGGCCCTATGGCCAGGAAAAAAACAGGGGAGAAACAAAATTGAAACAAATGCATTAAAAAAAGAAACATTTCAACATCAGAGACTTAACACCTTTAAGAGACTCAACACAAGAGAAAACAAATAAAAATAAACAAGGAAAAAAAAAATCTTAAGATACAATGATCCACATAAAAAAAAAGAAGAAAAAAATCCAAAAATCAAAAACTAAGCAGGGGATTACCAAGCAATCAATCAAACAGTCAATTTATTCCGCGTGGACTACCCTATGATCAATCAATCAATCAATTTATTCAACCAATAAATTTACGACAAAAAAACTTCAATATAGAATCCCGTAAGGTTCTAAAATACAACTTTTTGAACTTTTCCGTTAAAAGACTGCTACTACTTTTTAACTTTTAATTATGTTAACTTGCTGCCGTTAATGTTCTGGTTCTGGAAATAGTTTATTTATTTCATTTTATTTCAAATTTATTTTGATTTATTTATTTATTTTATTTATTTTAAAGTTTAATTTTTTAAAGATAGTTTATTTATAATAAATAATTAGTAAATAAGATATTATAATAAATAAAATAAGGAAATAGTTTGTTTCTTTCATAAAACAGAATAGTGCACAGAAAAGCCGGGTGACCATCCCACGGCTTTCCGCAGTTTTTCCAAAAGCAAAAAGGCGATTTAGACTGTAACGGGCTTGAGACCAAAAAGGTTTAAAAATTCTTATGTTTTAGCAACCACTAATGTTCTAGTTCTGGAAATAGTTTATCTAATTAATAAAGTAGATGTCTTTACCTTAGATCTTAGATCCGCCTGTGCCTCTAGAGATACCAAGGGCATCAGGAAGAATCCGCCAATCTTCTCGCAGGTTTGCTGCTGCCAGCAGAGTCACCATATGGGGCGCATTTGTGCCATTTTTGCCCTTTTTTGAGGCCATTGCGCATTGAATTTTTCGAATCAGTGGATTTTTTGAGGGGGGAAATCATTCATTTGGCGCATTTTCAGTAGAAAAATGAAGCTTTCGGCACATTTTCACTTTTAGGCAGCGCAACTTTAGACCAAGGAACTGGCAACACTGGCTGCCAGTATATCCTACCACTGAGGCTAGATTGAGGTTTTCAGGTTTCGCAGATCTGTCTAGTACGTTCGGTGCATAGTTCTAGGTCTTCCTCTGTGGTGTGAACCTGACGGTTGCCAGTGGAGCGCTTCATTCAGTAGCCGGGGATTGTCCTTACGTAGTACGTGGCCAAGGTATCTCCATCGGTGAACTCTTGGGACATTTGTCACAAGAGGCTGACCCGTCTTGTCGCGGATGGATTTTTTGGTTATCTTGTGCTGCTAGTATGTGTTGAGAATTCTTTTGAGATATTAAATTAATAAAAAAGACATTAGCATAAAAAACCTAAATGTGTCTAATTGAAAAGATTTAAAAAAAAGATCATTACAGAATGAATATAATATTTTGACTTAAACTCGATCTTTGATTGGGTAATACCCGACTAAACTCTTCGGCCGATCCTTGATTCCGTGGCTTCAATTTGGAGGGGGAATCTGGGGGCTTTTGCCCATCCCCAGATTTTTCTGCTCCCTCCTAGATCGTCCTAGATTTGAAAACAATAATTTCTTTGGGATATTTTCATTAGAAAATGTCTTTTTCGAATCTTTATCGAACATTTTTTATAAACAGCAAATTTGCACCCCTTCCCTCCTAGATACTGGCAAATTTAATTCCCCTGCCCTATAAATTCTTAGGAATTGACGTCAATGTCGAGATCTTTTGACCTAGGAAATCTCCTCTGTCCAACCGTAAGAGTTCCCCCATTTACAAATGATGTATAATATTTTCAAAACCACACCACTAATAGGGCCTATTCCCTGCATCTACTCCATTTTCACTTGCTTGTCGCTTACGGTTCCCAAACTAAAAATTTCCAGTAATCAACAAATACTATGCTCCAGAATCATTAAGGCAATCTTAGTTCGTAACCTCTAAGGTGTCTGTTTTGAAATTCCTTAGATCATTCAACTTTGGCTTATAGATTTTAACAGTTATTCGTTTCAAAGTTATTTGACGGATTGCTTACTTTTGACAATTGTTTCCACCATGTGGCACGCCTCACGCTTAAAAGAAGCATGCCACAGTGGCATACATCGGTTGTGACACACATCGCAACAGTGGCACACTTCTTCAGTGGCATACATAGCAACATGAGTGGCATTGCCACTCATCTCCGAGGGAGCTCGACATAGTGGAGGTGTGGTTACGCGTGTTTCGGAGGTTTGCATTCATGGTGCTTCATTACCCCTTCAGGGTAATTAACAAAGGTATTTTGACTCAGTTTCATTTGAAATATTTTTCAAGAATTGATTCAGATCCAAGGATTTTCTTAAAGGGAGAAGTCAAAGCCCCCTCAAAAACCATATATTAAAGATATTGTTCCGTGCATGGTATGTGTAATAAATTTGCTAAATTGGTATTTGATAAATTTGCGAATACTAGTAGAGTGAGGACCCTTGTCCTCACTCTAATCACAGTATATGAACCTAAGACCAATGGGAGGGGTCATGACACCGTTATCCGCATGACATCTGATCATAGTTATTGTCTTTTTATGAATAAAGACATCAAAATTTTGATAAACTCCCGCTAAGGGGGAGTTTAGGACTACCGCAATTCCTTATTTTTACCATTTTTTCAAGAAATTGTTCCGTATTTCGTGCGTATTTTATGAACTTGAGAATAAATAGGAGAGGGTTCATAACACCCTTGGCCTCACCCTAGCAGCATTATTAATCAAATTTGTAATTGTTCTGGTATTTTTTTTTTATTTTCTTTCGAATAACTAAATATTTAAGATACTTAAAACAGGATACTGTCAGGATGATAAAATAAAAGTTCAAAATAGGGATAAAATCCTTTTTAATAGACAGCGTATAGAAATTCACAAAAATACCAGATATTTCGGTCACATATACCAGTGACAGAATAATACTACTTTAAAGAGTAATAATACTTTGGGTAGTTTTCTAAATTCCGGGGAGGGTCTAACTTCATTGGGGTAACAAAGTGGGGTCTATAAGATCCCATGTACTTGCGGAAGCTCATATGTGGGACGTACTAACCAGAATTTGGAAATGAGATTATTACAACATAAAGATTCTATTTCTTCGGCTTTAAAGCAAGATTCTAAGTCTGAAGATTTTACTTCAGCCCTTTCAGAACATATTTTCAATTTTCCAGGCCATTTTATTTTGTTCAAGATTCTCTCTTTGATTTCTAGGGATCGGGGTTTAAAGCAAAATTTTCGTGAAACTCTTGAAATAAAGAAAATCTTATTCAAGAATATTGCTTTGAATCGGGATACAGGTGAAGTTAGGCTGAACTCTATCTATGATAATTTATTAAAATCTGACAGAGTAAAGTTCGATTCACCCAATGTAGTTAACCTCTGTCCAAATGAACGCTAATGAACCAAATCCAAGAAGGTCAAAGAGGCTAGCTTCCGCCTTTGCTTTGAAAAGAATTAGAGAATTAAACAATATGTAGTTGTGTTTGATTTCGTATATAAACTTTTGTTTTAAATTGTTTTTACTTAGTTTTACTACTGATGACGGTCAGATGTGACCGAAATATCTGGTATTTTTGTGAATTTCTATACACTGTCTATTAAAAAGGACTTTATCCCTATTTTGAACTTTTATTTTATCGTCATGAAAAGGCAGTGTGGTCTCCGAAATTATCTATGTCAGGATGATTATGCTATTACTGGTCCTCTGCTGATTTGTATGTTTTAAACATCATGAATTGTGTTTCGTCGTAATTTAACTAAATAAGTAAGCAATTAAATAATTGTTTGATAGCAATTAACTAAATAAATAGTATTTAACTAAACAATTCGTCATAATATGCCAAGTCAGTCTTAAAAGCTTGACCATAATGTTTTTCTTTAAAATCCCTTATTTCTGAAAAAATTACTACATCAATTACCCCCCCCCCCCCAAAAAAAGAAATATTTTCATGAATTTTGTTGCATAATGAACTTTGGCCGAAAAGGAATTCAAAATATATAGTCTACGAGTTTAAAATGCAAATTTGTATCTAACCTGAACCCTTCCCCAACCTTTGGATTCTTGGTCATTAACTGTGACTGTATTCCACAATCATTACGTAAATTGGACAGATCAGGGGGGTTTTCTATCCCCCGCGTGGTGTAAATATCTAAGTATTACTTGTTCCACGACGTATGGCACACTCCCCGCCACATAACGATATACTTCCACCATGCTGTGAATCTTCCCGCCTTGTGTGGCACAATTCCCCTATTCGTGGCTTGTGCCAGGATTTTTAAAGATTGGCAACCCCTCACAGTTCATGACCTTTAAGAGACTTGTTTTGAAACTAGTAGATCGTTCACCTCTATGCAAGTTCAGCTGTTATTTGCATCGAAGTGTGTCATAACAAAGGTACCTTGCCATTTTATCGAAAGTTGATCTATTTCTCTTGATTTGCATATTGCGTGTTTTAATCAATGCTTCAAATTCGGTTTTTGTTCAGTTATTCCTTTATAACCAGTACAATCCATGGGCGCCCATAAGCTGAATTTCAGGGGGGGGGGACTTACCAGGTCTAATCGGCACTTCCAAAGCTGTATATTTGGAATCTCAAAACACAAATATAAAAATATAAGGCAGCGTCATTCAGCCAGGAGGGTGGCTAGCGCCCCCTGCCCCCACCCTTATGGGTGCCATGTTACAATCGGTTATACATCTCTTAGGGGGGGGGGGAGGCTGTTGAATAACATTTATGTTAAATAACATTCTTACGTTAAATAACATTCAAAGAATGTTAAATAACATTTTTAAAGAATTTCTATGACAAATTGAAAATTTGAGAAAATTTTATTAAAGAGAATTAGTTGGAGGATTTGAAGCGCAATATTCAAAACCGGATGTTGCAGCCAAGCGGAATGATAAAGCAGAATTTCGTTGGCAGACAATTAAGGACTGCTAATATTTCTTGACAAAACTTCAGGACAAATTGGGAACAAAACTTCTTCTAACAAACTGGAGACAAAAACCTTTTCGACTGTTGGAGACAAAAACTTTTTTCGGCTATTCTAACCTGCGTTTTCACCGATTATTATTTGCTACTTTGAGGTCCCCTTGGTCATTGGTGGGTCTGGCCTCTTGTGCCCAGGGTAAAATCTTGATTAGCACCCCCCCTCCCCTGTCTCCCACAATATTTTTAGGCCAAATTTTAACAAAATTTTCATTCATTAATAAAATTATTTCGATTTATTGATTAATTAATAATGTACTTTTAATTATTTTTTGTTTCGTATTTAAATTATTTCTTTATTATTAATTATTTTAATAATTATTTATTTTAATTTTTATTTATTTTATTTTATTAATTAGTTAATAATTTATCCATTTTTTTATTTATTAACTGCGCCCTCTGCTTTATTTCAATAAAAGTAAATTTTCAAAACTTATAAAATGGTTGTAACCGTTAGTTTACTTATTTGAAATTTTGTGCCACTAAAATTTCTGTGCCTGGGGCAGATATCACCTCCTAAAACCGCCTCTGCCCCTCGCCCACAAACAATCACTGAAGTTTTCAAGCCTTACTTTCAAGCTTGCATTTTTAATTTTTTTATTTTTTCGCCAAATTATTATGTTTCTGCGAATTGTTAGGTAACAATTCTGTGCCCGCCGTCCCAACAAAAACTTTTATCCAACAATAAAACGATGGAAAGAAGCCTTTATCCCTATAGTTTCATATGTTTTCCATGCATTTCCAACAGTTATACCTCCCCCTCCCATTCTGAAGCGCCAATTCTCCCGAAACATAATCCTTTGTTCAACTATGTTCAGTGCTGCTGGATTTGACTATTTACATCAAATTTGCGATTTTCATCCAATTATTCATTTTATAAACAAAATGGGAGTTAGGGACATTTTCCAAAAAAAGAAAAAAACAGTGATGCTTCTAGATTGTCTTAAAACCTTGAGTACACTCTAAGGCCGTATCCAGGGGAGGGGGAAAACCCGGTCTGACCCCCCCCCCCAAAAAAAAATATTTGACCGAGTCGAAAATAAGTCGAAAATTAGTAAAACCTAGGTAAAAATCAGTAAAATTAGTCGAAAACTGATTAAAAAATTATTAACCCCCCCCCCCAAAAAAAATCCTGGATCTGCCCTCGGTACACTCTATCACTGAAATGAATTTGGCGCTAGTTTTTGTTCTTGTGATTGTAATTTTCACCCAATTAATTCATGTTATAAACAATATGGGAGTTAGACATTGACGAGAAAAAAGTGGTGTTTGTAGATTGAGTACACTCTGTCACTAAAATGAATTTGGCGCTAGAAAACGACTAGGCTGGAGCACTTTCTAGCCGCGGTCTGGATTGGCTTTCCATATTTAGACATTCTCGGGAATATAGGCCCGGTAGCTATCCGCTCGTCACGATTATATCAGGCACAACCTCTGGGTTAAACCCCGGTTCGATGCTTTACATATTTTAATTTTGTTTAGATGTTTTAAATTCCCACGGCTAGGTGCGAGGGCCTCCCCACTATTTTAGGAGTGCCGCTTTTTTGCCGTGCATGGAGCACTTCCGCCCCGCTGCGCTTCTCTGCACCACGCATGGCACTATTTGTGCTAAGCGTGGCCCACCTCCACCACGCTTGAACCGCAACCATATGGTGCACGCAATTTTTGAAAGTGTGCTTCCCCTTGGGTGATGATCATGCACAAATTCATTTGTGATATATCGTCTCTATATTTATTTACCATTATTTTTCACTATATTTGAAACTTAAAAGTATAGTTATGTGGTTATAAGTGCGGTAAAGACATTTGTGGTTAAAGTAGGAGCTTCATTTATAGGCATTTTACCTGTTTCGTAATTAAGCACTATGGTATAACTAATGATTTGCTGAATCGTTAGTTAACCTTAATTTGCTATATTATAAATGAGCAAAATAACTGTCCCTGCTTGGCAATGTCTTCGATTTAGAAAGTATTCGCCTGCGCAGTTGAACATTTTGCGCAACATTTAAGATCTTATTGCGAAGAAAGAATAGACAGGTTGCAAAGGTGGTTGAGCGAGCAAGCAGGTACAAGTAACCATCGTATTAAAACTAGCTATTTTCTACCTCCAATGAAAACCCACGGCATAAATATTATACAATAGTTATATATAATGTTTATTATATATATATATATATATATATATATATATATATATATATATATATATATATATATATATATATATATATATATATATATATATATATATATATATATATATATATATATATATATATATATATATATATATATATATATATATATATATATATATATATATATATATATATATATATATATATATATATATATATATATATATATATATATATATATATATATATATATATATATATATATATATATTTATAGGTAGTTGTTAAATATCCCCAAACACTCAATAAGTGCATTTAGGTCAATCATAATGAATACACCAAATATGATGAAAATATATTACTTTATTAACAAAATTATGGAAACTACAACAGAAGATTATGGAAACTAGGCCGCCTAGAACGCATTATGTTAAATACCTAACCACTATATATTAAATATCTAATTAAAATATACCTGCGTCATGGCTTCTCTCACTGAGATTAAGCTGATTAGACCGAATGCGAAAGATAAACCGGTTTTTCTAAGATCACACAGATCAGACTTCTTGAGTGTTTCTGGGATCAAACAGTTCGTGATAACGAACTGTAAGTAAGGAGCGACCCGACCCGGCTCAATAGTAACCGAAACTCTAAAAAAAGGAATTTTGATGCCAGTAGGTATATCAAAGGAATCAGATTTTTATGCTGATTTCAAATATATAAGTTTCATCAAGTTTAGTCTTACCCATCAAAATATACGTGCCTGAGAAAATTTGTAAATAATTTCTTAGACCACACTGCTTTTCCATTTACAAAAAATTACGGGTTTTAATTTCTATAAAGCAGTGAATACAAAAGGCTATGTTTTAAAAAATCTATTTCTTTTACAACTTGTGATCTCTGGAAACGTTTTATTTCTTTTACAACTTGTGATCTCTGGACACGTTTATTTCTTTTACAACTTGTGATCTCTGGAAACGTTTATTTCCGTTTATTTCTATTTGTATTCACTGGTTTATAGAAATTAAAACCCGTTTCTCTTGTTTAATTTTTTGAGAAAATTTGCCTTATTTTCGAAAAAAGGAAGAAACCCCCCTTAAAAGTCATAGAACCTTAAGGAAAATCACACCGTCAGATTCAGCGCAATAGAGAACCCTACTGTTAAAGGTTTCAAGCTCCTATCTGCAAAAAATGTGGAATTTTATATTTTTTGCCAGAAGAAAGATGACGGATGTGTGTTTTTTTTTCAGGGGTGATCGTATGGACCCAGTGGTCCTAGAATATCGTGTGAGGGCTCATTCAAACGGAAATTAAAAGTTCTAGTGCCCTTTTTAAGTAACCAAAAAAATGGAGGGTAACTAGGCCCCCTCCCACGCTGATTTTTTTCTCAAAGTCACCCAATCAAAATTTTGAGATAGCCATTTTTTCAGCATGGTCAAAAAATATAATAACTATGTCTTTGAGGATGACTTAATCCCCCAGAGTCCCCGGGGGAAGGGCTGCAAGTTATGAGCTTTGCCCAATGTTTACATATAGTATTGGTTATTGGGAAGTATACAGCCGTTTTCAGGGGGATCTTTTCTGGTAGTGGGGCGGGGGTGGATCGGGGGTTGCTTGGGACGATATTTCCATGGAGAAAGTTTTCATGGGGGAAGGGACATTGCTATGAAGGGGGTGCCTGATTTCCCAGCATTATTCAAAAGACGATCGGAAATTAAATAAAAATAAGAGGTTTTCAGCTGAAAAACTTTTCAACTGAAAACTTTTCAACATCAAAACTTAAAACGAACAGAAACTATTACGTATATAATTGGGTTCGGCCCCTAGTCAATACCTCGCTCTTTACGTTAAAGTTTTTTTTTAGTATATTCATAAGAGTTATTTATTCTAATTAACGGCCTTTGTGATTAAGGGGTCATTATTGAAGAATTGGAAAACAAATTGGAACTTTAGCGTAAGAGCGAGGTATTGACTAGGGGGGGGGGGTTGAAACCCCCTAATATACGTAATAAAAATATACGAATATAGAAGTTGGTTAAATAAGTTAATTTGTAATTTACGTATATTTATTACTAATAAAAAACGTTCGTAAATAAAATTAAACAACTTTCGAGAAAGCCATTTAGCCAAAAACAGTAAAATTAATATGCAAATTTTGTTTTAATTATTAATTTACGGTGAGCCAAAATCAAAACCTGCATTAATTTAAAAACGTTCAGAAATTCAATATTTTTTTTTTTTTAACTGAAAGTAAGGAGCGACATTAAAACTTAAAACGAACAGAAATTATTACGTATATGATTGGGTTCGGCCCCTAGTCAATACCTCGCTCTTTACGCTAAAGTTTTTTTTAGTATATTCATAAGGGCTGTTTAGTCTAATTGACGGCCTTTGTGATTAAGCGGCTATTTTTAAAGAATTGGAACAAATTGAGAATTGGAAAAAATTCGACTTCAGCATAAAGAGCGAGGTATTGACTAGGGGGGCTAACCCCCTTAATATACGTAATAAAACTATACGAATATAGAAGTTCGTTACGTAAGTTAATTCGTAAGTTAGGTATATTTATTACTAATAAAAACGTACGTAAATATAATTAAACAACTTTCGAGAAAGCAATTTAGCCAAAAAAAAGGAAAATTAATATGCAAATTTCGTTTTAATTATCATGTACGATGAGCCAAAACCAAAACCTGCATTAATTTAAAAAAACGTTCAGAAATTCAATTAAAAAACAAATTTTTTAACTTAACGTAAGGAGCCGCATTAACACTTAAAACGAACAGAAATTATTCCGTATATGAAAGGGGTTGTCCTCTCCTCAACGCCTCGCTCTTTGCGCTAAAGTTTGACTCTTTCTCACAACTCTATTTTTTAAAACAAAAAAAAACTTTAGCGTTAAGAGCGAGGCGTTGAGGAGGGGACAGTGCCTTTCATATATGGAATAATTTCTGTTCGTTTTAAGTTTTCATGTCGCTCCTTACTTTCAGTCTAAAAAAACTTGTTTTTTTATTTAATTACGATAATAGATTATAAATAAGGTATTCAAGAATTCATTTTTTCCTACAAATAGGGCGGGACATGAGTTTTTTACGCAACTGACGACTTTTTTTACGCAACCTAAGGACGCAGCTGACCAGCTGGGTGGGAAAATATACCATCTTCTATCTTAGCTTAGCTTTACGCTCGCGTTTGAACGTCTTTTAAGGGGGGGATTTTGAAGAAGGGGAGCTCACTCCTTCTTGTCCTTAAGTAAGATGGGTGCAATTTGGTAAAAAGATGATTTAATAGATAAATAAAGATGATTTATTAAAAAGATGGGTGCATATATTAAAAAATTGGTTTTCATGAGAAATGTGCAATATGTTGAACATCAATGAGTTTAGATCTTGATAATGTATATTCGGTTTCTAGAAAGGGTCTACAACTCCTGTTACCCTCATCTGCAAGTATTGTAAGTGCCGTTAGTGCCGTAGTGCCGTAGGTGCTAGTGCCTTAGGACACTTCACGTTGTTCTTTGAAGTTCAGAAACTACTTCCTAGATCAAAGTGTTATTCTGTTTCTTTTTCTGCATTTTATTGGCCATTGTGTAAGCTTATACGTGGGGAGGGGGGAACGTGGCGTAAATTTTTAAGCCACTCCATTGACTTTTTTAGAATCATCAAAATTGCTATATGGGAATTAAGCCAAAAGACTCTCGAGTCTACCAACCAAATTTATACTTTTATGTATTTTACAGTTCAACTATTGAAAATTTAAAGGTACTGTTCTATTAGCTGGTACCCATGCGATATAGTTTATAGGGAAATGCTAAAGCAAACCAGTCAAACGGGTATCTGTCATTAGATAAATGGATTGCAAAGCGTGGTTTGTCACTGCGTTTACAATGTTTAAACTAATTTTTTGGGGGGTTTAGGGGTTAATAGGGTACCCAGGTTAGGTTACGTATTTAATATATGCTATGCTTTACCAACCCCCCCCCCCTAATGTGCAAATATATAGCCCGAATTTGTTTCTAAACTATAATGTTTTCATCCTATTTTGTTTTATTTCACTAGCATTAATCAAACTTGACTTCTCGCATGGGTACCAGCTAATAGAACAGTAACAATTTAAATCTAGTCTAAAAAATAATAGTTATCAATTTTCGGACCGTGTGACAAAATAAATTTATTAACAAAACGACACTAATATCCGCTTTCAACAACCTCTTTGGAAACCCATTGGGTTGTTTTAATCCTTACAATCTACTATATAATCATAACTTCACTTTTAAAGCTAAGATAAGAAAACTAAAACGAAAGATAACAAAACTAAAGACAACAGAATTAAATTAATCATTAAATTACGGGGGGTTAAACATTATTAACCCCATATGGTAGCGTTCCAGCCTACTCTTGAACTGGCTAACATTTTCTGCTTGCCTTACATCGTTTGGAGATAATTCACAGCTAATAATGCCGCGAAACGCGGAAACTAAGATTTTCGTTGAGTACTCCGGGGCTCAGACACTATCCCTGAAGGATTCCTAGTTGATTCTTCCAACTTGTAAACATTGGAAATCTTAGTTTAGTAAAGCAACTCAATGTAGGCCTACTATTTTCAAATCTTGCGTTACCTCCACAAACGCGTTCAACTTCATGTATGATCTGATCTCTTTCAAGTTACTTCAAGCTGCAATTGCTATCAACACCAGAGCTCCTTTGAACACATTTCTTTGCCTTTAAGGCTTATTGCATATACCTTCATCCCTCCTTCCAAAGCCTTAGAAGGGGTAAAGCACAACCTTGCTAAACTCCTGACCCCAATCAGAACAAACTGCTAACCTCGAACTATTCCAAATTTTAATTGATATAAGCATCAGAGCTTCTTTACACATTTCTGCCTTTTAGCTTTAGCTGTATTCACTTACACTTCTCCTTCCAAAGCCACAGCTGGCGCAAAACACAACCTTGCTCAACTCCCGACCCCAATCCAAACAAACTACTAACCTCGAACTATTTCAAATTTTAACTATATAAACATCAGAGCTTCTTTACACATTTCTCTGCCTTTTAGCTTTTACTGTATTCACTTCTATCCCTCCTTCCAAAGCCACAGCTGGCGTAAAACGCAACCTTGCTCAACTCCCAACTCAAAGCCAAACCTATCACTAATGTTTTTAGCTGCTTCCAATTGCAATTACTAAAAAAACACCAGTGTTCCGTTACAGCTACTTTTTTATCTCATAATTTTTTCAGCATACTTCTGCCCCGTTTTCCCAAACGTTCTACAAATTTTATAAAATAGCTTTCACTTGGGCTTTAAGAGATGAATTTTGTGATTCTATCCCTTGGGACTTAATTTATCATATACCTTTCAGACATGTACATTTCGAAACAAAGTTATATTTTTCCATCTAGGCCGTTTTTTGTAGATCTTTTCCATTAACCACTAGTCGGGCAGTCACCCAAATTATGCATAAAAAAAGGCCTTGAGTTGTGAAAAAAGGGGAATTGTAGGCTGTTTTTATTCGACTTTTTGCTAACAATAAGCAGGTGCATGCTAATCGATCGATCACTGTCATTTTTTTTAAAGTCATATGATTATTTTCTAAAATGATCAGGAAAAATTTCTGGCTTTTGAACTTGGCAATTCAATGTATGTGAAATATTGGATTTCGGGATATTGCACATTGACGTAAGGGATCGTTTGTATTGACGTGCATTTTTGTTACAGGTCACGTACAAACCGATTGATTCTATTGATCTGTTTTTTTACTGTTTACTGATACTATTTAACTCTTTTTTTTTATTTTGCTTTCGTTCTTCTGAGTTTATAACTGTTTTTGCAGTTAGTTTTTTTTATAATTTTCAAGAGTATTGTTTCATACAGCAAATTAATAAACCCGATAGATCAAATCTGACATGTACGGAAAGGGACCCTAGGCTCGTCTGCTTCAAAATTTATTGATTTTTGACCTAGTTTGCCACAACTCACCAGTTTGTTGCAGTTTTACTATGTGTGCCACTGAGGAGAGGCCAAGGGGCGATCCCCCACCTTATTTGAAAAATAAAGAATAATAAAATTCGCTTTCAGGTCTAGACCTATGTGTATTTGGTCCCGTGCTATACTGTCTATTAGCATATTTAAATTAATTTATCTATTAACATAAGACTTATTCGTTGGAAAACTGCCCCCCCCCGTGAAGTCCTCCCTCACGGTAAAATTTCCCGGTGATGTCCTTGGGTTTGATGAATTTACGATTTGACAAATCAATCTTCCCTTAGAGGAGTCTCCAATATTCTACTCGTAGTAACCCCATGAATGTACTCAGTTTTTGAAGTGGAGCAATTTGGAAAATGGAGCAAGACAACCAAGGTGGGAACGGAATGGGCTGTTTCAAAGATATTATAACGTCTTGCGAAATTTTACTCCAAACTTTAATCAATATATAGGGAGATATATTATACCATGCGAAAGTGTCTATGTCTCCATGCAAAAGAAAAGAAAAAAAGCAGACCCGTGGTGTTTTTCAGGATTGTTTTAGTGTTATCGAATAAAGATGTCGTTGTTGGTAATGTTCATTTAAATAAAACTACTTTGCTAAGAGATTGCTGCAGATACAAGATTTCAAAATCGCTATAACAAGCCTTTTTAGGTGATTTTTTTTCTTGAAAATGTTTTTACTTTGTGGTTGAATATGCCCAAAGACAACCCTGTTTATTCAGCTTGTACCTGGCATTAGTGATATCAAAAGTGCAGTGGCGTAGCTACGGGTTAAGAGGGGGGGGGGCGGGCTGTCCCCGGGTACAACCTCTGAAGGTGCCAAACTGAGTTTTTTCGTTTTTTTCTTGACATTATAGCAGTGATGGTGGAGGGAGGGGGGGGGGACAAAACTGACTGTTCTGAGTGCTGAAAACGCTGTCTATGCCTCTGCAAACGTGTTCTTGGATTGTAGAATTTAATTAAACTTGTTCGGAAAACGCTTTGATTAAACAAGTAATAACGGTTAGAATAACGTTATTTATTGGTGTTTTTTTTTTCAATTATATAGCGATGTTAGTGCTTTTTTCTCTGCTATTTGCTATTGAATTATACTATCTATCTTTTTGAAATACTGTTTTCTGTATTAAAATTCTTCTGCCGAAATTGCCTAGGAAATCCACGCTTAGAAGTCAATAAGCCCAATCATATCCCTCTTCGTTTACGGAGAGACAAATAAGCTTTTAAAACTTGATTGTTTAAAACCTCCTGTGTGAAACTTTAAGCCAGAACCTGATAGGTTCTGCCGTGAGAAAATTTTAGCCATTAAAAAGAAGCAAGTGCTTATAGACAATCCTATTTGAACATCACAATAATTACAACTGTTCATGGATGCATTTCACTATGTTGACCATTGCATTAATTTTGGCTATGTAAACCTAGAGCAAGTGCGGCCAGGGAGTGGGGCCTCCCCCTTCGAAATTCTAAATTTTTCCAAATGTCTCGGCACTGTTTGACCCACCGCCTAAAATATTTCTTGGGAGAGGGGGATAGTCTTTTCTGTGTGAACCCAGAGTAACTGGGCTCTGGGAAGATGGAAGATAATAATGTTTAATGGAGGGAAAATTAGTAGGGCCAATTCATAAAAATTTGGGGTAGGGCAATGATTTCTTTTCGCTTTATTTTTTACTGAATATATAAAAATTTGTTAGTTTTGAAAATCCCCAGGGGGGGGGTATATACAGTAGCCCATGTTTAAAAATCCATCCCCCTAGTAATTGGTTCCCCCTGGCAAACATGAAATTTAAGAAAAATAAATAGGCCATGTATATTAAATGAAAAACTATGAAATTGTCGTATGTAAATATGCATAATCATATAAAGATATATTATTTACAGTAAAAAATATGTCAATTGAAATATAGAGTCAGGAAAAAATAAAAGATAATTAAACAGATCACTTTAAAACTGAACCAGGCATGCATGTAGGAGCTTATTTCGGAGAGGGCATTCTGCCAAACAGAAAATGAAACAATTTATAATGAAAAGGTGTAATGTGTAAGAAAAAGATGTAAAGGTGTAATATGGAAAACGACAATGTGTAAAGGTGCTTTCATACTATGCCGCAGAACCTTTCAACAATTAATATCATTATGCAGCAAATATTCAATTTGATGTTGTTTATACTTTTCAAGACGCATATAGTTTTCAGTAAAGTGCCAATGACTCAGCAGGTGTTAGACTTTTACAGTTAGAGAAGGAGGTGATACCCAAACTCTTTTTTGTAGTGATTTTTGTTCGTCTTAAGCTTGATGTGCATATTTAATTTAAGTTTTGATTGCTTCAAGATTTATTTGTTTATTTACGTTGATATTTATTGTGTGTTTGTCCGAATCGACTATTTATGTAATCTCCTTTAGGTTTGTATTTTAATTTTGATTCAATGTCAAAATATTTTTTTTCGTTTTAAGCATGATTATCGTATTCAATTAAAGCTTTAATCGCTTTTAGATCTATTTATTCATTTATATTATTACTTGTTGTATGTTTTTTTGCTATGATTGTTTATTTAATTTCTGTTCGTTTTTGGGTTTCATTTATCCATTAATAATAATTTCTGGTCGTTTTGAGTTTGAATTTTAACATTTATTTGTATCTGCTGGGCTTAAGTTTAAAATGGCTTTTACTTTTCTTTGAAAAACTTATTTTTCGGAAAGTTGTTTTTTAATTAATTTTTGTTCGTTTTTGATTCCAAAAAATTTCGATTTTTTAAAAATTCTTTATTTCAAAATCAAACTTTTTTTTATAAAAAGAATTAAATGTTCATACAAGTATCAAAACTGGTATCAAAGTAACAATATCAAAGTGAAGAAATGGGTTTGCGTCAACCTCGGAGTTTTATTATCTGATGTTTGAACTTTTTTTTAATAAAATGGCTATCTCAAAATTTTATCGGATGGGTTTGAGGAAAAAGGGCGTTGAAGGGGGGGGGGGCTAATTGCCCTTTGGTCTCTCTTGACGCTTTAAAAGTGAACTAGAACTTTCTATTTTCAATCAAATGAGCCCTCTCTGAAGTTTATATGAACATCTCTTTTATAAGAACCATATATACCCCTAGAGTATAACTTACAGAGATATAACTTCATGCCTGTATAACTTCATGCCTGTCCCTGGGCCCTGGGGGTTGTGTCAACCCTGGAGTTTTTATATCTGATGTTTGAACTATTTTCGACCACATGGTAGCCCCATACCTTTATCGTATTAATTTATCCATCCGATAAACCCAAAGGCATTGAGGGTAGGAGGGGCTAGTTGCCCTCCGATCTTTTTTAATCTGAGAAAATGAACTAGAACTTTAATTTCCATTCAAATGAGCCCTCTCTGAAGCTTATACGAGCATCCCTTTCATAAAAGTTATATACGGCCCCAATACATAGCTTTCAATGCCTGTCCCCGGGCCTTGGGGGGTTGTGTCGACACCGGAGTTTTCTGTTATCTGACCTTTGAACTATTTTTAACGAAATGGCCATAGGTAAAGGATTTTTTGTTATATGATCTTTGAACTATTTTTAACAAAATGGCTACCTCAAATTTTTTTATCAGATGTATTTGGGAAAAAAGGGCTTGGGGGGATGCTAGTTGCCCTCCGATCACTTTGACTCTTAAAAAGGGTTTTCTGTGGATTTTCGGTAATTTCGATGTCTTTGTAGTCAGGAGATAGACAGAGAATTCCATAGACTTTCCGAAAAATCGCTGGAAGTGGAAGCAATTCCTGTAAACCATTAGTTATAAAAATAGGCGCAGTGAATATTTTCAATTTATGTATTCCATCATATAATGCATGCCATGTTTTGAACAGGTTTATTACAGGAAGCACCAAAACTTTCCGGGTTTACTGTATAGAGTATTTTCAATGCAAGTCAACGCCTTTTATGAAGAACTGTTCAGCCGAAACGAATCCAAAATTAGAATTATTTCCATTTTAGCCCACCGTATGACATCGATGCGTCGTAATTAAAACTTCCATAACTTTCAGAATGCTGTACACTTTCCGAAAAATTAGTGAATGAAAGTTATAGCCAGATATTTTTAACATATATATATATATATATACCTCTTTCTATAATTTTTCGAGGCGCTCAGTCCCCAGGGCAGTATCTAGGATTTTTTTGGGGGGGAAGGGTTGTGGGCTACCGAAAATACTTTTGAGGAAGAATTTTTTTAGACCAGTTTACGAGTCAGAGAAATATTTTTCTTTAGTAATCTATGAGAAGTAGTCTTTTTACCTCCACTTATACGACCAGTTTGCGAATCGGAGAAACATTTCGGGGGGAGAGTGGGGGTCCAAACCCAGTACCCCCCTCCCACTGGGTTCGCCCTTTGTAGTACCCCCCGTAAAAAATGATTTAATTTGATAACCATCAAAATGTACTTATTTTTTTTAAATGTACTTATATATATACATATATATATATATATATATATATATATATATATATATATATATATATATATATATATATATATATATATATATATATATATATATATATATATATATGTATATGTATATATATATATATATATATATATATATATATATGTGTAGTAGTAGTGTGTGTATATATATATATATATATATATATATATATATATATATATATATATATATATATATATATATATGTGTGTGTGTGTGTGTGTGTGTGTCTGTTTCTTTACTATAGGCATTAATGCACTCTTCTTCTGATCGCCAAAAAACTTTAAGAAGTTGTTGAGTACACTCTTGCGAAGGTTTTAGGTATAAAATCTCCCTCCCCAAGGTCCCCTTAATACTTCTAGTGCTGACTGAAGTTAGAGACCCCCCTAAACCTATATGCTCGACAGTTCCTTCCCTTCAAATATCATATTATCCACATTTTCTGGATATTCATTATCCAACAACGCCAGATGGGCAAGTTAATAATCCTAATTTAATTTTCAAGTAACTTAAAATTCAAAAATACAATCATGTGCGGAAAACTATCCAGCGGGGAATTGTTGAGGTGAGAATTTTACACGGGCGGGGGGAGACATAAGTTCAGTTTTATACATATAAATAACCGAGAATCTTTAATAATACCTAATTTATGATAAGGAGACGTGGAGCAACTCGCTCAAAATGACAATAGAAAATCATTAAAATAAAATTTCTTTACGACACGAACGAAATGATTTTAAAATATTGAGTATTAACAAACATAAGAAATTAATCTTTTATTGCGGAAATAAATCCATAAAACGTTCGAACTAGAGGATGATGAAATATAGAACCTGTGAACATTTTTCTAATTTTTATTTAATCTTTTAGTTGCCTACTCAAAAAGCTGGACAGACGATGCCTCTTCGCCATCAGAGAGCAGTGACACTTCTTCTTGGAAAAGTGCTGTCAGGTTTAACGGTGAGTTGAGAACCTCCCTCTTCTTTTACAAAAGGCCGCCAAAAGCTTAATTTTCTCTATCCATAATATTGTCTCTCACGCATTCTCTCCCCTCTCTCCCTATCTTCCTCACACATACTCTATCTCCCTTGCTCTCACTCGCCCTCACAAGAAAGGAGGGAAAAAAATGAAGTCTTCTATTTTTTCCCCTTCTTAAAGTCTTAATTGTAAAGAAATAGGGGAATCCCTGCTGGAATTTCCTTATTGGAAAAGGGGAAAATTTTTGACGGTTGTCCGAACCTGTTTGTGATCAGTTTAAGAAACAATGGCAACTTTTATCCAATTTAACCATCCAAAGCGGAAAGAGAGAATGTTAAACGCATGTGCCAAACTTCTTCGGTAACTGCTTGAACTTGATTGCCTCCTTAAACTTTTCAGCCCTCCCTCCATCTATATTACCCCTTCCCTATCTAAATTTTAAAAAATACCTTCTCCAGCTATTTTCATTGAAAAATGCCCTTTTTCTATTTCCATTAGAAAACTGAAGGAAAAAAAAATTGCACCCTTCCCTAGATTTTGACAAACGCATTTGGCACCCCCTTCCCTACATTTTTGTGAATTTACGCCACTTGGGGTAAGCATTTTCTTTGCTTGGACGCTATCTGTAGAAAAAACTTTTTTCATATTTTTTTTTACATTTGCACTATTTTTATTACATTACATTTTATATAATAACTTTATTACATAGTGTTTACTGAAGCTAACCCATGCATGGGCTCTAATGGAGATCTATTAACTCTATTTTAATTTCTTTTGTTTTTTACTTCCTCCTTACTTTGAGGTGATTATCTTCTTTGTATTATCTTCTCTATTGTCTCTATTGAGGTGATTATCTGTTTTTGTATTATCTTTTCTATTGTCTTGCATTTCATTAGTATTTATTATTGTAAGGTGTTTTTCTTTTTTTATCTGTTTTATCTTTTCATTGCATACGTTGGGCTGTCAAATAAATAATATTAATAATCATGAAGTACTGTTCGTTTATTCATATAGCTGGGGTAGAGAGGGGGGGGGGTCTAGTTTGAATAACTTGAGGCTAAGTTGCTGGAACCACTAAATAAATAAACATGCTTACTTGTGCTTGCAACCAGACCTGACGTTTTCCGTCTCACCTCGCATCTGAAATTCAAATGTCAGGGGGAAATTTGTTTAACCGTAAGCTCCCTCAGACTCAAAAATAAAAGAACTCGGGGTGAATTCTCAAAAATATGGACTCAATTTTTTCCGACTCAAATTTTTCGAGAAGTTTATCTATTTCCAGGATTTCAAGTTTCCTTTCTTTGGTACTATCTTCAAACTCGGTTTCTGAAAGTTGTCTTTTTTGAAATTAATTTAAAAAAACTTTCCACAAAACAAGTTATTAAAAAAAGTAAAGAACTCCAGTAAATCAAAAATGAACATAATTAGAATCAAATAATCTACCATGCATACAACCACCACAAATCAGTATCAATAAATAAAGAAACCCAAAAAAACAGAAATTAAAATAAGTTACAGAATTAAACTCAGAACGAGCAGAATTTAATATGAGTAGGGTTCTAAACCCCATTCTTTCTAAAAGCCAGAGTATAATTTCTACTTTACTGAAAAAAATTCAAATGAGTCTACTGAAAAGAAATGTGCATTGTCAGTTTAGTATACATAGGCTGATATTTATTCCTTAAAATCGTAATTAATTTTTGATTTCTTAAAGTTATAAAAGTGAAAATATTTAAAAGAATTTTTTAAAATGTTAATCGGAAGTGTTTGGGGAAATGATGGGCATGGGGAGGCATTCGACCTCCAATTGCTTTTGACTATTAATAAGGGCACTATCTCTTTCAATTCCCAATTGAATGATCCCTTTTTGAAGTTTCTACGACAACAGTTTCTATAAAAAACCTTATATGCCCCCAGGGCAGAGCTTAAAATCTTTGCCCTGGGGCTTGTGGGGGGGGGGGGTTTGCATCCTCAAAGACATAATTTCTGAACCTTTTAACTACTTTGAACAAAATGGCTATCTCAAAATTTTGATTGAATGTGTTCGGGAAAATTGTAGGCGTGAGAGGGGGCTAGTTGCCCTCCAATCACTTTTGACTATTAAAAGGGCACTAGCCATTCCAATTTCCAATCGAATAAGCCCTTTTTGAAGTTTCTAAGACAACGCCTTCTATAAAAACCTTATCTGCCCCCAGGGCATAACTTAAAACCCTTGCCCTGAGGGTTTTGGGTGAGTGTCCTCCTCAAAAATATATTTTTAATCTGGAAATCAACTACGCTGAACAAAAAAGGCTACTTTCAGACACCACTTTCTATAAAAAAAAAAACTTATATGCCCCCAAGGCATAATTTATAACCCTTGCCCTGAGGCTTGTGGGAGGGGGGGGGGGTCATCCTCAAAAACCTAATTTCCAGAACTTTAAACTACGTCGGACAAAATGGTTATCTCAAAATCTTGATTGGATGTGTTTGGAGAAATGGTGGGCGTGAGAGGGGGGTTTGTTGCCCTTCAATCACTTTCGACTATTAAAAAGAGCACTAGCTCTCTCAGTTTCCAATCGAATTAGCCTTTTTTAAGTTCCTATAACACCGCTTTTTCTAAAAACCTTATATAACCCCAGGGCATAACTTGCAACCCTCACCCTGAGGGAGCGCTGCCTATAATTATACACAAATCTTTGGCATTAGCTATAGTCTTTCTTTTATTTGCTTGTACTTTTTTGTAAGCTTCCTTTTTCTCTCACGGGTTCAATTTTTAAACCCTGTTTCTTTGTCTTTTTCTGATATTTGGCTTTTTCTGATATCTGATCTTTGGTATTAATTATGGTCTTTCTTTTTTTTTCTTGTACTTTTTATATATTTTTCTTTTTCCTTTCATGGGTGCTATTTTCAAACACCATTTTTCAAAATTGTCTTGTTCTGGTCCTTAGGGAAGACCAACGACATAACCTGCAGTCTTTTGTTTTGTCTTCTTTAACTTATTTCTTATATCATTTCTGATTTTTCTTTTTCCTTTCGAGGATGTCATATCTTACTTTTTTGGAGTGCGTTGGGCTCGTCATATTGAATTTGGTCCCATCTCAAAACCTTATATAATTCAAAACCTTATAATTCTCTAAAAACCTTATATAACCCCAGGGCATAATTTGTGACCCTCACCCTGAGGGAGCGCTGCCTATAATTATAGACAAATCTTTGGCATTAGCTATAGTCTTTCTTTTATTTGCTTGTACTTTTTCTGTAAGCTTCCTTTTTCTCTCATGGGTTCAATTTTTAAACCCTGTTTCTTTGTCTTTTTCTGATATTTGGCTTTTCTGATATCTGATCTTTGGTATTAATTATGGTCTTTCCTTTTTTTCTTGTGCTTCTTATATATTTTTCTTTTTCCTTTCATGGGTGCTATTTTCAAACACCATTTTTCAAAATTGTCTTGTTCTGGTCCTTAGGGAAGACCAACGACATAACCTGCAGTCTTTTGTTTTGTCTTCTTTAACTTATTTCTTATACCATTTCTGTTTGTTCTTTTTCCTTTCGAGGGTGTCATATCTTACTTTTTTTGGAGTGCGTTGGGCTCGTCATATTGAATTTCGTACTATCTCAGTGTTCTAAGTCTGAATATTGTGAGCTGTGTAGAACGCTTTTGAGCCTTTTTAGGGGCGCAAATTTGCGAAGATGAAGGGGAGGAGTTAAGGATTTTTTTTTTCAATTTTCTTCAGTGAAAATAGAAGAAAAGTATTTTTAAAATCTGGAAGGGGGTTTTATTATGCAAAAACAGAAAAAGAACACAAAGGTGATTTTTTTTTAATCTAGCTGTTTATTAACGTATATTTTTTTTTTATCTCGCCTCATCTCCTTTATTTCAATCTCCTCAGCGGCACTAATGCCTTTGATGTTCAAAACTACTAAATGTATTCAAACACCATCTATACTTACACCCAATTTCAAAAAGCTCACCATATACATTAATCCTAAATTTGACTGCCAAAACTAAAGAGATTTAATTTTAAGTTAATTTTCAAGCGTATACCCATGTCCAACATCTGCCCAGCTATTTTGTGGGGTGCCCTTCCACCAAAGGAACTCCTTCCACGGTGGCACTGAAATAACGAAAATTCGATAAATCTACTTTTTTTTGCTCCAAAGTATTTCTGTTTACCTAAGATTCATTTACCCCTAATTTACTCAGTAATAGCCTCAAATCACCCAAATGAAAAAAAATTGCCTTGTATTATCTCACACGCCAATACCTGGTAGTTAGACAAATTTTTTTCATTTCAATTTACTAAAATTTTTATTCAACCACTTTCACATAAACCTTTTTAATTTATTATACATTGAAAAACAAATTAATTATGTTTTACTTCAAGCGTTCTATGAGGGGGCCGGGCCGTATAAAGACTGTTTTAAGGGTCACCACTAAAAGGGGTGCTAATTCACGAAAGTACATAGGGGGAGGTAAAGGTATTTCCAAAATCCAAGGTAGGAAATTTTGTTGTTTCTTCTTTTTTTTCTAATGAAAATACAAAAAAAAAATCGAAGTCTAGGGGACAATTGTCCGTACTCGCTTAATTGGCACACTTGGTCCTTCCCTCAAACTTAATGAAGTTTTACTTCTTTATTTTTCCTCTGTGTAGAGAAAACCTTTTTGCCAGTTGATTAAAAAACTTCAAGCAGAAAGTAATGAGCAAAACATTTAAAAAGATAGAGAATGTTTTCTAATATTTAAATTAGAAAACATTTCTATTTTCTAAAGAATGTCGTCAATAAAGACCGCATGTTTTCAGAAAAGAGTTTGAAAGCGTGCATTCTCAACGTGACTCATGTTTCTCGCCTCGGAAACGAAAACATATGGTTTTTGAATTTGGTAAACAAGCTGGAGCGTGTTTTGAATTTCAGAAATCTAAACGATAATGTCATTAAGTCGCATTAGACAATATCTAATGGAAAGGCCGTTTGAAGATAGTTTAGAAAATCTGATTTTCTACGATTATAGTTCTCTGCATGTAGATAGATGGGGTTGCCAAAAAATGGAGTCCTATATGCAGCAATAAAAGGGTGCTCAGGGGCCGGTACTTACCTCAATATCCAAGTGTTTAGATAAAAACTTGCTATGTTAACCTGAAGCCAAGCCGTGAAGTCCCCTATATTGTAATAAGGGTGTTTTAGAGCTCGAAGTGGGTGTGTTTATATTTTGAAACAAAAAAGAGATTAGAAGGGAGGTAGATCAAAATTTGAAATGCTAATCTACAGCCTAAAAGAAGAATCCCACACAAGCAGGGACGTAAGTGGGGGAGGGGGGCTCAGTACCCGCCCTTTCCCACCGAAATCCTGAATTTTTCGAACTTCTGGGCACTTCTTACTCGAATTATCAAATAAGGTTTCTGTTTTTACTATTCCCCCCCCCCCTCCTAAAAAATTCTTGCGTTCGTTATTGCATACAAGCATCCCCATGGAGTGAAAGTGCGAAAGATCAAAACTTGAGATGTCAATCTACCTGTCAACTGTTCGTATGTTACACTATGGCATAATTTCGTCAAAACCCTCGGCGGGGGGGGGGAGTTGGAGGTAATGTTCTCAAGTCAAGTGAAAATGACAGTAAAAAAGGCAAATAAGCCATATAGTACCATAAAAGTAAATGCGTATCAAAGAAAACTGATCTCTTTCTGTGGGAGCTTGAATTATGTAGGCCTATCTTAGTTTTGACAAGATTTCTGAAGACGTTACATTTCAGAGGGGGGATACTAGGGTCGGGGGGAGGCCAGATTTATTCGGTCGCTTTCATTTTAACTCACAGTTTTCCACTATGTTTTTGGTTCATTTAAACTCATATGGTTGTATAATGCTAATTTTTCCCGTGTTGAAGTATTTTCAATATCTAAAATATCAAATGGCATCTATTTCTTTGTAATATTTGTAAAAATTTGTAATTTCTTTGTAATCTTTGACTATAAGCAAAGACTAAGTCCGTAATTCCCAACCCTGGGCGCAGGCTACCCCGTTACAATATTTTGGTATGTCATAGGCAGGGCGTGCACCCTTCGGCTGACTATATTTTAGAACCTCAATTTTGAAAGAAAAAAAAACATTGTCCATGTGAATGACGTCACATCCAAATGCATTTAAAAAGCAAGAAATATGCGTGATGCAGTATTGCAAAGTTCAGAGTTCAGCGTTTTTATTCCACAATACATATACAATCCAATCAAAACACTCCTAATCCCCCTATATAGGCTCCATGGCCAGGTATGCAAGGGGGAATGAGAAAAAAAAATACAATATATCCAAACAACCCTAACAAAGATATCAATTGGACAACAACACCTACAGTTAAGTAGAAACCATATCTGAAGCCCTGGAGTCATAGCCTAGAGAATACCACCATATAACAAAACTAAACATTCAGGGGACATCAACTCCACATAAAAACAAAAAAAAAAAAAAAAAAAAAAAAAAAAAAAAAAAACTATTCTGTTTGATTCTTAAAAAAATGGTGCTTAAGAATCCCCTTGAAAGTGCCAAACGAATGGCATTTCTGTACTGAAGAAGGCAGGGAGTTCCAAACCTGATTAAGTTATATATTTTGACAATGTTTTGACGTTGTATGTTTTGACAATATTTTTCATTAATAATAAAGCATGCCTAGAGATGTATAATAACGAAATATCATGAGTGGTGCATCAGGATTTAGAAATGGCTAGTTGGGGCATGGCCCAAAATTGGTTAAGAACCACTGCTCTAAATTCTTGTTTCAAAGATTTAGAATTTTAGAAGGCACTTTTTTGTTATATATTAATCAAGGCCGCAGAAACAATATCAGGGGGTGGGGGTTATTATTGATAGTTGAAAATAATTATGAAATTATTTGTCTAGTTTCTCAAAACACATCAATACGCTAATATTTCAAGTACAAATTAATGCAAAAAAGCATAACAATGATGCTGAAAATAAGACAAAAACTAAAGTGGAAGCAGCCCAAAAAGTCCTTAGCACGTAAATTCTCTCCGTATTAAAAAATAAAATAAAAAAAAAAAAAAAATTCGTATTAAAAAAATTCTCTTCGTATAAAAAAACTGCGATTTTTTTTTTCATTATAATGTTTCCACCAGGAGAGGGCATAGACAAGAATAATATCGATTTAACCACACTTTAAGTCGTTTTGACGCATCTTTCCATTTCTAGCAAAAAAAGGACTTTAAAAAAAAAAGAAAAAAAATGCAAACGTAGGTTTTGTAGGTCAATTTTCATCCATATCACGAGCGGGATTTCACAGTGATGATCTGACATTTGAAAGATATTTTAATTTGTCGTAAATACCACTGATTCTAGAAAGAAAAGAGAAATAAAGTAAAAACGGTACCGTTCTAAAATCTGGGAAACACGCGAGAATGCGACTCGAGAAAAGCAATGATCAGGTAGCCTTTACACCGTAATTACCTATCTGATGCTGTATAAACAAGGGTTTCTCACTCCGAGAACTATATTTAAACTTTAGGTTTTTGGGATTTAAGGGGGAAAAAGTACCTAAGTTAGGTTCCGTATTTAAGATATGCTGTGATTTACCCGCCCCCCTAATGTGCAAATATATAGCCCAGATATAATAATATATAAATATATTATTTACTGTAAAAATTTTCATTTAAAATGAAATATAAACATGTTTTAGAAACTTAAACTTTCAGAAATGAAGTGAAAAACTTTCAATTTCCAAGTAGAGAACAAATAGGTTAACAAAATTATGAAGAAATAGGATCACATAGAATTTTGTTCAGAACAAGGGGGGGGGGCTTACCGAATAAGAATTTTGTCGAAGACTTATTCGAAGGACCCAGATTGAGGCAAACATTTTTAAGGCTCTATGATCTTACCAGTTTTTTCTGTAAAGGAGGTAAAGAAGAAACTGACTTTTCGCATTTGTTTAAAAGACTAATTTTTGAATCGAGAAAAACTCTGGGGGGGGGGGTCAAACTGCTGCTAAATATATACCAAACAATTACGTACCAAAACAATTGCTTTCCCAAGAAAATTTGACCTTTAAGGGTTTGTTAAGGGAGCCCACACCGTAACCGGGTGTATGTCTCAGAATGCTAGGTGTGCCACATAGCTCCGCCCTGCTTGACACATTTCCGCTCTTGACACCCGTAACCCGGTGTACATGATTTCTGAAAGTGGGTGTCTCCTTAGTTTTGTTTCAAACTAAATCGGAATTCAACCAGAATACGTAATCATATGCTTGCCAAGAACGTGTGGATTCTGCACCTATTCGCCAATTATTTTGGCAACTTGCGAATTTTTTTGCCCAGCTCTTTTGACAGCAATGCATAAAAAGACTATAATAATTAAGGAAATTGAAGTATGTATTGCTAATTGAATTCTCTACTTCTCTATCTAGCTCCGTACCTTTTACTTTTATCATATACTCGTTTCTCCGCTCATGGCATAGATGGAGCCTCATAAAATGTATTATGTGTTTGTGTGTATGTGTGTGTGTGTATGTGCGTGCGTGCGTCTTGTCTTTCGGTCGCCAAGAAATGTTAAGAAGTTGTTGAGTAAACTCTTACGAAAGGTTTAAGGTACAAAATTTCCCCTACCCCAGGCCCTCTTGATGCTTTTCCCCTTAGGCTGAACTTAGAGACCCCTGAACACCAGTACTTGACAGTTGTTTTCCTAATCCACATTATCTGAATAATAATTATCCTACAACGCCCGATGGTTAGTTTTAAAAATACGATCGTTATTTCATATATGGGGAAAATTTTCCCGCGGGGATTTTCCTCGGAGCTTTCCACAGTGAGGGATTTTCCGGGGGAATGGGGTTCCTTGAATTTCTTTCCTTTTGAGATGGCAACAACGCGTGATGGGTAAGCTAGTATTGCTGAAATATGTATATATGTTACCGTGAATGTCCGAAATCTGGTTAATGTCGACATTCACTGGTGAAGTTCCGAAATTCCTTTTTCTCTGGTTGGATTCAATTAGCTTTGCGAGTGAACTTTTTCATGCCCGTGCCACATTATAGTCACACCTGTCGATAAAATCAAAATTATGCACGAATACAGCGCCAATTACGTTCGCTGTTCGTAATTTCTCGAGTTGAACCTTGTTCAAAAGCATAAATTTCTTGACTGACCAATCAAAGTCAAGGTTTAAGGCACAATTTTTAAAACTAGAAAAGATGGAAACTTGGAAAAGTGGTTTTTCTATATGGGACAGGAATCTGATAAAAGTTAAGAAGACTTGGAATTAGTAGAGAACAGTTGGACACAAATTACTGTTTGGGCAAACTCTTATGTATATATATATATGATATATATATATATATATATATATATATATATATATATATATATATATATATATATATATATATATATATATATATATATATATATATATATATATATATATATATATATATATATATATATATATATATATATATATATATATATACATATATATATATGTATATATATATATACATACATATATATATATATATATATATATATATATATACATATATATATATATATATATATATATATATATATATATATATATATATATATATATATATATATATATGCATATTCCATGGCAACTTAAATTTCATAGTATTTTATTTTCACAGCAGAAAGCAAACCCATTAGGGTATTGGTCGTCTGGGTATTTGACGTCATCCGTACGAAAAATGCTGTTTCAAAATTATTTGAGCCCCTAAATGAATTTTTCTGAAGTCGTTACCCATCCCGACTATTTGTTTCTTTGTCTTTAATCGCGATTCAATTTTAGATTTTGGAAATACTCCAACCCCTTCGCCCCCCTTAAGAACTCAGTCACGTGATGATTGTATTCAGTCAGGTGCAAGCGACGAAAGTGAGGATGAGAGACTTGATAATGGAATAATTTCAATTGGACGCAAAGTAAGTTGATATACTCTTTTGCAGTAATTCCAAGGAGGGGGGAGGGTATGTTAAAGGTAGCTAACTGGGAGGAGACTCCCCCTAGGTGTTTTAAAATATCTATTTTTGGTATTTTCATTAAAAATATCGGGAAAAAATACCCCTGACCTTGCTTTTGAAAAAGACCTTTTTACATCTTCATTAAGAAAAAAAGGAAAAAGAAAACAAAAAGTCCCCTACTTTTCTATCATTTGAAGGCCCTGGATACCGAATGTTATATATTACAAACGTTTCAGAAGAGTGAAAAAACAATACTGTTGTATTAGCTGGAACCCAAACAAGAAGTGAAGTTTAGTTAATGCTAATGAAATAGAACAGAATAGGATGAAAATATAATAGTTTAGAAACAAATTTTCGCTATATATTTGCACATTAGGAGGGGAGGGGGGTAAAGCATAGCGTATATTAAGTACGTAACCTAACCTAACCTAGGTACCTTTTTTTCCCCTAAACCCCAAAAACAAAACTTTAAATATTGTAAAAGCAATGACAAACAACGGTTTGCAATCCAATTCCCTATTGAACGAAACCCATTTGACTAGTTTCTAAAGCATCTTCCCTATATAATATATCGCGTGGGTTCCAGCTAATAGAACAGTAACTATTTCTGTACTTTAGGAGATATAAAGCATAGTGAGAAAATTGCTTAGATCTAAATAAAATATAGGGGCATGGATTACGTATACCAATCAACCGAGCATGTTCTTTTCAAATAAGTTTGGTTTTGACTAATATCTTTGACAAAAAAAGCGCCACATAACGCCTTTTGCATTACTGCAGCCGTAATATCTTATTTTACTTTGGGCATAAAATGAAGGATCTAGCCAGGATATCTTTTTGGGAGGGATCCAAATCATTTCATTCAAGGGGGTTAGGTCTATCTGATTCAGAAAAAATGTCGGGAAAGGGAATATATTTTGATTTTTTTTTAAAGATTTAAAAAAAAAATGGTATTTAAAAAAAAAAGTTTTTGAATGAAAATACCGAAGTACCTTGCTTAACCTTTGGCAAGAAATGAGTGGTCTAACCGAGATTCCTTTTTTAGAGGAGTTGAAATCGATGGTCGAGGAAGTTTGGTTTAACTCAATGGCACCAATTCAAAAAATCTGGGAAGAGGGCAAATAATTTTTTAAATATTATAAAGGAAGATACAAACGAAGGTATTTTTCAAAATTTGGGACATTTTTTTTTTTTTAATGAAAACACAAAAAATTGGATTATACCAAAAACACATCTGGAAAAAATATATACTAAAGAATGAAAAAAAACAAAAAATGGGATGGGAAGGGAAACTACCCCCCCCCCCCCCCCAATTGGTTCCCCTGGTCTAACTATTAAAAATATATTTATATTTTGTTTGTCTTATGCCCCTCCTTTAGACGAAAAAAAGTGCTTGCCTTGGTAAAAAGACTCGATAAGTTTCAATGAAATATAGGACAAGCGATCGCATGTCAAATTATATAATTTATTAAAATCTGTATAGTTGATCCATGATTAGTCATAAATTTTCTTACCGGAAATCAGGTTTTTAGTTGCTGAGAATATAAAAATTGATTTCTTTTGTTTTACTGAGTCATTTTTGAAGGAAGGAAATGACTTTGATAAGACACTAGGTTTCCGCTTTTTCCAAGAATTATAATCACAATTATATTTATATAAAGTATAATACATATATATATATATATATATATATATATATATATATATATATATATATATATATATATATATATATATATATATATATATATATATATATATATATATACGGAATGACTGGAGCAGGCACGTCTGCCAGGAACTTAAAACAAAGGGGGGGGGGCAATAGGCGTGGGCCCAGAAAATACAACATTTTTCCTGGTTTTTGGACATTTCTTGGTACTTATATATTATACGAGAAACACTCGAGAATTTGGATCGGGAAGATCAGATTGGACAATAAGCGATTAGTTTGCAATGCATAGTGATAGAATATAGTGTCTCGCCATGGATGTTCAAATTACGATTTGGGATTTGCCAAGGGCCGAAGAACAGGCAATTGTATTTTTTCAGGAGTAAGGGTTGGGGCCCAAAACAAAACACTGCATCAATGAACGCACAATGACTTTGTACTCTTACGAGAAACAACGTCTTTAGAAGTGTAACCTAATCTAAGCTTCATTAGCATTAACCAAACTTCACTTCTTGAGTGTTTCTCGTATTATACATAAGTACCCATTTCTCATTCTAAATATCAAATAGTGTTTGTTTTGTATTATCCCCCCGGTACTCGTGTATTTTATGGTACCCACGAAAGAAGTCAAGTTTGGTTGATGCTAATGAAGTATAATAAAATAGGATGAATATATAATATTTTAGAAACAAATTTGGGCTATATTTTTGCACTTTTGGGGGGGGGGGGGTAGAGCATTGCATATATTAAATACATAACCTAACCTAGGCACCTCCCCCCCCTAAACCCCAAAAAACAACAGTTTAAATATTGTAAACTCAATGAAAACCACGCTTTGCATTCCATTTCTCTATTTAAAAACGCATTTAACGGGTATCCTTTAGTAGTTCCTTGTACAATAAATAACGGTGGGTACCATAAAGTGCATAAGAACCATCCCCCCTCCCGAATATAAAATATATTCGTACGGGCCTGAATTATGTTGGAGTTTTTTGAGAGTTACATTTTTAGCGGAACAGATAATATGTGCATCACTTATAACAACCGATAGAATTCAGAAGAGTGCATGCTTTTGCAAGAATAGGAGGTAGAGTTATTTCCTACCCACAAAATCACAAAAATACATGAAAATGCTATTAACAGGTATATACACAAGGGGGCCACGGGATCAACCCCCGGAAATCCTACCTTTTTTTAGTCTCAGAAAATTTCTATTAGAAGCATCAAGCGATTTCTTTTTTAATTGCCCCCTCACCCCCTCTGGTAAAATGTTTGTGTACGTGCCTAGCTAGATAATTTTTGAATTATACTAACCTGTCATAACCAAAACAAAACTCAAAAATGTAAATGGATAATCATGATGAAAATACTGGAGGAACAAAGTGATTTTTTCTATTTTCTTTTTGATATATGGTATGTTCTTCTAATTGCTCAATTTCTCTGATAGTGCTGAAGAAGGGATGCGGTTGTCCTCCTGTAGTATTTACATTGTTCGTCCAGTATTTTCATTTGTTAAAAAAAAAACCTTCACCTTTTTTTAATCTGTTCAATTTGGTTAGCTATATATATATGTATATATTTGTAGATTGATAAAGAGCTTTATCCTGCCGTGTATCCCACTAATCAGTCTTAAATTTATCCTCTCAAATTTTTAAATCCAAATTCCTTGTTTTACTTATTACTCAACAGAGATTCAAACTTTTTTGTAAATATAACAATTTTGATTGCGGCATTCAATAATCGATATTTTTCTTTCTACGCAGCTATGGGAAAGAAGAGAAAAGCACGTGGTTTCTTTGTTTTCTGAAAAATAACGCTAGATCCTCCCCTATATTGGAAAGAGATTGACCCATTAGCAATATTGATCGTTTTGTTTTACTTATCCCTTGGAATACAGGTGGCCCTAGCTTCGTGATCCATTTCTCTGCTTTATGTCTATTTTGGAAGGATGCCAGTTAATTATTGGAATTTAATCTGACTGAACGTCTTACGCACGACAAAAGAGAAATTGGACTATTTTCCGGCTGGATATCGGTCACGTATCAGGGAATTAGTTTCGGGGGGTGGGAGGGAGAAGATAAATTAGGAAAAAAGTTCAAATTGGCGAGATATTTGAAAAACATCTAATATTTTCAAGATTTTGAAAAAATTAGGTACTTGTGGGGGCCTATTATAAGGTACACACTCGAGAAATTAAGTTAGGTTAATCCTAATGAAATATACAAAAATATGATGAAATACAGTACTTTAGTAACAAAATTATGAAATTATAACAACGAATTATGGTAGGGGGACGCATAGAACGCATTAATTAAATACCTAACTGAACCAAAACACCATCTCGCAAGGCTGTATCCGGGGGGGTGGGGGTTTGACACTCCCCCCCCGGAAATGTGTCCGACTCGCAAACACGTAACAAAAATGAGTAAACAAATTTGTGGTGCGTTTTAAGTTTTTTATCCCCCCAGAAAATTGGGGGATAAAAAACCCTCCCCCACCCCCAAAGAATCCTGGATGGATACGGCCCTGTCATCTCTATATATAAAATATTTAATAAAAATATATCTACAACGTAGATTTCAACTAAGCCTAAGCTAATTTTCTTCAAATACTGACAGGTATAAGCTGGTTATTGTTTGATATGTAGATCCAAACTCGAGCGGGTACTATATAATACACAAATACTGAAAAATATAAGAAAGTATCTTGGACCAAGAGCATAAGCAAGGGGAGAGACTCAGGGCCCGGATTCCTCTGAAATTTTAAATTGATAGAAATCTCTGGGAAATTCAGTATTCAAAGCATCGAATAAATTATTTGTATTACTGCCCCCCTCCCCCAAAAAACAAGAAAATTCCTCCTTATCTTTTGTATTCTTTATACCCTTGTGTATATGGAGAAATATAGTACGTAGCCCCTTGCATCAATTCTCTTGCATAAATTCATTAAAATGGATTATAGGCTTCCTTTTTGTTTTGTTTTTCGTATCTAAGAATTCCAAACAACAAATCAACTATACAATATTATCTTAATTAGACAAAGGGTTTTTATTTCGCAATAAAGTTGCAAAATTTATTTGCTCTGGCTTTTCAGCACGATAATCTTTTTGCCAAATATCTTTCCAGTTGCTAAGTTCAATTTCAGTGTCTATCTCTCAATGTGATATCTTTGGCCAGGATTTTATCAGCTGGTTACTTTTTTTTCTTCTTTTTGCCGGGAAATTCCCACTTGTATACAAGACCGTATCCAGGAGAGGGGGGGGGGTACTGGGTTTGACCTTTCGTACCCAATTTTTTTTCGATTAGTAAAAACCTAACGAAAATGCATATAAGTGATTTTTGATGCGTTTTTAAGTTTTTTCCTAGCCCCTCCCCCCCCCCTGAACAAAAATCCGGGATACGCCCTTGCTCTTATATAAAGTTATAAGACGAACCTACGTGTATATCTGTCGTACAGGTAAGGGTAAGGGAAGACCCCCCCCCCCCACCTGAATGTTAAGAACCAAATAACGACGGAGACTGCACTTCCCACCCTCCGCGGCTCGGGTGGGAGGATGTCGCAAATAACGATTTGAGGGAAAGGAGAACTTTCTGGGAGGGTTTAAAGAGGGAGGCTTCGAAAATATTGGGATGGCGGAGGAGCGTGCGTAGCTTTGTTGGCTTTTGGCAGCTTGGTGCTGCGGTGAGTTGTTAGTAGTAGTAGAATTTAACGAATTGGTTCTACTTGTTTATTTTCATGGTTCAGTGTGGCAACAATGACGAAAATTTTATACTGCCCCAAATATGATAATTTTGAAAAAAAAGAACAACAAAAGAAAACCTGAAAGTACTGGGAAGATTTCTGAAAGCACTAAAATGAAGTAAAAACATTTTGCTGGAAACGCTGAACTGTTTCAGTTGTCTACTCCACGTTTTCAGTAGTAATTCAGCGCTATATTGTTGGTCAGAATTACATCGGCTGTTTAATATTTTCTAATTCCAACTGCTAAAAGTAATTCTTCGAAACACTTTTAAGTTAAAATATTTTAGAATCCCTTTTTTTCCTAGACGGGCTAGGATCATCGTTTTGAACATGATCCGATGCCTTGAACATGATTCGATGCCATTTTTTGACCCCATAAGGGGAGTTGGTAATGTTACGAAAAATACTTAAAAATAATAAGGCAGGAGGTAGTAATAGCATGGCAGTACTTCCGACAAGGCCGTATCCTGGGGGGGGGGTATACCGGGTTTGACCCCCCCCCCCCCCCGAAATATTTTACCGAGTCGAAAATAAGTCGAAAATTAGTAAAACCTAGGTAAAAATCAGTAAAATTAGTCGAAAACTGAGTCAAAAATTAGTAAACCCCCCCCCCGAAAAAAAAACTGGATTCGCCCTTGCTTCCGATATGTCAGATTTATTTTGGGTCCTTAATAGTAAATTGGGTTGTCACAAATCTCCAAAAAAACGACCCTCATAAATACACAAATGTACTCGCACAAAATACAAATCGTTAACTTCACAAAATACAAATTCGACTGGGTAATTCTCGGTGGAATTCCAGAGAACCCAATTTTTTAGCGAGACATTTGGGGAAACCCTGGAAAATTTGGAGATTTTTGAAGCGCTGGGCTAGTTATAAATTCTGCTTTGACAAGAAGTAGCACATAACATGTTTTGACTTACCGCATAGGATCTACATTATTAGCGTGAAACTATAATTGGCTAAAATCCACTTAGTTCACTCGGTATGTTGTACTTTCGAACTGCCAATCTGCAAAACACGCGTTTCTATCAATTTTACCAAGATCTATACTTTAAGCAAGGCCGTATCCAGGGGGGGGGAAGGTTACAGGGTATGAACTCCCTTAATTTTTGCCCAACGCGTAAAAATGTGATTTTTAGAAACAAATTTCTTATGCATTTGAAAATATAATACTTTAGTAACAAAATTATGGAAACTAGAACAGAGAATTATGGAAAGCAGGCCGCCCAGATTGCATTATATTAAATATCTAACCTAACAAACTCTATAGGTTAAATATTTAATTAAAATATAGGCCTACCTGCATAGTAGTTAATCTCGCTCAAGCTAAGCTGATCATTTGAGAGTGCATACAGAAAAAACGGTTTTAAAGAGATCAAACTTCTCGGGCGTGGTTGGGATAACACTTAAGAACCAAACTTTTTTTGTAGCCCCCTCCCCCTGAAAAAATTCTAGATGCGCCCTTGGCTTTACGGTAAGGTATGACCAGGGGCGAAACTCCAGCATTTTTATTCGGGGGGGGGGGGGAGGGTCCATATCCGGATAGTCAACGGGCATGGGGTATATAATAATTTTTGCCTGCGCATTTTGGGGGGGGCTATTGCCCCACGACGCCCCTGGGTATGACGCTAATAAAATTACTGAATTATACCCGAGAACTGATGGCAGATTGCGTAATTAATAACAATTAAAGGGCGTGGCTTAGCCAAGACCTTGAAAAAGATAACTTGTAAAAAATGCCAGATAGTCTCTAGCAAAAGATTGTTGGTAATAATTAAGGAAAATGCTGAGATTTTCACACGGAGAGAGATGTGCGCACGAAAGTGTCTTAGGGCCTGCCCCTAAACCATAAATTTTCCCAAGTTTCTGGTCTTTCCGCATTCAATTTTCAAATGAAGCTTGTTTTTTTGGCCACCCCCACTCCTGAAAAAAAATTCTGTATATGTGTATGCTCTGAAATCGTGGGAAGGTTTTTCTACTTTTAAAACTGTGTACCCCTGGTGGCATATGTCATGCGTGGCAAAAGTGAACCGCTTATGTTATGAGAAGGTACAGTATGGCAAAGGGTTATAGCACTTGGTGAGAAGTGTACCATGTGGGGTAGATCAAGCGGTACCCCAAGATGTACACCGGTAACCCGGAAATGGGCAACTCCCTGCAAACCGTATACCTGATACCGTAATCATTAAAAATGTGTTCTATCATCAGTTTCCGTGAGCCTGATGGATTGTCCAGTCTATTCTACGATCTTCAGCAGAAGATACATTTTCAATTAGCCTTCCAGATGGCTTTCACAGAAGTCTTCCGCCATGATCCTTCCATCTTCTTCAGCAGAAGAAACACCTTCAATTAGCCTTCCAGATGGCTTCCACAGAAGTCTTCCACCATGATCCTTCCATCTTCTTCAGCAGAAGATTCACCTTCAATTAGCCTTCCAGATGGCTTCCACAGAAGTCTTCCACCATGATCCTTCCATCTTCTTCAGCAGAAGATTCACCTTCCAGAAGTCTTCTAGATGCCTTCCACCCAGAGATGGTTTTAGGGGAAGAGGGGGGCACTTGCCCTGGATGCAGAAATTTTAGGGGCACAGTATTTCCAATAAATTATCTTACGGTTACAATTATTTTCTAATTTTGAAAATCTATTTTTATTAAGATAAAGCATAGAACGCAGTTGCCAAATTTTGGTAATAAATGAAAATGTTATTAAAATTTGGCCTGAAAGCTTCTGGGAAATAAGGCCACCTATTAAGATTTTTCCCCGGACGCAAGATAGGCCAGAGCCCCCACTGCTTCCACCCTGATTCTTCCATCTTCTCATCTTCTTCAGCAGAAGATTCACCTTCTGGAAGCCTTCCAGAAGGCTCCCACCATAAGACTTCCATCATGGGATCTTCTAGAAGAGATTCTGACCAAGTTCAATTTTACTTTTTTTTTTACCATTGAAACGACTTATTGATTATGCAGCCAGCAAGGATATTCTCTAAAGATGAAAATTTATACCGAAAAGTGTCAGGAAATATCCTGCTCGAATTATTAATAACAATTTTTTGAAGCCAATTTGGTCAAGTCCAGTCTAAAATGTATGTGCAACCCTGTTCATACTCACAGGATATAAAAAAGCACATTTGTATTCCTAACATGTTATCGCCAAATAATTGATGAAGTAAAAGTTAAAACTAGCAATATATCACAGTGGCGGACCCAGGGGAGGGGCGAGGGCCCCACCCCCTAACGTAGTGTAAAGTATTGTACTTTACTTAATTAACGCAACTTTGCGTTAATTAAACTTGATCCTAACGCAAGTTTACCGGATCAACCTATTTTGCGCCCCACCCCTGAACAAAAAAATCCTGGATTCGCCCTTGATATATTACGAAGTTTCATCCATAAGCCTGCTACGCCCCTTTGGTATTGCATCAGTTCCCATCTCTCTTCATGCCCCTCAGATCATGCCTTTCAGATTAGAAATGAACTGATCAGATACCTATGTGACCAATTCCACAAAAAACAAAACAAACAACTATGAAACAAATCGCTGCAGGTTTTGGCCTTAATGTACGAATCATCTGGTTAAAAAAAAAAGTATAAACAAATAATAAAAAATAAATAAAATGAAATTTACGGGAGAGCGAATAAGTGTTTGTGTATTTTTCGGTTGTCATTGACGAACAGCTATTTGCAAAGGAAGGGCGATGGAGCTTTCAGGATGAAGCAAACCCAATATAAGTGTCAAAAGCTAAGAACTCTATTTCTGCATTTTAAGAAGAGAACTCAAAATTATCTTCAGAGTTATCGTGAGACTCAAATGCGATATAGGAACACAGATTGCAATAATTGATCGAGAATAATATGTTTAATTTAAAATTGAGTTGTATGTATATGTTTTAATATATAAAATCATTTATTAATATTATAATTTTAAATAAATTATAACTGCAAAACTATACTTAATATATAATTTGTTATAAAATTAATATTATTTCATTGGCTGTATTAATGTAAAATTAATATATAATGAATTCAAATAAAAAATTCTATTTGATATGATATATAACATTGTATATATTAATGTAAATTAATTTAAAATACCTTTAATTTAATAGGGGAACCATAAAACCTTTTGAATTAGTGCAGCCTCTCTGCCTTGTTTTACCCTAGGCAAAAAAACGCGTAGTTTAGCCAGGCTTTCTTCTTGAGGAGCATCAAAATCTTTTTGTTTGAGCGGGGGGGGGTCGACTTTTTTTTAAATAGACAGCAAAACTAGGAAGCAGAAAAACTCAATTAATGTAAATTTAATATAGGAATAAATTCTGTTTAAATGATAAGAAAATTCAACCGACAAAGACGCGGTATCTTTAAAAAAGAAAAAACAGTATACGCAATATATCTCACTCATAATAAATACACCTTTATAAAGTGTTTATGCGTTTTATTACTAGTTCCATAACTTTGTATAACGTTTCATAACTAGTAGATGTTACCAAAATGTGTTTACTGAGATACATCTTATGTATACACAGGTGTACTTATTTTCTTAGCATCTGGGGGTAATTTGAGTTTTACCCCCCACCCCTCCTTACCAACATAAGTTGACAAATCTTTTATGAAAAATACGGCTTGCTTATTATCTAAATGGCCCCCTCAATAGATGCTGCCACCGGAGACAAGAATTTGCCCTCTTGCTGCTCCCTGGCTACGCCATTGAATAAATAATACCTTAAGTATACCCTTTGAAAGGTTTTTAATACACCTTTGACAAAAAAGTTCCACTAGCGCTTTTTGAAGTGCTGCAGCGGATTTGTGCTTGGATATGAAGAATTTTCTTTAGTGTATTTTCAAGTGGACTTAAGACAGGGGCGTCTTTTCGGGGGGAGGGGCAAGTGCCCCCATGATTTGGAGAAGAAACTTATATAGCCCATGCTCTTTGACTATCCGGATACGGACTCCTCTCGCCCCTCCCCAATAAAAATGCTGGGGCTGCGCCCCTGGACTTAGACAAGTTGGCTTTTGAAAAACAATATTTGGTTTTTCATTACAAGATAAGTTAGATAAGATTTATTCTTCATTAGATACAGATACACTATTACATGTTATTATTCCCCCAAAGGCTCATTGGCTTGTAAAGAAGGGGGAAGACAAATGAGTTGCTTACTCAGAGATGAAAAACAAAAGAAAACTTAAAATGATCACTTACTCACACACGAAAGAGAAGAAAAGAAAATACAGATAAAATGAAAACTTTAGAAAAAATACAATAAATAAACTAAATTAATTAATTAGATTAAATAGACTAAAAAAATAACAATAATCAAAAAAATAAAAACATAAATAAAAATAACTTCTACGAAGCCAAAGAATTTCTAACAATTTTTTTAAACAAGCCGAATGAGTGGCACCCTCGAGGTGATTGAGGCAACTTATTCCAAACAATATGACACGCCATTAGAGGATTAAAACCTGACCTTATGCAAGGAGTACATGGAACTTGAACATGATTTGTCATATTGCGAAGATTATAATTATTTTGATCTGAGGTAAAAGATAGCGGGATACTTAGGGGCCGGGGGAGGTCACCATGAAGCTGAGAAAAAGTAAAACATGCACATGAAAGAATGTATAGCGAGTCAAGATCATGTAATGACGCGAAAAAATAAAAAAAAACTGGACTTAGAAAAATTTAGGGCAAGATAATTAGCATCATTAATTAATTAATTAATTAATTTTTTAACCTGCTAAAGTAAAAAAAGTGGAGTATACATGATAAAAAAAATGCTTAAAAAGCGACTAAATACACAGTAAAACACTAAATACACAGTAAAAGCAATAAGCGTCAAGGAAGGGTTTTAAAGGATTTAATAAAATCGGATTTCGAAAGGTTCAAATACTAATTGCCATAAGAGTTAGTGAAATAAGTATTTTTTTTTTAATGAACACACAAAAATTTTTCAAAATCTAAGGAAGCAATTCTGTTGCATTAAGCAAAATGGGCGTAAGTCCACTTTTTATGATTTTACAGGAGAGCAAAATGAAAATAAAAACTCACAATGAAAAAGTCTCTCACAAATCAGAATTTAAGAAACTCGAAACTTTAAAGATTGATTTTTAGCTAACTTTTTTATCGAAATTCGCTGGAAATGTCCAAATTGCTGAATTGTTTTTTACTTAAAAGATAAGAGACTTACGCTCTTTTTTTACGCCCTTTTGGAACAACTCATAACTCGGTCAGAATTGAAGATAAGCCCATTTTGAGTGGACCAATCGATAGATCTCTTCGAGCCCTACTAAACCATTTGCTTAATTCATTTTCGGAAAAAAGTGGACTTACGCCCATTTTGCTTAACGCCATAGAATTGTCCCCCACCCAAGATTTGCGTGGCACGATTGTTTCTGTAATCCGTTAAAGTTTACTCATAATGTGCACCCCTCCCCCGCGCACAGTTGGAACTCCCTGCCTTTTTCGAAGTTTGGCCACTTCCCGTAAAAATTCTCGTATACTGATATTAACCAATGTCTTGCGCAAGCTTGGATTCATAAGAAATTTATATATTTATATAAATTTATTTACATAAATAGGTTTTTTATATTTATATAAATTTATATATATTTATATAAATTTATTTACATAAATAGGTTTTTTATATTTATATAAATTTATATATATTTATATAAATTTATTTATATAAATAGGTTTTTTATATAAATTTTCTTTTATATAAATTTACATAAATAGGTTTTATCAAAATTATCTTCTCATGCATAATCAAGTGAATTATGTTAGTACAGTATTATTATATTCATTACGGAAGGCTTAATGATGCCACGCCACGGTAGTCACTATAATTGTTTTGATGCTAATAAAAATGATTGATGGTTTCTACCTCTGATTTACCTCTGAGCAATGCTGTTAATTATTAAAATACCAAGAACATCAAAATAAAAAGAAAATTGCCCGTGGATCCATCTTGGGTCTATTAATAGATTTCTATTTTTGTTGTTCCATAATTACGAAATTTTCAGGGCAATATTACATTTTTCTATGTTGTCACGTTGAATTGTGAAAATAATAAGCACGAATAATTAGTTAAACTTGACAATGTTTTTGAAGCTGCAGACAACTACACCTTGGGTCTTTGATGCCATTCCTTTGTTTATTTTTACTCATTTTCAATATTTTACTCATATGGGTAATTACTATATCAACTTTTGACTTTTCTTGAGTAAACTTACTGTGTTCACCTTTGGTGCCATTCTAATTGGTATTGAAATAGACTGATATTAGTGGATTATATAGAATATTTTGGATATATATTGTTGGATCTTTGGAGCATAATTTCAACTAAATTTTTTATTAAGGTTAACTTACATAAAGTTAAAAGAAATGCTTACTTTTGTCCTCTCCTTAACAGGAAATGCCTGCATTTAAAGAGTTTGATATCGCGTTAGCTAACTTCAAAAATTATCCTCATTGGCCAGTAAAGATACTAAAAGTGTCCAAGGATAGCAAAGGAAAGCCATCATATTTGGTATTTTGCTATGGGACACGATGAATACAGACTTGTTGAAGCCAACTTGGCGGAATATAATCCAAGCATTAGCCGAACTTCAACAAAACATACTGCAGGTGTAGGCTAAAGGCTGCATTTGAGGAATTGAAAAATTCGCCCGATGTTTATAGATCTCTTTCTAAGGCATATAATGCATTAACAATTAAGGAATCTAATACAGGAGAATGTGCTTCGTTGATGGATAAAATCACTTCTATGGAACTTGACCTGGAAAAAACTAAGTGAGAGTTAATGCAAAATATAACTAAGAAGGTTAATGAAAGGTTTTCGAATGCTGATTCTTTCCGCCAGTCATCCCACGACATTATTTGTCAAATATATGACACTATTACTCTTGATTATCAACCAAAATTTGAAAAAATTGAACAATCGCTGAAAACTCTTCGCAACCAAATTATAAATCAAGAAGAGAAAATCGTGAAACTAGATTCATTTCAACAAGAAGTGCTGCTTGATTCGCTAATTTTGCATGGTGTTAAGCAGCCGTCCGGATCTGACCTCCAATCAACAATCCTGCAAGTTTTCGTAACCAAAATGAACCTGACTGAAATAAATGTTGCCCAAATTAGGAATATCTACAGATTAAAAATATCCCCTGCTTTAACTGATACCTCCCTAAACGACAAAGTCCCTCCTTTTTTAGTTAAATTTGTGAATAGTGATATAGCGAAGAAAGTCTTCAAAGCAAAAGCCAGGTTAGCTTCAAGTGGAATTTTCCTATCGGAAGCATTGACAAAGAGGCGACGTGAGATCCTATATGCCGCTAAGGACAAATTTGGACATAGAAAGGTTTGGACTGATCGTGGGCAAATTTTGGCAAGGCACAACGGTGAAAGTGTCACTAGAAAAATTCATACTCTAGCCGACTGTGTTTAAATAAGTTTTTTTTTTTTTTTTTTTTTTTTTTTTTTTTTTTTTTAGATATGTTTAGTATCTTGCCATTCATATATTCAGCGTATTTTATTTATCTTTTTCTTATTTTTTTTTCTTTGTGCGTATATGTCTAATGATTTACTTTCGTTCCAATTAACTTCAATGCAATTTATGGATTTCAATAATTATTCTTTTTTGTTACATGCCTGTTCCCACAAGTCCTTTCGTCAGTTTGGGATTTTAATCCTTTGTTATCTTGAAAATAATTTTACTTGTAGTAGCCTCATGGATACATTAATACAGTAGAGCTTTAGCGTTATATATATTTTTTTTTTTTTATTTAAGGAGCCGTGTAGCAAGATTAATGATTTAAGAAAGATACTAAATTTATCTGAAACTAGTAATATCAATATCTTCAATAATATAGAATATATATGTATCTTACTTATTGGTATGATTATTGTGATTTTATTTATTTATTTATATTTATTTTTGTTGTTATTTATAGCCTCTTGGTTAATTTTTTTATTTATTTTATTTTGTGTGTGTTGCGGCGCAGGTTTGATACACAGTCTCCTTAAGTTTTATGAATTTTTCTAACTCAGGCTCTGGGGACTTTTACTCCCTTGATGGGCGTTTACTTCAATTACAAAGAAACCCCTTAGATGTTTTGAGTATCATTAATAATTCCATTGGTCAAATTAAAAGAAAGTCCCTAATTATTTCCCAATCAATTAATAGTAAGTATGTTTCTGATTTAAGGTGGGCTACTAGACGAGATGATCATTTTTCGGTCCTTCAACTCAATACTCAGGGTCTATGCTCATCGATTGATCAGTTGAGGCAGATAGTTTTGATGGGCGACCCGATGTTATCGGATTATGTGAGACTTTTCTTAATTCTAGCAATGAAATACTTTTAGATATACCCGGTTACAAAATGGAGCGACTAAATCGCAGAATGATGGCAAAGGGTGGACTAGTAATGTATATTTCTGATACTGTTCGAAGCGATCTGTCAAGGAATGACGAAGGGGTTTTTGAATCCAAGTTTATTGAAATCAAATTAAAAAATAAGGTTTTGATAATTGATAATGTTTATAGATCTCCCAGTGGATCCGTCCCTTCTTTTCTTCAGGTCCTTGATGAGGTCTTGGATTTAATAGGCAGACCTCCACGTGAACTTGTAATAATGGGAGACTTTAACTTAAATCTAATTGACATGGCTTCCTCTACTACGATGGATTTTCTCTCAGATATGCTCACTGCCGGGGTTCTACCAACAACCTGTATTCCAACACGTGTAACTGCTACGTCAGCGTCTTTAATTGATAACATTTTTTCGTCTGTTAATTTGGTTCGGAATTCTGTTGTAGTGAGTGATATTTCAGACCATTTTCCTGTATTTTCCAGTTTTATCCTTGAAAAAACATTGAATAGGGACACTCCAGAATCTGCTTCAGATTCTCTTGTTTGGTTTGAATGAATTGATCCACCTTAGATCTCATTTAGCTGAGAAGACATGGAATATTTTTGGTGACGATAATGATTTTTGTTCTAAGTTTGATTCCTTTTATGAGTCAGTAAAGGAGTCTATTTTTGACGTATTTGCTCTGTCCTCCTCTACTTCACGGTCAAAAAGATCTATTCCTCTTAACCCATGGATGACCCTGGTCTTCTAAAGAGTTGGAAAAGAAAAAATAATCTCTGGAAAGCTTTTAAGTCAGCAGAGCCATCTTTGAATGCTGCACGTCTTCAGCAATTCACTACAGGAATGTTTTCAATTCTCTATGCCGGAAGGCTAAATTCCTTTATTATTCCAAAAAATTCTCGGATTGTGGGAAAGATATTCGAAAAACTTGGCAAGTGATCAATTCCGCCTTCAAACGTTCTTCTTCGGCTTCTTCTATCCCTCCAAGTCTTGTAGTTGGTGATGTGCTTGTTGAGGGTATTCCATCTGTTCAAGAAGCATTTACATCATATTTTGCCAATATTGGGAAAACCACTACTTCTTCAGTCAGGTGTTCACAGTCACAACCAGATTAAAAATCATATCTTGGTCCGCCTTGTCTCAAATCAATGGTGTTATATCCGGCTTCTGAAGTTGAAGTAGCCAGGATTGTAAATAGCTAGAAGGGCTCTTCGTCGTCTGGCCCTGACTGTATTCCAACAATGGTAGTTAAGTTCATTTTTCCTTCAATTATTTCTCCATTGACAAAGCTTATAAATCTTTCTTTTGAAAATGGGATTTTCCCCAGTTCTCTTAAGCGAGCTAGAGTAATTGTTTTATATAAAGGTGGACCAAGAAGTGATCCAGCCAATTATCGTCCTATATCTTTGCTGTCTGTTTTTAGCAAAATTTTTTAAAAGACCATGCTTTCCCGTCTACTTGCTTTTCTAGAGACTAAAATATTTCTTCATGATTTTCAGTTTGGCTACCGAGCTAAACATTCTACGGAGCATGCGAGTGTAGCTCTTTTAAATTTTCTCCACACCGCGCTTGACTCTGGTTTGATTCCTGCACCTATATTCCTAGATGTCTGTAAGGCTTTTGACTCTTTAACTCATGAGATTCTGCTGTATAAGCTATCACAAAATGGTGTAAGAGGACAGGCTCATGCTTGGTTTGATTCCTATTTGTCAGGTAGAACTATCTCCGTAGATTCCCTTTCCCACTTTTCGTCTGAAGTTGAGTTTGGTGTTCCTCAAGGGTCTGTTCTTGGACCGTTTCTGTTTTTGATTTGTGTTAATGACCTTATAGTTGCGGTTAAGAATCAAAAAGCTACAGTTTGCTGTCGCTTATATCATCCTGAATCTTTCAATGGTAAAAAAATCCATCGTTTTCGCACGATGTGGACACTCTCGTTGCTTTCGCTGATGACAGTGCCATTGGTACTGTAGTAGGAATTGAGTCTGAGATGCTTCCCAAATTAGTTGGCCTTTTTGATAGAGCCGTTCTTTGGGTTGATGCAAAATTCCTTTGCCAAAATTTTACTAACTCAAGTTTTTTATTTTTTTACCGCATTTTTATTGCGTGCTCAGAGTTATATAATATACAGCTTTAAAGGGGCTCTCTCACTAGACCTAAGGAACGATATGTCCAATTTCTCGGTATTCTTCTCGATGAAAACCTTTCATTCAAGCATTATATCGGACTAATTAATATGAAGATCTGAAGGATTCTTCGAACTTTGAGGAAGTTAAGACACATTTTTCCTGGATCTGTTTTAAAAATTCTGTTCCATTGCTTAGTTCAGTCCTACGTCTCTTATTGCCCTACAATATTGATGTCAACTTTCTCTTCTTTTTTGAAACCACTTTCTAAGTCAAGGAGGCACACTTGTGCCTCTATAAAGAGGCGACCCACCACAATGTTAAACGATTTCAGGTCCTAGAGGTCGCAGAGAGACGGCGGTAATCGCATTTTGTAGCCCAAGCTCAAACTAAGAAACGTACAAAATTTCATCCTCCTCCGACTTTATCTTCATGGGGTAAACTGGGCCGGAAGTTTCGACCCTCCCACCACAGCCCCCCTTTGACGTTGTCCGACTGGGCTGAAATTTAGAGGTTAAGCTTTTCTAGGGTCCGAGAGCTTGTACTCAAAGTTTCAGCTCAATCCGATTATTCTTTCCCTGTTTTCAAAAAACCAAATATAGCCACTTGAAATTCATTTCTCTTTTTTTTCTTATCCACGCCTACGGGCCACAGTTGGCAACTGATCCGGGTGAATGAGCACTCAGTCCAAGCAGAATTTAACCTGTTAGTGCCTTTTTATATTGTCAGACCGAAAAAAATATCCACCGACTTAACATTTACAGAACAACTTGATTCCATATAATAGCAACGGTTAATTTTTCCCACCACAACCCACCTTGAACGTTGTTTGATCTGACTGAAATTTAGAGAATAATCTTTCCTGGGGCCTGGGAGCTTATCCTCGAATTCAGCTCAATCTGATCACTCCTTCCCTGTTTTCCAAAAACCAAATATCAAGTTTTGTGGGAATTTGCTTGCGTCGAAAATAGATTCCATTTACTAAAAAACAATTACAATTGTGTCTCTTTAGTCCAGCGGTTGATACTCCAGACTGTCAGGCGGAAATCCCGGGTTCGATTCACCGTCAGAGCAAATTTTTTATATACTGAATTTAAACTTTAAAAAAGAAACTCAGTTTCTTTTTTAAATTATTTGAAAAAAATTACGTTTTCTAAATAGTTAAAGAGGCTGAGTTACAAGGTCGACCCTTAAAACGTACAGGGATTAGGAGGCACAGTTGGGGGGCTGTTAAAGAGGCTGAGTCACAAGTTCGAACCTTAAAACGTATAGGGATTAGGAGGCACCCTGTACGACGTGATTTGAGTATTCAGGAATTAAAAGCCTTACCACAAGAATGTTCAAGAGCGGGGGGTTCGGGGGGCGGCAGCCCCCCAACTTTAACTCCTGACACGATCAGCTAACAGTTAGTCAAGCAATAATAAGTAATAAACTGTACAAAAACGTGCTGAAATTATTTCAAAAAAAACTACGTTTTCTAAAGAGTTAAAGCGGCTGAGTTAAATTGTAGAACCTTAAACCGGTCAGGGATGAGGATGCCCAGTTGGGGGGGCTGCCGCCCCCCAAATTCCCTAATTTCGCTTAATTTAAATAAAAAAAAAAGTTTTTTACGCTGTAAGCAGGAACTGAAGTTTAAAATTAGCACATGCAGAGTTTATTCTGAATATTAAAGGAACTTTCCCCTACACCACGCCTCGGTTTTTATGCTCAAGTTTGACTTTCTCACAACTCTTTTTTTTAAACAATAAAAAAACTTTAGCGTAAAGACGTAAAGACGGTGAGGTCTGACTTTAATCCATTAACTGCTTGTCATATCGTTTGGAATAGCCTACCTGAGTCAGCTCAGGAATGTCACTCGTTCGGTACTTTCAAAAGAATCTTAAGAAATTTGTTGATGTCTTGATTTTTTTTGTTTAATTATATATTCTGTTAAATTCTATTATTTTTTAATTTTTATTATTATTGTTTGGGGGGGGGGGTGACACTAGCCTGGGTTGGAAACATTTGTTGTGAGGGGTTTTGAGTTTGTATAATATTTTTTTTGTGGTTTGGTTTAAAATATATATTTGGAATTTGGTGTATTTTATTGGAGTGTCCTACATCTTTTTTTTTTGGGGAGGGGCGCTCACAAAATCGCTTTTTGTTTGGGTCTTTTAATTATTGTTTTTTTTTCTCTTCTTTTTTTTGTGTGTGTGGGTTATTGTGTGTTTGGGTTTGTGTGTGTGTTTTTGTGTTTGTGTGTGTGTGCGTGTGTGTGTGTGTTGAGTCTTTGAAAGGTTGAAATGCAATGCATTATATTGAAAATACTTGTATTTGTTTCATTTTTGTTTCTCCCCTGTTTTTTTCCTGGTCATAGAGCCTTACGGGGGAGTTTATATTGAAGTGTATTTTGTTGTGTTTATTAATTGAATAAATTGATTGATTGATTGATTGATTGAACTGTCACATTGTCAGCAGACAAAAGTCTGTCCCCTACTATCGAACTCCATCCCGACTAGGTTTATTTGCAAAAATTTACTTTGTGTGTCCTACCAAAGAAAAATAGTTTTTAGGTTAAATCTGCGAATATGTTACCATTTCCAGAAGTGCCAAGGAAGCAGTGGTGTCAATAAGAAGAGCAATCGTCCCCTTAGGTTTCGGAAAAAAATTGTATTTTGTATTGAAAAATGAAAAAGAAAATTGTTTCCCCCTGGATTTAAAAAATACCTTTTTTTATCTTAAAAGTGGGAAATAATCCTTGCCCTCTTAAATTTTTTGTGAGTTGGTGCCCCTGCAAGTAAGGCGGCCTGAGTGCTACAAACTCAACAGGAGATACTAGAAATGGAAATGTGCTGCAAATTACTAGTGTGTTCTAGTTTAAATTGTCTAAACGTTCACGGGGCCTTTTAACTGCCTACAGGGAATTTTACCCGAAACATTCGGAAAACTACAGATCTCCGCGTTCGCCTGTGATTTCAGGGGACTTGTCGGTCCTGTGTCAATCCTAAAGCACGGTAGTCTGCCCGAGACTCTAAACGGGCAAGCCTATTCAACTTAGGTCACTTTTTTGCCTGTGAGTCTAAGCAAATTCAGTTCCCTGTTTTGCATACAAGTCCAGTGGACATTATCCGTCATAAGTCAACCCAAAAATTTCGGTCATCCCTTAGTTCTATGACTACCTTAGTTCTGCCCTAGGATTGATCGATGGATAATAGACTATCTATCAACAAGTGAAATGACATAATTTTTTATACTATCCTGAAAAAAGTTTATGCCAGCTTTGCCACTCACTCACAGTGTCCGTATTGGCTTTTTCTCCAATTAGCCATGGCTTGATGGCAACTAGATTTTAACTCAAAAATGCTTCCCTCATTGAGTGATTTTTACCTCAATGAGGGTGTTGTTTTAGAATGGTACTTGGTGCTAAGCTCTTAGGTTCGAAGGTGCCACTAGTCAACTTTTTACCTAGATTTTTTTTCCTATGGAGGATCGCCAAGATCTTCTTTTTTGGCCAACGATCTAGGGTAAAATGAAATGCAGGTCGTCCCTGAATAGGTGGGAAGAGGTCGTAAGGAGGAATTGTAAGGTAGCTGGGACGACTAGTGAAGGTGTAAAGGGAAAATCTTTGAATAGAATGGGATGGAGGAGGAGCATGCACAACTGTGTTGACCTCAGGTGGCTGGGTGCTACAGCAAGCTGTTAGTATTAGTAGCAGTAAGTTTTTCTTAAAATTCAGTCTATAAAACTTTCTTTTAGAGGGATCAAGAGACGGGTTTTAGTCATAACCTCTCTTGAGTGACCGTTCCAAGTGGAGATGAAGCGTCTTGCAAAGCTTTTCTGTAAGTAGTCACACGGCATGTCTCCTCCTGTAGGTAATCCGCCCATAATGTGTAGTGGCGTCAATTCACGAAACTTTGAGGGGGGGGGGGGTGCACTTTTCAAAACCTAGCGAGGGGAAAAACGTGCCGTTTTTTTTGTTTTTCCAATGAAAAAACCAGAAAAAGCATTTACCAATGAAAATATCCCCCAAAGAAAATATTTTTAGAACTCTAGGGTGGGGAATAATAAAGATCTAGGAATTTTTTGCTCTCTGCTGTCCCCCCTGCAATTAACACTACCAGCATATTGTTTTATTATACAATATTTTATACTCTTCGTTTTATCTGTATAGGCTTGACGCCCTTAAGTCTATACAATTGTTCCGAGGGGAAATTAAATTTCATCCAACCATTTAAATTTGACACCAACAGTGATTGCATTAGAATGATCTTCATTGACGTACCATCAACAAGTTTACTGACAGCTGTCAAGATTCAATGACACGGAAAATGCATGAAATCTGTCAATAAAATACCACAAAATCTCATAAAAGTTGCTTAAAGTGTCAATCATGAGTAGAAAACAGAAACCATTTAATATGAACTGTCCTTCAAAGTTGTCAAGGGACCCCAACTTCCTCCTTCGATTGTGTTCTATATTTACTTTCTGTATCTGGTATCAGGTGACCGAAATGTACCTTACCTATGGAGCATCTTTATCAGGTACAAACGCACGAATTCCTTTCTCAGAGGTGATTGATGGGGGGGGGGGGGGGAGTTAGGCTCATGAAGTTCCCCTAGCAACAAGTATTTTAGGATATATATAAAAAAATCATAAAAATCTGGATGTTTCACTAGAACTGAGGCCCGATGAATTCTTCCCCGCTGAATACATATCTGACTTTTATGCACATGGCACCCCTGTAAAAGGCCCATATTTTGACTCACCAAAGCGCCAAGATCTTACAGCTCTATTAAGCGAATTTTGCTCCATCAAAGTACTAAGATCTGACAGCTCTTCGCCAAATAGAATATTGAAGAGAGAACTTTGATTACAATCTTATCAAAGTCCTTAGACCCAGGCCAGGATTTACGCATATACCTTATAGCCTACAGTCAGGATTTACGAAGAACTATCTAACATCTCTTCGCCAAATAAAATATAGAAGAGATAACTTTGATTACAATCTTATCAAAGTCCTTATAGTAGGGGAAATATACGGAAAAAAAAAATGGTCGAACCAGGAAAAAATTGGTACAGAAATTATTTTGCACCACTGTGTTCAGAAAAGAGAGCTCTACAACATATCAAAAATCTAAATCTCCATCCCGTTGCGAAATTCCCTTTTTTTCACGTTTTTTGATTTTTTAGATATTTCCAGAATCCGAGAATGAGGAACCGTGAAAAGAAAAGTAGTTTATTGATGGTTTCCCTTTTAATAAACGATTTTTTTTGTGCTCTTTTATTAGACAGAAACATAACGTTTAATCATTTAATTCTTTTTTATGTTTTGTTTTTGTTTTTTTATGAAGTAAAAAAAAAAAAAAAAAAAAATCAAGCGACACACGATCACGGGGTAAATAAGTTTTGACCAGGAAAAAATTGGTATAGAAATGGTTTCTTCACCATCCGGACCGGCAAAAAAAAAATGCTTAACAACATATCAAAAATCTAAATCTCTAGCTCGATGCAAAATTGTTTTTTTTTTAAATGTTTTTTTATTTATTTTCTCAAAAACCGGGAAAAAAAAAATTAAAAACGTAAACTATAATGTTTTACACATATTTTTAGATCAGCTTATGGCTCTAAATTCATTTCTGATACTCATTTCGTTACCTGACCAAAAGAAAAATATTTATCAGCAAAAAAAAAAAAAAAAAATGGGGAAAAAAACTGTGTGTTAGGGGAAAAAAACTATTACCAGCGTTTATCAAGGTATACTACGGAATAAGTTTGTCGTTATTTTAGTATATTTGGCTATTTAAACGAAAGGCTTAGAAAAAAAAGACTAAAGAACAATAAACAGGAATGACGAAACACCTCAACGCCAAACACCCTGAGACAAGGTAGGTTCTAACTTAATGTGTTCAGAGAAAAGCTTTTATATTATTTTTCAAATATATAGAAATTCAACATCATGAAAATGTAGGAACTAGATTTTTCATCATCACAGTTAACTGTTATTCTTCTTCACTAAGTTCTTCTTCTTGAAACTTCGAATTGTTGCACGAGCTTCCCTTACAGTACGGCAGGCTATAGTACACTCAAGTCCGTTTTTCTTACAGGTACACTTTTCACTATCACAGCCGTCAATACGACACGAGCATTTGATAATTTTCAGCAGCTGAGACGGAGCGGCAGGGAGACCTGTTTTTATTGGCGCAAAAACTTCGTTATCCTGCAGTTACCATCCCAGGCGTAAAGGGTCTACTGGGTTCCCGAGCCAGATTTGAACTTGGATGTAGACACGTAGCGAGTGGTACTTCGCTGCTGCCTGAGTCGGTGGCAGTTCTTGTGGATGCACGAAAGTGGTGGCAGTGCTCACTTTTCTGTGAAAGATTAGCTTTTTGGCAGTGTCCAGGTTCGAAACATCAGGGCAACCGTACAGTATCAACAATGCTCGCTCTCCTGCTGCCACAATATCGTCAAGCGATATTTGTCACTTGGACAGCTGTTAATTGCTATTATCATCAAGTGACCTATTATCATCAAGTTATCATCAAGAAGACCAAGTGACCCTAATGAGTGCCAAAAAGGCGGGGTCCTCTGTGGTAGCGCACATAGATCCGGCGCTCCTTTTCCAGCGGTTTATAATAGTAGCCCAACGAACTAACCTCCGAGAAGAATACTTCAAGTACGAACTTTGTATAATTCCTCCTTCTCTTTTCGAAAGCGATGGCCTTATGAGAAAAGCAAATAAGCCAGAGCTTGCAAAAGCGATCTGTCAGGCTTGCGGGATTGAGACTCAGTCACCCTCAAGACCTGCTTCTGCGTGTAACATCGTCTTGGATGGTGGTTCTTTTCTACATCGAGTTCCATGGAAGGTATGGTCAACCTTCAAGGTCATCTTTGCTTCATACGTCCATTACGTACAAGCAAGGTACCCTAGTGCGATCGTTGTGTTTGACGGATATGAAGGTGGTCCAGCAATCAAACATGCTACCCATTTACGTCGAGCAAGGATGGTTAGCCGCCAAGTCTTTTTCACCGAAGAGATGACCCTGTGCATGAAGAAAGAAGAGTTTCTTTCATGTAAAACAAACAAAGGACGTTTCCTGAAGCTGCTCGGCAATCATTTGGAAGCCGTTGGTTTCCGAATTTTCCACTCGGAAGGAGACGCCCACGTTCTGATTGTAGAAAAAGCCGTAGAAGCTGCTAGTCTTACCTACACAATCGTGGTTGCTGATGATACTGACATCTTGGTTCTTCTGATCAATCGATCAGATTCGCGTTCCGGGCGTGTATATTTCTCACCTGAAGCTAAGTTTGGCGGTACTAGTTCAGCTTGGGATATTAGTGAGATGAAGCAGAAGCTAGGAACAGATGCCAGCAATCTGATACCGTTCTGTCATGTCGTGCTGAGTTGTGACACAACCTCTCACCTTTACGGAATAGGAAAGGGCAAAGCCGTTCAGCTGCTACTTTCCAACAAGAGTTTCAGGGACAGCGCTGCTATATTTGGCGACAAGCTCGCATCGCTTGATGATATTGTGGCAGCAGGAGAGCGAGCATTGTTCATATTGTACGGTTGCCCTGGTGTTTCGAACCTGGACACAGCCAGAAAGCTAATCTTTCACAGAAAAGTGAGCACTGCCACCACTTTCATGCATCCACAAGAACTGCCACCGACTCAGGCAGCAGCAAAGTACCACTCGCTACGTGTCTACTGCCAAGTTCAAATCTGGCTCGGGAACCCAGTAGACCCTTTACGCCTGGGATGGTAACTGCAGGATAACGAAGTTTTTGCGCCAATAAAAACAGATCTCCCTGCCGCTCCGTCTCAGCTGCTGAAAATTATCAAATACTCGTGTCATATTGACGGCTGTGATAGTGAAAAGTGTACCTGTAAGAAAAACGGACTTGAGTGTACTATAGCCTGCCGTACTGTAAGGGAAGCTCGTGCAACAATTCTAAGTTTCAAGAAGAAGAACTTACTGAAGAAGAATAACAGTTAACTGTGATGATGAAAAATCTAGTTCCTACATTTTGATGATGTGGAATTTCTATATATTTGAAAAATAAGATAAAAGCTTTTCTCTGAACACATTAAGTTAGAACCTACCTTGTCTCAGGGTGTTTGGCGTTGAGGTGTTTCGTCATTCCTGTTTATTGTTGTTTAGCCTTTTTTTTCTAAGCCTTTCGTTTACATAGCCAAATAGACTACAAGAACGACAAACTTATTCCGTAGTAGACCTTGATAAACGCTGGTAAGTTTTTTTCCCCATTTTTTTTTTTTTTGCTGATAAATATTTTTCTTTTGGTCAGGTAACGAAATGAGTATCAGAAATGAATTCAGAGCCAAAAGCTGATCTAAAAACATGTGTAAAACATTATAGTTTACGTTTTTAATTTTTTTTCCCGGTTTTTCAGAAAATAAACTAAAAAACATTAAAAAAAACAATTTCGCATAGGGCTAGAGATTCAGATTTTTGGTATGTTTTTAAGCATTTTTTCCGGTCCGGATGGTGAAGAAACTATTTCTGTACCAATTTTTTCCTGGTCAAAACTTATTTTTCTCCTACTATTAGACCCAGGCCAGGATTTACGTATAGGCCCACTAGGCCTGGGCCTATGGGCGCCAAAAAAACTGACCGATTTTTTTCTTAACAAAAACTGGATTTATGTTATTTATCGTCATAAGTGCAGGTTGCTGCTGCGTTACCTATTCACAGAAAAGTGATTTTAAAACAATACAGGAATTCCGTAGCCGCTTGTGAACTGTCAGATGTCTCCCAAGAATTGCAGCTGAGAGCTCGGTATCACCTCTCATGCATTACTTTTGGCTCATCATTCATCAATTGCCTTCTGTTCGGAGCTTCCACTATGGAGGGTTTAAACCCTCTACCTCCTCCCCTGGATACGGACTTGGTACATAGCCAAACCTCTCTAAGTTCAAGTTCTTTATTAATTAAGATTAGAAGATCTCAAGTGGTATAAGATCTGGGTACAATCCTGGCATCTGTGGAGAACTATTTGGAAGAGAATGGTCATATTTGTCATAACAGCAAAAACTAGAAAATTATGACCAAGTATTATGAAATTAGGCGTAAATTGTGGAACGTTGAGAAGACCTTGGTCTAGAACCCAGCGGAGATGTCTGGACGAGGCAAGTTTTGATTATACTATTTTAGTGGGGAACGGGGATGTGGGGAACGGGGTGGATGTTGCAAGAGGAGCACAAGTTCGGAAAATGCAAAAGTAGTTATTTAAAATATACAAGGAATTATGGGATAAATGACAACAATTTTGAGAGTTCATAAGACTTATTTTTGGTGTCCTGTATTGGGTCTGGGCATTCTAACCAGAGATGCAGGAGGGGAGGAGGGGAACTAGGCCACTGAAGTCATAACTTTTTATTCAATTTTATTAAATGATTTTTTTTTATTATTAGATCCCCCCCCCCCCCGAAAAATCTTCTGCGAACGTGTCTGATTTTAACCCAAGATTTTCGTTTATTTTGCAGTTTTTCTACATTTTCAGTAGGTTGTTTTTTGGGGGGTGGGGGGATTTTGACACATTTCCCTCTTCCTCCTGCAATAAGTTCTTGCAAACATGTCTGTCTATCTTCTGAAACAAAGTCCGAACCTTACCCAGGATTATGACCTGCCCCTAAGAATTTAGCAATTTCCAAAGTTCACTGGTATCAGAGGCCACGCTTTAGCGTTGCTTATAGTAAAGGCCATACGGCTCCAATGTTTTATTGTTATTATTTTTTTTTCCAGAGGCACTTCATATGGAAGAGGTCGTCGAATAAACTTCAAAGGAGGTCTCATTCGATTGGAAATCGAGATTTCTAGTTCCCTTTTTAAGAGTCAAAAGTGATCGGAGGACAACTAGCCCCCCCCCTCCCACGCCCTTATTTTCCCAAATGCCTCCGATAAATATTTTGAGAGACCTATTTGTTAAAAATAGTTCAAAGATCATTATAAAAAAAAACTCCGGTATCGATACAAGCCCCCAGGGCCCGGGGGCAGGCGTTGTAAGTTATGCCCTGGGGGCATATATTGTTCTTATGAAAGGAATGCTCGTATACACTTCAGAAAGGGATCTTTTCATTGGAAATTGAAAGTTCTAGTTCATTTTTTGAGTCAAAAGAGGTCAGAGGGCAACTAGCCCCCCCCCTCTCCACGACCTTTTTACTTCAAACCCATCCGATAAGAACTTTGATATAGCCATTTTTTCTAATGTTCAATGATCATATAACGAAAACACCGGGGTCGACACAACCTCCCAAGGCCTGAGGGCAGGCGTTGTAAGTTATGCCGTGGGGAAATATATAGTTCTTACCGAAGGGATCCTCATAAAACTTCAGAGGGGACATTTGATTAGAAATCGAAAGTTCTAGTTCAGTCTTTGAGAGTCAAAAGAGATTGGAGGGCAACTAGCCCCCCCCCCCCCCGCGCCCCTATTCCTCCAAATGCATCCCATAAAAATTTTGAGATAACCATGTTGTTAAAAATAGTTCAAAAGTCAGATAACAAAAACTTAGGTGTCGAAACAACCCGCCAGGGCACGGCGAATGGCGTTGTAAGTTATGTTCAAATATGGTTTTTCTGAAAGGGATGCTCGTATAACTTCAGAGATGGCTCATTTGATTGGAAATTTAAAGTTCGAGTTCACTTTTTAAGAGTCAAAACAGATCCAAGGGCAACTAGCCCTTCACGCTTTTTTTTCCAACCCGTCGGATGAAAATTTTGAGATAGCCATTTTGTTAAAAATAGTCCAAAGGTCGGATAAGAAAAACGTCGGTGTCGATACAACCCCCCAGGGCCCGGAGCAGGCGTTCTAAGTTATTCCCTGAGGGCAGGTATGGTTCTTATGAAAGGGATGCTCGTATAAACGTCATAGAGGGCTCATTTGATTGGAAATAGGCATCAAGCCCTCCATGCCCCTTTTCCTCCAAACCCATCTCTACAAATCTTGAGATGGTCATTTTTTTAGATAGTTCAAAAATTAAGTAACAAAAACTCCGGTGCCGACACAACCCCCCAGGGCCTGGGGGGTTAGGCGTTGGGATTGTTGTCCTGGGGCGTATATGGTTCTTACTGTATGGATGCTCGTATATTCTTCAGAGAGGGCTCATTTGATTTGAAATTGAAAGTTATAGTTCACTTTTTAAGAGTCAAAAGATATCCGAGGGCAAATACCCCCCCCTCCCCCCACCACACCTGTTTTCCCCAAACCCATCTGGTAAAAATTTTGAGATAGCCATTTCGTTAAAAATAGTTCAAAGATCAGATAAGAAAAACTCATGTGTCGACGCAACCCCCCAGGCCCAAGGCAGGCGTTGTCAGTAATGCTCTGGGGGCATATAGGGTTCTTATGGAAGGGAGGCTCGTATAAACTTCGAAGAGGGCTCATTTGATTGGAAAATGACAGTTCTAATTCACTTTGTAAGAGTCAAAAGAGATCGAAGGTCAGCTGGCCCCACCCCCTTCACGTCCATTTTTTCTTAAACCCATCCGATAAGAACTTTGAGAGAGCCATTTTTTCAAAATGGTTCAAAGATCATATAACAAAAATTCCAGGATCGACACAATCCTTAAGGGCCCAAGGTAGGCGTTGTTAGTTATGCCTGGGGGGTATGTATATCTGTTTTGGAAGGGATGCTCGTTTAAACTTCAGAGAGGGCTCATTTGATTGGAAATCGAAAGTTCTAGTTCAGTTTCTGAGAGTCAAAAGAGATCAGAGGGCAACTATCCCCCCACCCCCATTTTTCTCCCAAATGCATCCGAATTTTTTTTTTAAATAACTAATTTTGTTAGAAATAGCTCAAACTTCATATGAAAAAAATTCCGGTGTCGACACAACCCCCCAGGGCCCGGGGGAAGGCTCACTTGATTGGAAATTGCAATTTCTAGTTCACTTTCTCAGAGTCAAAAGAGATCAGAGGGCAACTAACCCCTTCCCCCTCCACCCCTTTTTCTTCCCCAAACCCATCCAATTAACATTTTAAGGTGACTATTTTGTTAAAAATAGTTCAACCATCAGATATTAAAACTCCGGGGTCGACACAACCCCCCAGGCCTGGGGATAGGCGTTATAAGTTATGCCCTGGGGGCATATATGGCTCTTATAGAAGGGAGGCTCGTACAAACTTCAGAGAGGGCTCATTTGATTGAAAATGGAAAGTTCTAGTTCACTTTTAAAGAGTCAAAAGAGATCGAAGGGCAATTATGCCCTTCCCCAAGCCCGTTCTTTTCTCCCCAAACTCATCCGATAAAAATTTTGAGATAGCCATTTTGTTAAAAATAGTTCACACATCACATAATAAAAACTCCGAGGTTGACACAAACCCATTTTTTTATTTTGATATTGTTACTTTGATATCAGTTTCGATACTTTTATGAACATTTGATTTTGAAAAAAAGTTGGATTTTGAATTAAGGAATTTTTAAAAATTTGAAACTTTTTGCAATCAAAAACGAACAAAAATTATTAAAAAAAAAATTCCGAAAAAGAAGTTTTTCAAAGAAAAGTAAAGGCCATTTTAAACTTAAGATCAGTAGATACAAATACCTGTTAAATTTCAAACTCAAAACGACCAGAAATCACTATTAAAGAATAAATGAAACCGAAAATGAACAGAAATTAAATAAACAGCCATAGCAAAAAATTTGATATATAATGATATTAATTGCTGGAAGATCCATCAGTTCAAGATTTTATTTCACTGTAATTTTATTTTTATTTTCAATGCTGTAAGAACTGGAGAAGAAAATATTTGGAATATAATTCGTTTTCAGTGAAGCGCCAATGACGCAGTAAGCTTTTGATTTTACAGTTAAGGAAGGGGGCAGTATCAAAACTCTTGTTTGTAGCGAAACTATATTCGGCTTCAACAATTTTAGAAAGAACTAATAAATTAAACTGAATATTTGATGTACAATGATATTAATTGCTGAAAGCTCATCAGCTCAAGATTTTATTGTAATTTTGATGTTTATTTTTAATATTAAGTACAAAAGAAAGTATTTTTAATAAAATTCGTTTTCAATAAAGCGCCAATCCCGCAGTAGGTTTTGGACTTTTACAGTTTACTAGTCCAAAACAGTTTACAGTTTACTTAGGACTTTTACATTTGACTGATACTCAAATTCTTGTTTGTAGGGATTTTTGTTCGTTTCAAGCTTTATTTGCATATTCAATTTCAGTGTCACGCGTTTTAAGATTTATTTATTCATTTACATTAATATTTATTGTATGTTTGTTTGCATTGATTGTTTATTTAATTTATGTTCGTTTTGAGTTTCATTTATACTTCAATAGCAAAATATCTTTTTAGTTTTAAGCTTGATTTGCATGTTCGATTTAAGCATTACTCGCTTTAAGATCTATTTATTCATTTATATTATTACTTGTTGTATGTTTTCTTTTTTTTTGCTATGACTGTTTATTTAATTTCTGTTCGTTTTGGGTTTCATTGATTATTTAATAGTAATTTCTGGTCGTAAGACATACTACCGAACCTTTGTTTCTTTCAATTGTTCAGGTGGTGGGACAAAAACTTCTTTTTTCTTCAAACGACTTATCTAGTCCAGGTTTTTGATTTTCAAAGGTATGGAAGGCATTGACGACCACTATTGTTTCTTTTAATTGTTCAGGTGGTGGGACAAAAACTTCTTTTTCTTCCAATGATACAACCAGTCCATTTTTTTTTATTTTCAAAAGTATGGTAGGTATTGATGACCTAATCCATGTCAAAATCCAAAACTAAATCATCATCGCTATGATTTTCAATTTGTTTGGTTCGTTACACCTCGGCTTATCTCTCGTCATTATGAAATACGTATCGCCGAACCTTTGTTTTTTTAACAAAGGCATGGGGCACGCGGCAGGCTTTCATGTATAGATTCTTACTGTCGCTTGTCATCTAAACGCAGACAGTTTGAGCCTTTTCTTGATGTCATGACGTCCATATGGACCTTGATTTAGAAATGGAGCCTTTATAAAATAACATTTTTTTTTATTGGATCTTTGACTTTCGTCTCCGCTTGTCTTTTGTCATTATGAAAGACATATCGCCGAACCTTTGTTTTTACTTAAATTGTTTAGGTGGTGGAAAAAACATCTTATTTTGCCTTGGCTTGTCTTTTGTCATTATGAAAGACATATCACCGACCTTTGTTTCTTTAATTGTTCAGGTGGTGGGACAAACACATTTTGTTTCTTCCAACGATTTATTCAGTCCATATTTTTGATTTTCAAGGATATGGTAGGTATTGATGACCTTATCCATGTCAAAATCAAAAAACCAGTCATCATCCGATCATCGCTATCATTTTCAATTTGTTTGGTTCGTTACACTTCGGCTTGTCTTTCGTTATTATGGAATACATATCGCCAAACCTTTGTTTTTTTAACAAAGGTATGGTAGGCATTGATGACCTTATCCATGTCAAAATCCCAAACCCAATCATCATGGTTATCATTTTCAATTTTGACACATTTTGATTCTCGCTGTCCAAGTTGATTTTAATTGATTCGCTGCTCTTCATTTTCATTTTGGACTCCATCACTTTTTTGTTGTCGTATGTCATCTAACCGCGTGTGTCTTTGCCCTTCATTTTCATTTTTAACACGCTCTAATTGTCGTTTTCGTATATCTTCTAACCGCCCGTGTCTTTGCTTTTCATTTTCGTTTTTGATACGTTTTTGGATTTTGATTACTTCAGAAAATTTAGCAATGGCCTTTGCTTTAGCTGTCCGTATTGGTGTTGTCGCAATTGATGGTCCAGGTTGTAAAATTTCGCATCTTACCACGTTTGATAGTTCAGGTGTTGGTTCCAAAGAATCATCAGTTATAGTAACTGCAAGTGTAAATTTTCGTTTTTTGAGCCTTATAACAGATATTACAATTATTACTCACATATAAAGATAGTATATATATATATATATATATATATATATATATATATATATATATATATATATATATATATATATATATATATATATATATATATATATATATATATATATATATATATATATATACATATATATAGGCCTATATATATCTTGGAAAATCACAAGGATTGTGTTCTGGGATTTTGCCAAGATTGCTCCTGAATGAAGAATTTTGTAAAGAAAACAAATCTCTTTGGTTTAAGACTCTGTTGTTTTGTTTTTGTTTTTTCCACATTCTTTGTTAAGCCTTGTATCATTATGATTCTGCCCTTTAGGAGAGATCAATTTCAGAAGTAAAATAATGTTTTGGCACAAGATAAATTAGAAGCATCCCTCTGGGGAATTTAGATCTGCCCCAAGAATGCAACTTTTGTTTCTCTTCAGTGTAACCAGAACCTAATGTTAGGATTTTGCTGATAAATATTTATTTAAAACATTTAAGTGGTGATTTATTGATGAGAGTTTGTCGTAAACAAATCAAAACTTTGTGTGATATGATTGCCTGTGGTTGGTTTTTGGCTGGGACGTGAATGATGGATAAGAAAATCAAAAATTCTTGAGTGCTTAGTCGATGTTGCCAGAAGTCTGGTAGAAGCTAGCACAGCCTTCAGAATGATAGTGTCCCGAATGCACCATTTTTTAAAAAGTGAAAATGCGCCAAAGATGTGACTTTTCATAAAAATTTACTTTAAAAAATTTGCCGGGTAATTGTCTATTATTCAGAACACAATCAGGTTGATTCGAGTTACAGGTACACGGGTTGAAACAACTGAGATGCATTGGGAGTTGAAAGGGTATATAGCCTACAATTCGGGCTTTATGTCTGCATATTAGGGGGGTGGGGTGGGAGTTAAGTATGGTGGGCTGCATCCGAAATGTAACCTAACCTAACATAACTTAGCCTAACCAAGAAATGATCCGAAGGAGTGCCCGTTTTCCAAGGCCGTACCCAGGATTTATTCAATTTTTTTTTTTTGGGGGGGGGGGGCTTACCCACCAAAAAACTAAAAACGCATACTAAATTTGTTTATGTCCATTTTTGTTACGTTTTTACGATTCAGACAAACATTTCGGGGGGGGGGGATTAAACCCCCAATCCCCCCTGGATACGGCCTTGCCATTTTCCGCCATATGGTGTATATCTCAGGACGCCAAGTGTGCTGCACTGTCACACCACACTTGGCGGAAACGCACGGTTTCCGCCAGGTTTTACACACTTCCACCGCGCACCTGGTACACGGCAGCTGGTGCCAGTTGGCGTTCCCTCAAAATACATGCTTGTGGTATGGAGAAAAAGCGTAATGAGGTTGCCAAAACACACGCTGTTTTGATTAGTCTATTATAGATTAACTAGTCAAAGAGCCTTTCAGACGGAATGCATAAAAAAAGAAAAAAAAATGAAAGTTCCAAGTCTAACCAGGAGAAAAAATAGACGGAGCGTAGTTATCAAGCTACGCATAAAATGTGTCTCCATCTAATGAAACTTACTATTACTAACAACTCACTGCAGAACCTAGCCACCTGAGACCAACACAGCTGTTTACGCTCCTCCACTGTCCATATCTTTTCAATGCCTCTCTCTTTACACCCTCTTCCTCTCTCTTTACACCCTCCCAAGGTGATCCAGTTTCCTTTAAATCGTTTCTTACGGCCTCTTTAAACCTCAATTAGGGACGATCAAAGCCATTTCTAGGGAAGGGTAACCCGTTCAGCTGCCCCGGGTGCTGTGGCTGGAGGGGATTGCAGCTAGTGGGGGGCTGGTGTCTGGAGGATTGCCCACTTTGATCATACTTTTTACTTTGATTCAGCGTTTTTGCTTATATAGGTCGGGAGGGGGGGGGGCTGTAATTATTTTTTCCCCGGGCACCACCAGGCTTGGGAACGGCTCTGGGAATGACCTGCTTTTCGTTTGGCCCTGTATGGTTGGCCGAAAAGGACGATCTCTGGCAATCCTTCATCCGCATAACATTGACCTAGCTATCTCAACCTTTCTTTCATTATAGCTCCAGAAATCAGGATAAAAACCACATTTCTCGTACAGCTTACTGATTGAACCACGGTCAGTCAGACGGGTACCCAAAAGAATCCGTAGACAATTCCTCCAGAAAAATCAATCAAATCCTCCCCCGTCTTCTAAAGCGCCCACATTTCAGGAACAAACTTGACCATTGTTATTACTGTAGCTTCTAATACTTAATTATTTGAAAAAAACTACGTTTTCTAAAGAGTTAAAGAGGCTGAGTTACAAGGTCGAACCTTAAAACGTACAGGGATTAGGAGGCACAGTTGGGGGGCTGCCGCCCCCAAACCCCCGCTTTTGCAGCCTTTAAATAAAAAAAAAATTTAAACTGAAAGTAAGGAGCGACATTAAATCTTAAAACGAACAGAAATTATTCCGTATATGAAAGAGGCTGTGCCCTCCTCAACGCCTCGCTCTTTACGCTAAAGTTTGACTTTCTCACAACTCTTTTTTTAAACAATAAAAACTTTAGCGTAAAGAGCGAGGCGTTGAGGAGGGCTCAGCCTCTTTCATATACGGAATAATTTCTGTTCGTTTTAAGATTTAATGTCGCTCCTTACTTTCAGTTTAAATTTTTTTTTTTATTTAAAGGGTGCGAAAGCGGGGGTTTGGGGGCGGCAGCCCCTCAACTGTGCCTCTAATCCCTGTACGTTTTAAGGTTCGACCTTGTAACTCAGCCTCTTTAACTCTTTAGAAAATGTAGTTTTTTTCAAATAATTTCTGCACGTTTTTGTACAGTTTCCATTTCAGGTCCTAGGTCCGATTTCAGATTTAATGTCGCTCCTTACTTTCTGTTTAAATTTTTTTTTTTTTTTTTAAAGGCTGTTAAAGGGGGGGTTTTTGGGGGCGGCACCCCCCCAACTGTGCCTCCTAATCCCTGTACGTTTTAAGGTTCGACCTTGTAACTCAGCCTCTTTAACTCTTTAGAAAACATAGTTTTTTTCAAATAATTTCTGCACGTTTTTGTACAGTTTATTACTTATTACTGCTTGACTAACTGTTAGCTGATCGTGTCAGGAGTTAAAGTTGGGGGGCTGCCGCCCCCAAACCCCCGCTCTTGAACATTCTTGTGTTAAGGCTTTTAATTCCTGAATACTCAAATCACGTCGTACAGGGTGCCTCCTAATCCCTGTACGTTTTAAGGTTCGAACTTGTGACTCAGCCTCTTTAACAGCCCCCCCAACTGTGCCTCCTAATCCCTGTACGTTTTAAGGGTTGACCTTGTAACTCAGCCTCTTTAACTCTTTAGAAAACGTAGTTTTTTTCAAATAATTTCTGCACGTTTTTGTACAGTTTATTACTTATTATTGCTTGACTAACTGTTCGCTGATCGTGTCAGGAGTTGAAGTTGGGGGGCTGCCGCCCCCCCCCAACCCACCCCTCGTGAACAATCGTGTGGTAAGGCTTTTAATTACTGAATAATCAAACCCCGGCGTACAGGGTGCCTCCTAATCCCTGTACGTTTTAAGGTTCGAACTTGTGACTCAGCCTCTTTAACAGCCCCCCCAACTGTGCCTCCTAATCCCTGTACGTTTTAAGGGTTGACCTTGTAACTCAGCCTCTTTAACTCTTTAGAAAACGTAGTTATTTTCAAATAATTTATGCACGTTTTTGTACAGTTTATTACTTATTATTGCTTGACTAACTGTTAGCTGATCGTGTCAGGAGTTGAAGTTGGGGGGCTGCCGCCCCCAAACCCCCCGCTCTTGAACATTCTTGTGTTAAGGCTTTTAATTCCTGAATACTCAAATCACGTCGTACAGGGTGCCTCCTAATCCCTGTACGTTTTAAGGTTCGAACTTGTGACTCAGCCTCTTTAACAGCCCCCCCAACTGTGCCTCCTAATCCCTGTACGTTTTAAGGGTTGACTTTGTAACTCAGCCTCTTTAACTCTTTAGAAAACGTAGTTTTTTTTTCAAATAATACACATAAACAGGTTAGACATGCTTTGTTATGAAAATTGACGCGCAGATATTTTCATAACAAAGCATGTCTAACCTGTTTATCTGTATTATTTGAAAAAAACTAAGGTTTTTCGTAAATGTAAATTCGGGGGGTAATTTTTTCGGTCTGAAAATATCAAAAGGCCCTAACAGGTCGAATTCTGCTTTGAATGAGTCCTCATTCAACCGGATCCGTTGCCAACTGTGGCCTGTAGGCGTGGCTAAGAAAAAAAAAAGAAATGATGAATTTTAAGTGGCTGTACTTGGTTTTTTGAAAACAGGGAAGTAGTTATCAGATTGAGCTGAAATTTTGAGGATAAGCTCCCGGGCCCTAGGAAAACTTAACCTCTAAATTTCAGCCCAATCGCACAACGTAAAAGGGGGGCTGTGGTGGGAGGGTCCACACTTCCGGCCCAGTTTACCCCATGAAGATAAAGTCGGAGGAGGATGAAATTTTGCAAGTTTCTTAGTTTGAGCTTGGGCTACAAAATACGATTACCGCCGTCTCTCTGCGACCTCTAGGACCTGAAATCGCTTAACATTGTGGTGGGTCGCCTCTTTATAGAGGCACAAGTGTGCCTCCTTGAAAAAAAGCATCTGCGTGCCTGCGTCTCATCGAAAGTGTCAATTATGTATAGTAAATATATTTGAAATATATTTGTGGCTGGGGTACAACGGCACTTCAGAAAAGGGTGTTTGGTTTGGCGCCGTTCTGCAACTCAGTATATATCAATGCCAGACGACCTAAGGCCTCAATAGGGCTCAATATTAAGTCGAACGAGGAAAGCTACTTTTGGATATAAGCTTTCATAGTTTTGTGACTAAAATTGAGCCCCTTACTTGGGTGTTCCTTTCTGTTACGTTTGTGTAACAGCCAGGTACGTACATAAAAAAATATTTTTTTTGGGGGGGGGGAGGGGCCATTTAAAAAACAAATATATTTGTCAATTTGAATAAAATGTGCCAAGAAATATTTGAGGAAACTTATGATTTCAGGGGAGCAGGCCCCTACCTGGTTGTGTGCATGGTGAAAGCAGTAAAACAATTGGAAAATAAAATTTTATATTCAAAATTTTATACCAGCCTGTGATAACTCTCGGGTAAAAGCTAGAAGCTATTTACAAAAACAAAAGCAAAGCCCGGTCCGTTGTTGTGAATCAAAAGGCTGTATGTCCACATTATAAATTTTACAGGAGACGATTTTTTTCGGTTGTTATTAACGAACAGTTATTTGCATGAAAGAGGGTGAAACTTCTTCGTTGAAACAAAAAATCTTCGGTGAAACAAACCCATATGTTTGAAAAACTAAGAAATCCAACTATTTCTGTATTTTAGGATAAAACATATAACTATAACATATATAGTTGACATATATTATATAACTAAATGTTATATGTTATATGAGCATGGACTGCAATAGCCTTTTGAACTATTTTAACTGAGATGGATTGAGTTCACTGTTACCATGTTATCATGAACAATAATTTTATATTTTTGAAAACCGTCTGTCACCTTCTGAAATTTGTCGGCTAAGACTCAAAAGTTATTGCGCGAATGCTATATTACTTGCAATATATATTATTATTATGATATTTTATATTTTTATCTTCTATATCAAGTTTAAAAAATATTTAGTATTTAGCTCATCCTGGGCTATCAATACACAGAAAAAAAAAAAATCAAAACAGGAACAAAAGTCGATTTATGTGAAGATTATAAGCATTATATTTGAATTTTTTTAATAATGAAACTTTTAATTAAAAACTTTTTTATTGATAATTGATTAAAATTGTAATAACTTTTTTTTGGTCCTCTTTGATATTAGATAGCCTAAAACCTGTGTATCAACATATGACATTCGAGAGAGTGGTAGGTTCAAACCTGGAAACATCTCCGCACACATACAACCGATATTCTAACTATGCTATATGATGTCAGTAATGTGATGTTGACCATAAAGAAAGCGAAAAGTGTGTTTTGTTTTTTAATCCAAGGGGTCACATTTCGAGGGGGGAGGGGTACCTCTCCGATTATGACGTCAATCTACTTTATACGGCCCCGAGCAATTGCCTATTTTGTATAATTTCATGATTATGTGCTTTGTTTTCTTCTAACTGAAAAACAAAATATCCATGATTCAATTTTTTTTTTTGAAAAGGTTAAATCTTTGTTTTGAGAGCTAATATGGCTTTCCGTAGCACATGTTGCATAGATTACAGTTTCTCCGTTTTAATGTGAAAGAAACGATCTTTAAGGTAAATAGGATTAAAAGGCTTCCATGAATGGTAGGTTCAAACATTTCCCTTAAAGTACCAAAACAGTGAAAATCTTTTTTCGATTGGTTAAGTGGGAACTTGAACAACCATATATGTCTAAAAAATTAGAAAATATTGAGAATTCATTTTTTAGTGAATAAGACATCCATATGGAGTCATGCAGTTTTTGCAAAGGGTTCATACCCCTCCTATAGCTTTCAATAAATGACCATTTGGATTAAAACGGGAGAATTTCAAGTCATTCTTCTGACTCGCCCCTCCACTTGCCTCACTCCCCTAGGTTTTGAAAGTGCTTTTTATGGTAATTTCATTGAAAGTCACCTTTTTTATATATACATTGAAAAAATGAAAAACAACAAAATTGCACCGCTAGCTTTTGACAAATACATTCTGCTCCGTCCTTCCCCACATCTCCACCTCATGTGTTACGCTCATGTGCTCATTTTCCAGCTTAACATTATCACTGCTGAAATTCTTTGTAAAATGTTTCTAATGGAGGGTGGCCTTAAGCCTTGGCTGCAATTGCTTTAGCGGTTTCTCTTAATTGACAAATAGTGGCAATAACAGCATTTAAAAGAAAAATGCCTATCTGTTTTTATTGTTCATCTTAATATTTAAATAAAACCCGGTCAAACGTTTGGAATACCTATTAGTTTAGAATGAAAGGGAGGCGTGGTCTCTTCTAATCCCCTATATCTACTAATAAGGAGTTAATAAAGGAAAGACTTGGTCTCTACATATGGATGGACTAGCTCAAGGCAGAATCTTCTCTTCGCAATTTATGTATAAGCTTCCTAAGATGTACGATCCTTATGACCCTTATTACGTCAGTTGAGAAAGCGCTTCACATCTACTCATACTTATTTATTTAACAACATTACATTAGATATGGCTGAAAAAGCAGATGGTTTGGAAAAAGCAGTTGATAAAACTCCATCACACTATAGACTGCCCCCCCCCCTAGACAATATGCTGCCTAATGCTTCCTACGCCCATGCTTAACATAAACACATCCCTTCTAAATGCCGCAGCATGATATGGAGGAGGGATAACCAAACATAAAAAACGAAAAAGAACGAAAATGCAACTTAACATAAACCTCAGAAGGGGGTGTAAAAACAAAATGCAACTATAACATACTATACCCTGCTATCACTCGCTTAACACTCCACACTCAACTCCTTCACTCCACACTCAACTCCTTCCTTAACATACCTCAATAAAAATCAAACGCTACCTTTAGTGATTTAATACCAATTTAATCTGTCAACTATGCAGCCTATTAGAATCATTAAAATCATATTTAGAAAAAAATTCATTCTTCAACAGCCTTTTAAATTCACTTAAATTACTATTTTTAACATTCTCATTTAGCGAATTTCATTGATTCCCCCCTTAAAATAAGAGAAAATGTAATTATTAACATAAATTTTGTTCATTGACCTTGTGCCATGGGAATGAACTTCATTAACTTGGGTGAACACACTTGGAAAAGAAGCAGACTTGCCTCTTACGCAATTATACATAAAAACTCCAGAATAAAAGTCACAGAGAGCATCTGCTGGGAGTATTTTCAACCTAACATAAGCCTCTCGACACGGTTCAGAAGGGCATAAATTTGCAAATACTCTAATAACAATATTTTGTAAAACTAGGGCAAAGCTTTTCATAGAAAGAAGAATACAGTTATTTTCCGGGAATTCGTTCCAAACAAGCGAGCGAAATCAATTTTGAATAATGAAATCCTTGTGTTGACTATGATTGATGTTTTAATTCGTTTTGCAGAAACGTCGAGTGTTCCGTTGCACGTGGCGAGGTTGTACTGCCCTGACCCCTTCAAGAAAAATGATCGAAAAGCATATAAGATTGGTTCATTTGGGGTGAGTGCCTAATATTGTATTAATAATAATTATTTTCATAAATTGTTGTATTAATAATTGATAACTAATCATTGTTGTTGATTATTAGTTAATAAACTTGTTAATAACTACATAATTAGAATTAACTATATTAATGAATTAATAACTATATTAATAGTAATTAGTAAATTATTTATTAATAATCAATGTTGTTATAAATAATTGTGTTAATAAGTATTAGCTAGCATTACATTGAAGTACCAAGGACAGTGAAATGAAGCCTGATTGTTTGTATATATATATATATATATATATATATATATATATATATATATATATATATATATATATATATATATATATATATATATATATATATATATATATATATATATATATATATATATATATATATATATATATATATATATATATATATATATATATATATATATATATATATATATAATAAATAAGTAAAGTAAAATTCATAAGCAATGCATATAAGTAACTAGATTCTACAAAAATATAAAAATAAATTTTAAAATGAAAATTTAATAATAAACATTGATATTTTCTTACTATACAACTAGGGTGCCGGCAGAAAATTTTCCAGGGGGCCAGACGCCAAAACAGCAGTGGTGGTTGGGTGACAGTTTAGGTGTTTTAGGGCACCAAACTACGACTTTACCCCGAAGAGGACGAATTTGCAATCAATTTAAACCTGGGGAAGCTAATTGGTTTAAAAGTATCAATAACTATATTTGAGGCTTCGTAGTTGCAAAAGAAGTAATGCCACCCGGTGATAGTTCTGGATTCAACCAAGTTGATTCACTTTATTTGTAATGAAATTAGGCTAAGTCTGGTGATCTGTAATTGTGTATAAGCTATAATGAGGGGGAGTGACTCATTGTTTAGGTAGGAGTAGGGTAGATTCCTACATTTTGATGGACAAACTGCTTACTCTTCATGAGGCTTCAGATAAGCGTTGAAAGAGGAAGGGGTGAGTAGGGATTAATTAGAATATTTCTCTGTATAGCTAATATGTTAAATTCTCATATCTACCAGCACAGAGGTGGAAAAGGCAAGGCAGGCTATCATCAGCCCCGCCATGTAATTTCATTGGGGTGGCAAATACTGCTAGGAACTTGGTTTTCAGTAATTTTAAATGGTAATATTTGTCTTTTTCTATTTATATGAAGTACTTCAATGTGTTTAAAAAAATATATGTTATGAAGTTATCGATAAGAAAATCCGGTTGTAGAGGTTGTGATGACCTCAGTTATGTAGAAGATCAGAAGTCTCACAGAATTTCTATCCATACAAACAATAATACTCCTTTTCATCCAAACAAAATTCTTTAGTAGGCCTATATATATATATATATATATATATATATATATATATATATATATATATATATATATATATATATATATATATGTATTATTTATACACCTCTCACAGAGGGAAAAGTATTCATCCGATTTTGGTTTGGCCGTCTTCAGTTTAACGTTCCACATGCTGGTTCATTTGACCATGGTTGTATATATGCTAATTTTTCGTTTTTTTAGGCCGAAACCGTTGGGCGCTATGGACCTAAGTGACCACGAAGAAGACTTTTATTACACGGAAGACGAAGCAGATGACAACGCTGCTGTTGATATATGGTCTAGTTCAATGCAGAAAGAATTTCATTCCTATCAAGAGGAGAGCAGAAACCTGAAGAATTTCAGCAAAAGTTTCGATCCTACCATGTCCCATAGTGATATGGTTCGACCTCCATATGAGGGTGAGTTGAATACTCTAAATTGAAAATTACTTTATCCCCAGTATTTTCCTATTTGGACCAAAACAGAGATTTCCCTATTCCGAATGTTTGACCAATGGGCGAAAACTGCTGCATTGGGTTACAAAATACCTTAAATTGGGACTTTGAAATGGCACATTTTTTTTTAAAGGACGCTCAGTCATGAACCCTCTCCCGACATTCTACTACCATTGGTTTGATATGATAGTTGAGAAAAAAATTAACATGCATCTGTGTCCAACCTCTGTTGAAGAAAATGTGAAATTTTATATTTCTATCGGTATTTTGAAACCGTCCTAAGCGAGTGGTTAGCGCCCCGGACTTGAATTCCTAAGGTCAGGGGTCGAGTCGGGGTGTCGCTGGTTATTAGGTTGGGAACGAGGGTCAATGGTGTGACCCTGTAAGCTCATCCAGAGTTGACGCAGCTCCAAAGGGGTACCTGGAGAAATCTGGGGGAGAAACATGGGAAGCGTCGGATGATTTGCCCCAAACCGCGTATTGCACTCCCGGCCGAAGGCATCGAATCAGGAGATCGCACCTGCGCAACGTAGGAGATTGGTCAGCATGCATTTTTTTTTTAAGTTTAGTATAAGACCTCCGCTCAATGCCTCTCAGGTATATTGAACGTCACGGTGTAATTTTTATCAAGGGCACGTTGTTTTGGGGACTCTCTCCCTTTCCCTAAAACCATACAAACTTGCTTATGCTAATAACTTTTAGTGAGCAAATTTGAAATATCTGAATTTTGCATATTTTGGTTTCAGTCTAGGAAGCGGATACTTTTGATGGTGCCTGTGCAACTGAACCCGTTCAACTTAACCCTCGTGCAAATCAACCCTCGTTTAACTGAACCACCATTCAACTCACCCCAATTTAGCACCTCAGACTTGACATTCTGGGGATAAGGGTTTGAGTCCCGGTGTCGCTGATTATTTGGTTTGAGATGGGGGTCAGTGAACTCTGTCAGCTTAGCCAGAGTCTCAATGGGTACCTGGAGAAATCTGAGGGAAAAACACAGGAAGCGTCAGATGATTTGCTCACATCCCCGCATTGCACTCACGGCCAAAGGTATTAAGCCAGGAGATGGGTAACTGCTCAACGCAGACCATTGGTCAACTTGCGAAAAAGTGTAAGTAAAAAAAGTAGCATTCAACTCAACTGCCCTACAACTTAAGCCTGATTTAATTCAAAGCCCCATTTAATTCAACCTTCATTTAATTCAACCCCATTTAACTCAACCTTTCTGCAACTCAAGCTTTATTTAAATCAACTCCCATGCAGTTCAATCCTCATTTAAATCAATCCTGGGGCAGCTAATCTCAGGGGCGAATTTCCAGCATTTTCATTTGGGGAGGGGACAAAAGGGGTCCATATCTTGATAGTCAAAGGGCATGGGGTATTTAATAATTTTTTTTCTCCACATTATTGAAGGGCGACTGCCCCCCTCCCCCCAAACGACGACCCTGGCCCATCTTCCATCTAACACAACCCTTTTTGGCTCAACCCCTATTCCAGTCCCGCCCATTCAGCTCAACCCTTCTTAAACCAAAAACATACCTAGAAAATGCGATTCAGCGGGTTTTGTCGGAAGTGGTAAAAGTTGACTAGAATGAAACGGTTTTTATTCATTTGTTAGTTTTTATGTATGTTTTTCATGCTGCTTTAATGCAAAACTATCCCCCATCCCCCCCTCTAAAAAACCATCAATTTACCCTTCTCTCTTATATATTTGAAATTAGTGAAACTTTCCGGGATAAGGTTATTAATAAATATCAAATGTTAACATCGATCGATAAAAGAAATATTCCTGCAAGAGAAAGATAATCCCGATTTAAACACCCATTTCTCCTGAATTTGCTTCTAACTCAAACTTACAAAATGAGTGTAAAGGTGGAGCAACAATAGTAAACAAAACACAAGAAGTATACATAACCAACGGAGCAAAAAATCGGATAAGGCAACTGCGAGGGGATAAAGGCAACTGCAAGGGGATAAAGGCAACTGCAAGGGGATAAACGCGCATAGCTATGCCTGGGAGTTTCTTATGCCCTATCTCCAACATCGAATTATATCAGATACGCCTAAATTACTTAAGAAACGGTTTCTTCGCCCAAGGTGGAAGATAAAGAAGAAACCTGTAAAAATTAAAATCGTTCGTTCAGATTTTATTTAAGCTACTTTTCTTAAGAATAGAAAAATACCTGAAGAATAGAAAAATACCTAAAAGAATAAAAAAATAGGTAAACCGTTTGGTAGCATTGGTGTCAATCCACGAAAATGCAGGTGGTGGTGTTTTTGTCAAAATCTAAGGGGACAATTTTTTTCAGTTTTTAATTAAAATAACAAAAAAGAGGTATTTTTCAATGAGAAAATTCAGAATCTAAGGGGGGGGGGAGGTGCAAAATGCTAGGGGCACATAAAGTCTTAAGTTTTTACTTAAGTTATTAACTTTTGTTAAGTTCTTACTTTTTACTTAAGTTTTTACTTTTTGTGCCATAAATTTCGTCATTAAAAATGTCTACTCTCAATAATTAACAACACTTAATATAAATTAGTGATTAACCAGGTTAATGTTGATTCAACGAAATGGTTCGTAGCTTTAGATTTAGCACTAGGCACAATGATGGCAAGCCTACTATTTTCTACTATTATACTAATATTCTATTTATACTATATATTATAATATATAGTAATATATTTGGGGGGGGGGCAAATTTTCAATTTTTCTTACGAAATTTACTATCTTATACTATATATTATGATAATATACTTTTAATATGTTATACTTATTTTTATATATTTTATTAGATCCTGACTATAAGTCTACTACTCCTGGTGCATATTTTCCTCATTTGAATGAGAGGCCATCTGTTATCCATCAAAGCAGTGGTCGTACGAGAAGTGTTTCTTGGAGCGAAAGTGGCGACACTGCCTCTATGGTAATTAGAATATTGTCAAATTATGTCTTGTCTAATAAAAATTTTCGGACTAATTGCGAGGGCGCAATAAGCCAAAGGAGGGGCGGATATAGTCAGCGACATAGACTTCGACGTCATAGAAACTTTTGTGTTTTGCAGGAGTTGGCCAAAGTGGAAACTTTGAAAAGGGTGGAATGAGAGGGCGTACTCGCCAGTGTTCTCCATTCTTGCCACATAAAGCGCATTTGCACGTTTGACAATTTTCTTTTTTGTGTGTGTGATTGCGCATTGATTTCCTTGAATGACCGCACTTTTCGAAGTGAACTTCTTAAATATTACTTTCGGCCCATTTTTGCTAAGAAAATGGTAATTTAGGAACAACTTCACTAGTAAAACTACAGGCATCTGGCAACATTGCGTTCAATGAGGAGCGCAGTGCGGTTAAATGAGAAATGAACTTAATGGATTATAATTCAATGGAACCTTGTCTTTAACTATGAAGTACATTGATTTTAAGAACAACAACGCCCTTTCGAAGGGGGGTAGGGAGCTGTGACAGGCACGTTTCCCTTTATTGGATCAAAGGGTCAAATTAATGAAAAGGCGAAAACCGGGTAAATTATAAATCATAAAACTTCGATATCTATCGGCAAAAGTCTGAGTAAGTAAATGGGGCAAGCAAGTACAAGGAGGGGGGTCGCAAGTACAAGGACGGAGCAGAATGTATTTGTCAAAAGCTAGTGGTGCAATTTTGTTGTTTTTCTTTTTTCAGTGTAAATATAAAAAAGGTAAAAGGTACCATTTTTCGTGGCTCTGGCAACATTCGAATTCCGTTCAGTCCATCAGTCAGATCAGACTTAAACCCCTGGCTGCATCTAGAATATTTAGCCAAAGTCAGCTAAAAAGTGTCCCCTTTCTAGTGCCTTCAGAAAATAATGAAAGACGTCTTGATTTCCGGATTTTTTTTCCTTAAACAATCCGTGCCGTGGTTGTCTCTTAGCCAAGTTTGAAGTATTTTGAACTCTTTATTGCAAGTGGCACTTTGCTCTGACTTGGATTTCGGCGGGTAACGAGTAGGGGATGGTTTCTCGTTATTTCTGGTTTTAGCGTGTTTTTCTTGTTTTTTTTTCATTCAGCATTTTCGGCCATAGAGTCATGTCGGCCATGCCGGGTGTTTAAATAGATAGATACATCGTGTTTTCAAAAGCCCATGAGCTATATACATAAAAAAAAATTATAAAAAATGAAGAAATCACCACAGAACAAATTATAAAGCACACAGAAGCATAATACATAGCGAAAAAATACCTAATGGTAATTTAGCGAGAAAATAATTGTAATTCTATATAATAATTACTAATTAATTGTATAAACTTTTACTTCGTTCTAAAATTTTATCTATATTGTGGTTGGATTACTACTTTGCAAAATACCAGGTAGTGGCAAACCAATCCCATGTAAATGTTTTTCCCTTAAATCAAAGAGCATCGGGCACTTCCGGAGGAAAGGGTCCAAATCTTCATCCACATCTTTACAAAGAGGACACATAGACCTCCCTTCAGGATCAACTATCTTTTCGTTGAACACCTTCTGCCTGCTCTGGATTGGATGGTAATACGCCCTAAGCTGAATCCATCGACATAAAATAATAGCCGGTAAATTAAATTGGAAATAAACTTCCTCTCCAAAACTAGGTTTAGCCTGATTATAATGATTCAACGTTGCAGAATTTAAAACCAGCCCCTGTCTCTAAGATAAATTGTACCTCGCTTTCTAAATCTCAAGGCCGTATCCAGGGGGGAGGAGGGTTAGGGGGTTTGACCCTTCCCCCGAAAGGTTTGTCTGACTCGTTAAAGAGTAACAAAGATGGACATAAACAAATTTTGTATGCGTTTTTTAGTTTTTGTTGTGTAACCCCCCTCCCCCCAAATTGTTTTTAGGCAAAACCCTCTCCGAAAAAGAATCATGGATACGGCCCTGCTAAATCTGTTGGTAGATCACGGGAACCAAGACCATCATTCCATAAGTGAGGCATTCCCACTCTTTCTAGTAATGACTTAATTTGGGACGGCCACGACGTTTTCAAACCATAATTCAACATCTGATAATAAGCTGCTCTTACTAGTCTATCTTCATTACACCTAGTGAGCTTCAACCAAAATCTAATCATCAAAATAGACCTACGTAGTTTTAACGAAAACAGGCCCATATCACCTTTCAGAATCTGTGAATGAGTTGTCTGATATAACCCAAACACTCTTTTATAATACTGGAGCTGGAGGGACTCCAACTACTGTGCCGCTTTTCCACCTCAGATCTCCATTATTGTCTGGTATCTAAAAACTGGAGACTGCAGTGCCACTTTGCCTCTATTAAAATGTTTCGACAACATGACTCTTTAAACTTCCATTTTCCGATAAAACGAATCCTAAATATTTTATTCTTTTACTTACATTCAGTTCCTTATTATTAAATTTAAATCTATAATTATCTTCACCGCTTACTTTCCTTTTTTTTTTAAATAACAACTTCACTCTTTTCAACATTCAGCCTTAATTTTTTCATCTGCAAATATTCTTCTGAGACTCAGAAGCGTTTGCAGATCTTGCGGTGTACTAGCCACTAAAGCAATATCATCTGCAAATAATAAAAGTGATAGTTTATGGGTCTAACTTTCGGAGCCCATCTATTATCTAGAAAATCAACAACATCATTTATAAAAATGTTAAACAATTTAGGAGAAAGAGTGCTGTCCTGTTTTACCCCCAGCTTAATATTAAAAAGCCTAGAAAACCTGTTACCAACTAACACAATTCCACTCACAAATATACATACTCACTATCAACCTGACAAACAAGTGTGGGAGGCCAGTTCTAAACAGGGCATCCTTCAATAGCTCTCTGTCGACACTGTCGAACGCCTTATCGAGGTCCAGAAATCCCACATAAAGACAAGTTTTTCCCTTTCCACACTTTAAATATTTAAATAAATATTGTATCTACCATCCCGTACCCTGTCCTAAAACCTCCTTGTTCTTCATGTATTATGCTATTTTTATTTAACCATTTAGAAAGCCTGGTATTTTCTCCAGTACCTTACTTAAAGCAGGGACAAGCGCTATTAGATGATAATTTTTGTGCAACTTGGGCTTTCCTCTCTTAAAAAGCGGCATAAGCAATGATCGAAGTTAACACCTTATTACAAAGAAAAACAATTATTGACATAAAAATTGAACGAAAATTCTTAAATAAGGTTATTGGTACATCTGCAGCCGAACCCCCTTTTAAATTCTTGAATACCAACTTAATTTCATCATTATTTACTTCACCTACTAAATTGTAATCATGTTCCCTCATAGGATAAACAACCATCTCTGGGCATTGGCGCCCATACGCTGAATTTTAGGGGGGGGGGGGCTTAGTTGGTCTAATCGGCACTTCCAATTCTGTATAATAGAAATCTCAAAACAAAAATATGAAATATAAGGCAGCATAATTCAGCCCGGGGGGGGGGGGGGAGCCCCCCACTCCCCCCATATGGGTGCCCATGTCTCTGGGGCATGTGCTACCTCTTGTATTTCTACACAAATGGATTGTTTATGATGATGCATTTCGTCTTATTGTTTAAGGGGATTTGATATCTTAAAGGATCCCCATAACTCATATATTATAACTTTTTGGTTTGTTTAGCTAAACTATCTAGAATTGGTTGTGTGGTCTTGCCATAACTTGTAGAATTTGAATAAGAAATCAGAATAAACGACAGAGAACTAAAAACTGACACCTAATTTCCCGAAAATCTTAGAAAAAACACTTAAATTCTCTCGCTTTGTGCCAAAGGTAGAAATATGTAGTTTCAATGAAACTTACATCATTAGAAAGTGTGAAATTTGTCTTTTCGATTAAATAAAGCAGAATTTTACTTTGAAAGTTCAGTCCCTAAAAAGGTGTAAAAAACCTGCTAGGAAACATGCTCAAAATCAGCTCAAAGGAAATTTCACTTCAGCAATTTGGCAGATTTGGGAGTTCCCTGAGGCGCTACCCACTTTGATTGGAAATCTTGCCAATATAGGGGACATAAAAATTCAATTGTCTTGTCAACCAAATTTCATTGTCAAACCACAGATTATCAATAGCTCTCGACGGTGCCAAGTCCCCTGGTAGAATTTGCTATTGGACCCATTGTCTTTGAGACGGTCAGTCGACGTTGAGGCTCGCAGGATCATTTATGTATTGAATCTCTTTAAATTTATCGTTGAATAAGTCTATCAGCGGAGGATAAGTGTAAAGAATTCTGTCGTTTTTTGTTTTGTAAAGCAATGTCATCTCTGGGAAATCTCTTGTTCGTTTTTTGGGCCATGCGACTGGTAATTTTCTAGCTAAATACCCACAAGAGGCGTTTCGTTTTTAGATTAATCCGTAGGACTAGCGGCATGTTATTGTTATTTATATTGCTGCAAATTGTTCAATAAACACAATATCAAGTTGTCAAAATGTCCAATATCAAGAAAGTTAAAAACGGATTATTTTTAGCTCTGAATTGGCAACATCTGTATTCTAACAGGTCTTTCCTGAAAAAAATCCATGAGGTATTTGCCCACCCCTTCCCGACTAATTGATGTCCCTGGTAGATACTTACAGAATGGGTGGAGAAATAAAGTATTATTTTGAGGAAGTTTTTGAAAAGGGACAGGTGTCTCAAAAAGTGCATTTTGGACTCCAATTCTAATGAAATATAAGAATAATCTAAGAAATACAACATAATTCTAGTAATAATATATAGGCTGAAACATTCAGGATTTATAAGGGGCTCTTGGGGTACGTGTCTCCCCTTCTACAGGTATGATGTAAATCTTTTAGACTTTTTTTCATGATTAAGGGGGCTCTTGGAGTGCGCGTCTCCCCTTCTACAGGTATAATGTCAGTGGTGGATCATTGGAGGGGGCCGAGGGGTGCTCCCCCCCTAACTTAGTTTAAAGTAGTGTAATTTACTTAATTAACGCAAGATTGCGTCAATTAAACTTGCTTCTAACGCAAGTTTATCGGATCAACCCATTTTGTGCCCCCCCCTCCCCCTAAACAATCCTGGATCCGCCTTTATGATGTAAATCTAGATTTTTTTTTTCTTGATTTGAAGCCAGCCGTTTTAAATTCAAAGATAATGTAATTTGTGCTGTGAATTTCATTTTCTTAGGATAAAATAAATTTTAAGATATAAATAGAAAAATAACTCTTGTATTTTTCATAATAGCATAAAAACACCTTACTATTGTTGCTAGATTGTCAATCATATGTCGATACACTTATTTACAATTAAAATTATACGCAAATAAAGGTAAAAATGAAGACAAGTATCAGTCAGTCGAATTTACAAATGGGTTCGTTAGAGTCGGCCTCGCTCCAAACCAAATAATTGGCAACACCAGCACTCGAACCCCTATCCCTAAAGTATAAAGGCGTTTTAGACTTATGATTCTATGCAAAAAGTATGGGTAACTTTAAGAGTGAGAACTGGCACTAGCATCGACAAAAAACTACGCCATCTAGCGTTTGGCGACACTTAGCATTTTTTCAACGTACTAATAATATTAATTGGTTTAATCAGTGTAATTGGCAAAATTAGAGTAGTGATAAGTGTCTGATCAGTTGCGGACAGAAAAACGAATACAAAGCTTGAAAATATGCCACATGTCACCAAACGCTAGATGGCGTTGATGTTTTGTGTCGACACTAGTGCCAGCTCCCATCCTTATAAGTTACCCATACTCTTTGATCCTATTACTTTGGAGTTTTGGGTTCGAGTCTTGGTTTCGCCACTTATTTTTTTGTGTGACGAGGGTCACTCAGTGTGACAGTAAGCTTAGCCAAACTTGATTCAGCTGCAAATGGGTACCTGGAGAAATATAGGGAAGGTAAATGGGAAGGATGTGTATATGCATAGGAAGGCTGGCCCCAGAGCCCCTGGTTGAAAGGTCAAGAGAAGGGTGTCAGCACCGTCGGTAGGAACTGTAAAGTCCAGTGCCGTATCCTCTACCCTTTACCTGTTAGAGGCCTAAGATATTGTTTAAGTCTAAAATACTTTCTTGTTTTAGAAGAGTGTTAAGAGTGGACGCACCTCTAAGCCAAGTACACGTCGGGTGCGCGACGGTAAAAAATGCAGAAAGGTGTACGGTCTTGAACACCGAGATATGTGGTGCACCCAATGCAAATGGAAAAAAGCTTGCACCAGATTCAATGTACAAAGTCTTCAAAAAGACGTTGTCACTGTAACCGTATATGCAGACGATGCTTTAGCTGACATTCAAGTTTTGAGTGCGTAGTATGAGCCTTGTGGAACACCACTGCCAGTGGAAATATATTCTGCCATAAGTACAAACTTCAGTGAGGTGTTTTGAGGATGTACGTTTTGAGGATGTACTATGTTTAAAAAACAAGTTTGTTATCCAATTTTATTGCCTTAAGCTGTCTATCAGAAATATGTCATTTCTTTGTCAATTTCATATGTCATTGTCATTGAAATATTTTCATTTCATATGTCATGTCATTTCTTGTTTAGCTTTGAAGTAGTTGATATTGACCATAGACGAGATCATCTCTACCAGCAGATCAGTTTAAATAAGCTCCCTTAATTTTTCTCGAGTTATTAAATATTTTGTAATTACCAATAATTATCAAATGCGATATTACCAAAATGTCCGTCATTACTTAACGAAAGCTAAGAAGTAAATTTCTGTTGATAAAAAAAAAGATAAAATAAAAACAATTAAAAAAACAAGAAACGAGGGTGATTTTCAGTCAGTTGGAAAAAGTGAAATGACAGTAGAAATTTCGGCAAGGACCTCCACCGAGTTGTACTTTGTGCTCAACACTGAAAAAGAAGCACAAACAAAAATCACCAATCTTTTGAAGTGCACTATTGGAAGGACAGAGGGAACACTGAATCCCTTGAGTGTTAAAATCAGTTCATAGGCAGTGCAATAGCGCTGCGTAAGTAAAGAGCGATGTGGGCGCAATTTAGTGTTTATCTATTTTTTTCTGACCAAGGCACTTTGTATACAAGGAGTTGTCGTAGAAACTTTGAAGGAGCTCATTCAATTGAAAATTCTAGTGCTTTGTTTAAGATTCAAAAGTGACTGGAGGGCAACCAGCCCCCCCCCCCTCAAACCCATCGTTTTCCCAAACACATCCAATCATATTTTGACATTGCCTGTTTTGTTCAGCATAATTGGGAGGTCCAGTAATTATGTCTTTGGGGATGACAATCCCCCACCAGCCCTCAGGGCAAGGGTTTATAAGCTCTACTCGCTGCCCATTATTAACATATAAGGTTTTTTATGGAAGAAGGGGTCGTTTGAAGTATTAGTGTTTTTACAACCTTTTTACCGAGCTTTAAATGCCCCCCTGTACATCCTCTTTCCCCAAATACATCCGATATAGATTTATAGACAGCTATTTGGTTCAAAACTGGCTGCAAAATAAAAAAAAAAGACACCTGAGAGACGGGTGTTTTCTATTGCTTCTGTTTGTTTTTTATGTTTGGGACTAAGAACGGCTAGAAAAGGCTCTTGCCGAAATGTCTGCTTTGTCTTTTCACTTTTTTTTTTAACAAAAGTCATATATAGCCAGTGTGGTCTTAGGGCATATTTATTTATCTTAAGAAAGATGATAATTTACTGTATTTTACGCGTTTAAAATTTGTATTTAGTGAGACATATTAATTAACGCGGGCGAGGGAAGGGAACTAATAAGAATTGATCTGCATGGTAGCGTTCAAGTTGATTATGGTCAACGCATAATATGCGTTATTCGTGCAAGCACGTTTAATGATGGACTTTGTGACAATTTTCCTGTCTTAAATTTATTAATATTAAATTATGAGTAACTCACATACAGCCTTTTGTCAAGGCCATTTTTCACTGCTTATATTTTTAAGATTTTTATCTGTTAAAGGATCAGATAATTTTTCTGTTCTATAAGGCTAATCAAAGATTAAAAAAAGCAAAATGAAAATATTAAGAACTTCGCCAAAAAACTGTTACACCCTTATGCATGTAAATATATAAAATATTTAAATGAAATATATGTAAAAAATAACGAAATAAATAAAATATTTAAATGAAAATTATTTAAAATATATGCATGAAAATATTTATAAAATATTTTAATTCAAAATATTTTACACTAAGAATGAAAGCTGGGGTCAGTCAATGTATCATTTTAGCTATTCAAGAACAACTTCCTACGTCCTGACCTATCTTTCATAGTCTTACCCTTTTCTACTACCTTTCTAAGGGGTATGCTTTCAACTACCCTTTCATAGGCTTCCATTTTTAGTCCTACAAGTTTTCTATTTTCTGGGTGGCAAGGAGTGCCATTTCTACTTTTTAGTGCATTAGGAAAGCGTAACGTAAATATTTTATTTTACATCAAAAGCGTATGTTTTTTAAAAGTGTATTTTACATTAGCTTCTTTTTACTTTTCCTGCTTTTGTTTTTTAACATTTAAGTCCGCCACAATTCGTGCTATACATAATAATGGATATTGCTCATAGCAAAGCAGACTACGGTAATTCAAAAGGTATTGCTCGACACCCTTTTTCAAATGGGTTTAAGTTTGAACACCCCAAAAAACCGGTAACATAATGTCGAACACCGCAAACACCAGTAACAACACCATTATTCGACATTTTTTTTTACCTAATAAGGTATATTGCCCATAGCAAAACAGATTACGGTTATTCAAAAGGTATTTTTCGATAATCTTTGTAAAACTCGTTTAAGGTCGACACTGCAAACACCAAAGGTTGAACACCATTGTTTGAAACCTTTTATAACCCAAACTATTAAAAAAGATTCCTTTATCAAATTGTATAACCCAATGAGTCTTAAAATAATTTGGAGTTATGTTTTTTTTTCTAAAATGCGTTATATTGGTCGTCCTCAGCCAAAAATCTTGGCTGAGGACGTTATATGCGTTAATGGACGTTATGTACGTTAATGCGTTATATTGTATTATCAAGTTTTCAAGAACAAGACAAATAAGGGAGTTTTTTGTTTTTGGAGCAGGAAGAATTGATAAAGATACAGAATTGCATGAATAGATTTTATAACGCCCGTTTTTTTTTACCGTCTTTTGCCATTCGTTTACTTGTTTCTGGTTCCATAATTCTAAGAAGCTGGTGCAAGAATTTCGTAATGAAAGCTGATTGAATCTGTTTTTGCCAATATAGATACTTGGTATTAACACAAAAATTATACCAAATACAAATGTTCGGGCTTCGCTATTTGACTCCGTCTGTCGAGCAGGGGCACTAAATCATGAAAATGGTGAGAGGGAGGAGCAAAGATTGTTTTTCAATTTTTTTTTTTTAAATAAAGATATAAAAAAAGATATCTTCCAAATTTAGGAGGGGAGATAATTTTTTTTCCATTTTTCAACGAAAATACTGATATTTTTCAAAATCCAGATGGGTATATGCGTCTTGCCCCCTTAGTTGGTGCCCCCTGGTTTCAAGGTTAGGGAAGGTACATCCTTTAGCTCTAAATCAAATTTTGAATTGATGCTTGATTTGGGGCGCCTACATCTGGTATATCCTGAAATGAAGAAATAGCTGGACTTTTCAGCTTTTGATATACAAATTGGTTTCGTCTTATCTTGAAGGCTTGATAAAACCTTTCTAGTACAAAACACCATGGGTGCCAATATGGGGGGGGGGCTCCCGCCCCCCCCCCTCCTTGGGTGAATGATGCTGCCTTATTTTTATATTTTTGTTCTGAGATTTCTATTATATAGCATTAAAAGTGCCAATTAGACGAGGTTTGCCCCCCCCCTTGGAATTCAGCGTATGGGCGCCCATGTAAAACACCTTTTCGTGAATAACAACAGAAAAACCCGAAAGCATTTTCCTGTTTTGTGGTCTCTTGTAAATATGTATTTTGTAACATATTACCTTTTGAATTACTACAGACAAAAAGTGCTGAAGGCGCTTTAAAAACTAGACATAAATTAGTAATGCCTTCGATAAAATCGATGTGAATTTTTATATCGATAAAATCGATAATTGGCTCAATAATATTCATGTATTTGTGGTAGCCTTTATGTAAAACTTGAGTAAAGTCTTTCTGTGAAACCTATTTAATGTGTGTATAGTTTAAAAGCGAATTATTTGTTTTGATTTTTTATTTGTTTGCCATTCGCGGAGTATGAAACGCCTCATTTTTACTTTAATCTGTCATTATATTGCCGCTTTGAAAGTTAAATGTACAGTATATTTTGGAAGTGGCAATCCAATATTATTAATCTAGACTTATATTGGTGTAGAGAATATTAATAATTTCAGTTTCGAAGTAAAAAGTTTATTTTCAACTAGTAGACTTATTAACCTAGACTTATTTTGGTGTAGAGAATATTAGTAATTTCAGTTTCGAAGTAAAAAGTTTATTTTCAACTAGCAGGAAAAGTAATTCAATTAACTAAATGATGTTAATTAATTAATTGTCATTTAACTTAGCTTTTCATGTTACATAATTAAATCATATTATTTGATTAAATAAAATTAACTCAAGACATACAATTAATATTAATTAAATAATTATTCTTAATCAATTAATATCAGTTGGCTGGGATTAACTAAAAATTGATTAAATAAATACTAGAAATAATCAGCAATTGTCAATGTTGTTAAACTAGAACTTGTACTTGATTCCTATATTGAACAAGCCATAGTGTACACAATGCCATTAATTAATTAATTAAATATTTAGCATTAATTACTTATATTTCCGCAAATATGCCACAAATGTTAATATATTATATTTTTGGTGCTATAAATTATAGGGTAAAAACTAACAAACAAAAATTGCTTAAAATAAATAATTTCTATTTACTTTCACCAATTATAAACTATTTTTACCTAGTAATTTTTCTCTAAAAAGGATAAAATAGAAAAATACATTTGTGATTATGTACAGTTTTTTTTTTTTAATTTACGATTTCGTACGCATAGCCAGAATTTATGCATTAAAATAATCAATTTTCTCAATTTTATAATCTCATTCGTCATAATAGATGATTATGCTAACCAAAATGTGAATTGTACAAAGAAAATATTAATTATTTTTCCATTTATTTGGTTGTGATTCTTAAATGAAACGTAGTCATAAATATTTTATTTTTTTAATTTTAAAAATGTATACGTACTTCGGATTTTTACACGGATTTTTACTTCGGATTATGCATACTTCGATTTTTATTCGAATATATAGCTTTCTCCTAACTACCTCTGTATTGTTGTCGAAATTATGTAAATATTTTTTAGTATCGCATTGACTTGTGGTACACAAATGTGGCATTTTGACCTGCGACTGGTAATTTTGTTTTGCAATTTTAGACAAATGTTATTAGACATTGTTATTAAACTATGGTAGAGGTCTCGAAAATTAGGCTTGTGGCCCAGAAATGGTCACATTAGATATTGATATTCACTAGGGCAGCGGTCTCGAAAATTAGGCCTGTGTACCAGATATAGCCACAATGAACATTCTTTTTTACTAGGGTAGAGGTCTGGAAAATTAGGCATGTTCCCTAGATGCGGCCGAATTGGACATTGTTGTTGACTAGGGTGGAGGTCTCGAAAATTAAGCATGTGACCAAGATATGGCCACATTGGACATTCTTGTTGACCAGCGTAGAAGTCTCGAAAATTAGGCATGTTCCCTAGATGTGGCCAAATTGGACATTGTTATTGACTAGGGTAGAGGTCTCTACCATAAGGACTGTGACTCAGATCCGACCCTGAATATGCTCTAATCAGACTTGTAAAACTGTTGGTGGACACATTTGAGACACCTGGTGGCAAACTTACCACTTGGATAAAACGTCATTTACCACCTGGCCACACTGAACACCGTTGTTGACAAGGGTAGAGGTCTCAAATTAAGCATGTGACCAAGATATGGCCGCATTGGACAATGTTGTTTAATAGGGTAGAGGTCTCCAAAATTAGGCATGTTGCCCAGATGTGGCCAAATTGGATATAGTTATTGACTAGGGTAGAGGTCTCCAACATGAAAGTTGTGACCCAGATCCGACTTTGAATATGCTCTAATCAGACCTGTAAAATTGTTGATGAATCAAATTTGAGCCACCTGGTGGCAAATTTTCCACCTGGATAAAACGTTATTTACCACCTGACCTCACTGAACATTGTTGTTGACTATGGTAGAGGTCTAGGGTAGACTAGGGTAGAGGTCTCCGACATGAAAAATGTGACCCAGATCTGACCCTGAATATGCTCTAATCAGACCTATAAAACTGTTGGTGAACAAATTTGAGCGACCTGGTGGCAAATTTACCACCTGGCCTAAATAGCATAAGTGTTTAATTTGGTTAGATGAATTTCTAAAAATTGATGTCCAGATTAAAATTAAGGTTTTTTCAGTTTATGTATTTTTCATTTTTTTGCAAAAACAAAATAATATGTTTCACTTGTATGAAGTTTGATTGGGAAACTTATTTTCTATTTCGACTTTTTTTTTTAAGCTGTCCCAATGAAAAGGGGGGGGGGGATTGAAATGTGTATGCCTACCTTGGGGCTACCCTACCTTAGTTTTGATCTGGCCTACACTCTGGAAAGTCTTGAGACCTTTAAACTAGGGTATATAGTTTGTCCATCGTTTTTTTTTATCTAAAACTGTATTTAATATTTTATTAGTTGTTACATTGAACAGGGTAGCCGCTATTTTTGGAAATGTTCCCTAATATCCTAGGGAACTGAGGAAAAACGTATCTATTAATAAGTTTGATTCTATTAGGTTGTATCAATTCTAATAAGTTTAGTTTTCATTAAGAAGTCTTGTTTACATTAACGAGCATAGGTTCAGACTAATTCAACCCAGAAAGGGGGAGGGGGTGGTAGAAGATTTTTTATGGGGACAGGACTAGTCTTAGGCAAGGGTAATTCCCCTCTATGTTCAATTATACTTCGGACAATATTATCGGTACTAAATTCCGCTATTATAATCATAAATTATTAGAAGTGATATTATTATGAGTTGTATTATTATAGATAGCATAGATAACATTTTTGGCTGTATAGATACCATTGTATAGATACACTTTAGGCTGTATAGATACTCTTTAGGCTGTATAGATACCATTGACGCAGGATAAAGTAACATGTAATGTATAAGTACAAAGACCTAGCATGTGTACAGCAGACGTGTAGGCTGGGTTCTAATTAATGGGGGTGGGGTAATCTTTTCCTTTGTTGAATGAAAAATCTAGACAAATATCATCAGAGTCGCAACTAAAGGTGTCCCATTCTCATGAATAACGTCAGCCTTAAACTAAAACAAGCCGTTTTGCTTATTTATTTTTTTTTTTCTTTTTTGTAGTTAGTATTTGTCCACTATTGCCAGAGCACCAATTGTCACAAATTACTCCCTAATCATGCTATTTTGGATAATGGCTAAAATAGTGGCCAAAAAACATAAGTAGGAGAACTTAATAAAAGTTTTGATGTTAAATAATTATTCAAAATCCTTCAATTAAATTCAAAAGAGCAATTTTTTGAAATTGAATTACCTCTAGAATATTCTTTGATAATTTCAAGATTTCTAACTACAGACTAAATAGGCCTGAATTTAGCTGGAATACGTGTATATTTAAGCCGGAATTTAACCAATTTAGCCAGAATAAGCTAAATTTTTTCCCAAAAAATGTGTATTTGTTGTTACGTTTCATTATCCTATACAGTATCTGGCAACATTTTCGAGTTTGTTTTGCAGAAGTTTCTTATTTTTTAGTTTTCAATTTGGTTTGAGGACGATAAGGGGCGTGGGGAATATGACAGGGTGGGGGGGGGGGGAGATGTGTTTGAGAATAAGAGGTGTGCTACGATTAAGGAAAAGGTTTTGAAAATATGTCTCGAGACTGGTTTGGGTAATAGATGAAGTTCCATATGCAGTATAAAGTAAAATTGTTCCGAGGGTAGTTTTTGAGGGAGAACCTTTTTTAGTCCTTCGTGTCTCTTGTTGCCCTCAGCCTAATTTTGGATGACCTCCAAATCACAATAGATTATGTGTTAGAAATTTAGGAATTATAGAGACAGTTGCTTTAAGACCGTTTGTGATGTTAGTTATGTTTTGTTAGTATGTTTTTGTTGAAGTTTATGTTATTCTTTGGTATTTTTGAAGAGGATTGAGATATAAAATTTTGTTCCGATGTGAATTGTCACTGATTGCGAAGTCGAACTGTTAGAGATACCTTTTCCGTAAAATCATTGGCGTAGTGAGGGGAAGGGTATCAGATGTCCGGGTTTTGAAGCTGCAGTTTATTTACAAGGATTTCAAGCCGTTTTGTTCCATCTTGGGGGTGGGGGGGGGGGGGGGGGTTGGCCCTTTTCTATCAAATGATATCCATAGGAGGAATATGTTGTTTTAACTAATTGGGCCATAAAGCTTCTACAAAGAAGAAGGAAGAATAGAGGTGGAGAAATTTTAACTGTTTAAAATGGTTTTAAAGAAATTAAAGATAAGATCTAAAAAAAGATAACTCCCAGCACCTTCAAAGAAGACCCCCCCCCCCAAAAAAAATGATTTTAAACATCATTTAATTTCATTTAACCCCTCCCCTCTGCTGAAGATTCATCGTATACGCGTTCCTAGTATTCTTGTATTCAGTAGTCTTCTATCCTTTTTTTTAAATTTTCTTCTGACTTTTTCACCCTCCTCTTTACCAAAGACACAAACTTTTTTTGCGTAATTTTTGGAAGTATTTTGGTTGATGGTGTTGCAATCGTGTTTTAAATTTTATTTTCTTTGTTTCTTTAATATAAGATCTGAGAGTCTAATGTTTTTTTGTTGTTTATGTGTGCGTGTTGTTATGTTTTTCTTTTTTTTAATGCTTGGCATTTGTCTTTCATCAAATAAAATTTTCATCGTGAATATACAACATTATTTTTATATTTTATTAATATATTTTATTATTATTTTTAACATTATTATTATTATTATTATTTTACAACATTATTTAACAACATTATTATTATTTTATTATTTTTATAAATCTCTGGTCAGGACGCAAGACATGTTAAAGATCTATTAGTTTAGAGGTCTGACTATAACCATTTTCAGCACAATATTATTGACATAGTAAAGAGCGATCTGTCTCTCATGTAGTTTAAGATGTACACTTGAGTCTAAAATCTCGGATCAAAAAGTCCAAAAATGTACACTTAGGGGCAATATAACTCATGCAGCCATGGTGTGCAAGATCCCCAAAACGCAAAAAAGACCCAGACGATTTATCTAAGGAACTTAGCAAAAAGGTGGACTATTCTTTTGAAGTGGACAATTAAAAGGGTGGACCAGGGCTAATCTTTGTAAAGATGTTGGTGGGGAGGTTCCAATTGCAGAACCCAAAGTAGGGTCCTTGGGCATGGATCAAACTTGCGCTCCTAATTCACAAATGTGAAGATGCTGAATGCGTTTTGAGTTCTCATTAACGAAGGACTAAGTGATTTGTTGTATGTCCTTAAGGTACCACGGACCAAAAGTACCCTGACTTGATACTATCCAGGGACCAAATGATTAGGTGAATGTCCATAAAGAACTAAGGACATCAAAAGAAATGTGGTTTTCTTCCCTGGCCCTTCTTAAGCCTATTTATACCCAAAAACCTCGATTTTCTAAGATTTGATTTTATCAAAAACTAAATTTGCTCTATATTCAAGGTTATCAACAAGGTGGTGAAATGTGTTATCAAACAAATCTGATTCTGCTCTGTAAGATAGATTTTGATTTCAAATTAATTTATTTCCCTAAATAGTATTGTTCTTTCTGGTTGTTAACTGGGAGCCTTCACTAAGCAAGAGTTAAGACCTAATACATCTATGGTCAATATTCGGGGAACGAATAGCAGCTTAAAAAAAACAGGAACTAGAGTTGACGTAGAAACAAGAATGTAATTTATCTTGCTAGTGGACCGCGAATTACAGGAAAAAGTTTCACAGAACCAAAGAAAATTTTGCCTACGTGCATTTTGTTCCGTTTGTGCATGCTGGACAATTTTTTTTTAGGGGGGGGGGGTCAAACCGGGTAACCGGCACGCCCTAAATACACCGTTACCGAAAAAAAAGGATTTCTCTAGACAGATGTATAAGCTTTTGTTCACAAGAAGAAAATAAAAGGTAAGAAGAGAATATAGGGATAAAGACGCAAGTTTCAGCACTTAAGGGCAAATTATGTTACCCACCTTCCCCTATTAGATAGTCGCAAAGGATTACTTAAATGACACGGTTTCTTAAATGACACCTAAACAGACAATGCACCCAGGTGCAAGTGTGCTCCATTGGCTCCTCTAACTATAATACTGCGTAAGACGTGCAATCAGACTGCATAGTGATTCAAAACAAAGCTACTACTACAACTGCTGCCACTGCCACTAACCACTCACAGCAGCACCCAGACCCATGAGTACCACAGATCCAAGCCCACGCATCTTCAATCCCCCTATCATCAAAACCTCTTTGTTTAAACCCTCCTACGCCGTTCCCATTTAATGTAAATCTTTCTTTATGGCATCCTACCACCCCAGACGTGGATGACCTGCTTTTCGTTTAGCCCTAGACGGTTGGCCGAAAAGAACAATCTTCGGCAATCTGTCATCCTTCATCCGCACAACGTGGCCTAGCCACCTCAACTTTTCCTTCATTATAGTCCTAGAGAGTGGTATTGAACCACATTTTTGGTACAGTCTATTGTCTGAAATACGGTCAGTCAGCCGGGTGCCCAGAACAATCCTAAAGCAATTTCTCTGGAAAACATCTAGCAAATCTTCATCCGCTTTTCGGCGCGCCCATGCTTCAGAACCATATTTGACCATTGTCATCACTGTAGCTTCTAATATTCTAATCTTGGTTTGCAGACTTATCTTCCTATTCTTCCACACTTTTTTTTTATCTGTGAAAAAACACCCTGAGCCTTGGCTATTCTACTTTTGACATCTTCACTGCTCCCGCCATCTTTACTAATGATACTACCAAGGTAAGTGAAGATGTCCACCTGATCAATCTTTTCATTACCCAACTTCACCTTTTTATCTTCACTTATTCCTAGGCTTAGTGACTTAGTCTTCTTAACATTAATTTTCAAACCTATTCTAGCACCCTGAACTCGCAAAACCTCTAAAAAATCTCAAAAGGAAACAAACGAGACGGACTACAGCCAATAGAAGGAAGAGACAAGCTAATATGACGTATATATTTCGCCTTTATGTAACAAGGCGTCTTCAACGCTAAGAAAAAAAATCTAAAGTAATCTAAAAAACATAAAATTAAATAAAATGTAAAACTAAGGAATTAAGAAACCAATATCTATATATACAATTAATACTAATGTAATTGAGCACCGGGGGCGTAGCTCCAGCATTTTTATTTGGGGGGCAAAAGGGGTCCAAATGCGAAGAGTCAAGGGGCATGGGCTATATAATATTTTTTTCTAAAAATTATTTGTGGGGCCACTATCCCCCTTGCCCCCCCCCCCCCCCAACGACGCCACTGTTTACCACCACAATATTCTTATAAGCAATTGTGATTAACTTCAGTGAGAACACAGAAGCAACTGGATAAAAAAATGAATATGAATTTAATTATTTTGTTGCGAAATAATCCTTTTGTTGGCATCCAATGCTTCAATTTTTATTGGTCTTGAATTTACTCTAGTTCCCTGGTGATTTTGCAAAATCTTTTTACCATTATTAGCTATATGTTCACTTTTAAGAATTATGTCATAAGTCGAGTCAATATTTATATTTCCAGAATCTTTATTTAGTGGAACGACTACTACTACTAACAACTCATCGCAGCACCAAGCCACCGGAGGCCAACACAGCTACGCACGCTCCTCCATCCTAATTTATTCAAAGCCTTCCTCTTTACGCCCTCACAGGAAGTTCCCATATCCCTTAAATCTTTTTTTACGATATCCTCCCACCCCAACCGCGAACTGATTAGCAAAAATTTCTTCATCTTTATATTTTTTTTTCTCTCCTTATTTTTTTATAGATGGCCAGTTCAGCTTTGGATCTTTTGCATTGTGTTTAAACAGTAATGCACAAATAAAGAAAAAAAAATCACCAAAAGAAAATCTCAATTACATCATAAAATTTACTGGAATTGTATTTTATAATAAAAAGTGTCATTGATAAAAAAGATTATTTTTAAACGCTTTTTGCTTGTTCATCAAGTGCTTCATGTTGATCTACGATTTGAAGCTGGCTCATTAGATTTATATGCCAGCTCTAAGATTGGATACATGTCAACATGGGCGCTCATAAGCTGAATGTTAGTGGGGGGGGGGGGGGCTTAACTGGTCTAATCGGCACTTCCAATGCTTTATAGGCTTAATAGAAATATCAAAACAAAAACTTAAGGCAGAATCATTGAGCCAGGGGGGAGTCTGGAGCCCCCCTCTGCCCTCCATATGGGCGCCAATGCATGTCAACGTTTCCATTCCTAACAAATCGTTATAACACGTTATTTATTATTTTTATTAAGTTTTTGAAAACCTTACGATGAAAAAACAGATATCACTATCTACCGACACATTTACTATGGCACACCTTTCGATCTTCACATAGATTTTATTTAAAGGTTTATACTTTTTTTTGTGCATGCTGTGCAGAGTTTTTGTTGCGGAACGTGAAACTGTGGGTGGTAGTGTTATATAAATCTATCTTTTTTTTACCATACAAACATATGCAGTGTTTGTTTATCATTCCAATTATTTGATTTTTCTTTATTAGCTAGTTTGTAAAAGTCCTTCGAAATGAAGATTTATTTGAAGTATGAAGCAAAATGGTGACTGAGATTCCAATTTAAATAGTTTCTGCTCATTTTAAGTTTTAGTTTTCCCAAATAAGTATCTTGTAAATAAAATATCGCAAAAATAATCGCAGAATTTAATTTTTCCATAATTAGTCAGATGAAGCCAACACACGAGCTTTTTCAAAATTTCGGATTAATAAATCGATAGAATTAATAAATATCAAAAATAAAATATTACGATTCCCTTCTTTGCATTATCTTGCATTAGACCCGTTTTTTAGCACTAAGATCTTACATCTTTCTGCAAAGATTATCGTTTTTTAACTCATCTTTGTTCTAAGATCTTACAGCTCGCCGATGTTAGCAAAAAGTGTGAAGACCGCCAACACACGAGCTTTTTCAAAATTTCGGATTAATAAATCGATAGAATTAATAAATATCAAAAATAAAATATTACGATTCCCTTCTTTGCATTATCTTGCATTAGACCCGTTTTTTAGCACTAACATCTTACATTTTTCTGCAAAGATTATCGTTTTTTTAACTCATCTTTGTTCTAAGATCTTACAGCTTGCTGATGTTAGCAAAAAGTGTGAAGACCGCCACTGTTCTCCCATATAGAACAATGATGAGAGAACTTTGATGATCTACTCATCATTGTTCTCAGACCACTGATCAGAGCAGAATGATGAAAGACGTTTGAACAAAAACGACCAAAGATGCAAGATCTTTGTTCAAAGATTTCACTTCTAAGTGTTTTCTGACTAAAGATGTAAAATCTTAGCACATTGATGAGTGAAAAAACGCCCGGATTGAAAAATCTTGTTCTGTGTTGCTAACAATGACCAAAGCTTGAGATAAATTATCTAGAGGGCTAAAACTGGAAAATAATCTCGAATGAATACACATATGAATAAATTATATACACATAGCAGGAGTGTAATTTCCTATGAGACAGGGTGGTAACTGCCCCCTCCAGACCCTATCCCCCGACCCCAGTTCGCCACCCCCGCTGAAATTCAGTTTCTTCAAAAAACTTGTCAAAACTAAGATAAGCCTGCACAATTCAAGCATCCAGAGAAATGGTTCAGTTTTCTTCAGTAGGCCAAGTCCTTTGCCTTAATGGTACTTTATGTCTCATTTTTTATTTTTCACTGTCATTTTCAGTTGTTTAGGGAAAATTAGCTCCAGCTTTGTCCCCACCCAGGATTTTGACGAAATTACGCCAGTGATCCATAAGTATGTATAGGGTATGCTTTAAAGAAATTTAAATAAGAAACAATTTAGGTTGAAATAGCAACTGAAGCGTCCATTCGACGCTTTAGACTGAGCATCAGTATAGGCTCTGGAGGATCTATATAAAATTTTGTATCCATATTGGAAAAAAAATCTCTAAGGCTACAGTTACTGCTAACTCTGAAGAAATTTTCGAACGAAGCCCGGATGCTGAATGGTCCCTCTTAGGAGCAGAAACTCAATTGGGAAGCTACTCACCATCTAACTGCATATGTCCACTGAAAACCGTATAATACTTATCGATCGTCAACTCTGGAGATTCACCAGGAAAGATCTTAGATTACTCAAAGCTGTAATTTTGGGTGAAATATGTTGTTAAAACAACCTAATTTAAACCAAGCTTAGTAACGAATCTCTCATACTAATTTCGTCCCATCGATTTATGTCGTAACTTGTATTACTGATAACAGTGCAACTACGGAATAAGTAATTTGTAGAAGAAGCAAAAGTCGCAAGGTTATAGCAGAGTAGTAAAAAAAAAGCTGCAGCTCAAAATGGATCCAAGCCTTCTCAGAGAAAGCAAGAGCTTTAAAAAGCGAGCTATGGAAGTGCCTAGGTAAACTAAATTTTTTGTTTCAGAACGAATTGGTCTATGCCAACCAAATGCTCTAACCTTATATGCAGGGTATAAAAGGTTGGAGCTGTTGTGAGATGGTTCAGGGTTTCGGTAAAATTCTACTTTAGTTACTTTTGGCTATCTTGAAAAGGGGTTGGGTTAGGAAAATGAAACTTTCAGGGATGGATGTACATGCTAAGGTTTGTCCCGGGAAGGTACTTTGAAGTACCTTCCTCCACTCATCCCCCCTCTATATAATGGTAAATTACTGCACATTACTAGTTGTTTTTAACTCATATTTCACCCTATATTACTATCATAAATATAAATCACTGCTTACCTTGCACAACTTCTGCTTTTAACCTTGTTCATTAAAATATATTCCAAAATCCTATTTAAATCCTAAGCGATTTAATTTTCAACCCATGCTGACTTTCTTTATGGTATATATGAAACCAGGTTTTGAAAAATTTTGAGTTTGGGGGGAGGGGGGATTTCAAAAACATCTTCCCATGATATAACGTGTCCTCTGAAGTTGATTCTGATGTTTTTAGCACTGTATCTTTTAGCACTTTAGAAATATTTTAAAAGTTTCTAAAGTAGAATTTTAGAAAATTTGAGTTTGGGGGGAAGGGTGATTTCAAAAACCTCTTCCTGTGATATAATATGTCCTCTGAAGTTGATTCTGATGTTTTAGCACTCTATCTTTTAGTACTTTAGAAATATTTTAAAAGCTTCTAAAGTAGAATTTTAGAAAATTTTAAGTTTGGGTGGAAGGGGAATTTCAAAAACATCTTCCCATGACATAATTTGTCCTCTAAAAAGGATTAGGTTATTTTCACTGGTCTCTCTTGTCAAATCCTTTCCCTAATTAATACAGTTTAAATGGTCTTATCAACAGAGTTGTTTGGCATGTGCCTGCTACCCTTAAGGGTAAGGGTTTCTGATAAGGCAAGTGTGACATCACAACAAACCTGGTTTCATATATACCATAAAGAAAGTCGGCATGGGTTGAAAATTAAATGGCTTAGGATTTAAATAGGATTTTGGAATATATTTTAATGAACAAGGTTAAAAGCAGAAGTTGTGTAAGGTAAGCAGTGATTTATATTTATGATAGTAATATAGGATGAAATATGAGTTAAAAACAACTAGTAATGTGCAGTAATTTACCATTATATAGAGGGGGGATGAGTGGAGGTAGGTACTTCAAAGTATCTTCCTGGGACAAACCTTAGCATGTACATCCATCCCTGAAAGTTTCATTTTCCTAACCCAACCCCTTTCCAAGATAGCCAAAAGTAACTAAAGTAGAATTTTTTATTTTTGACCCTGGATTTATTGCTTAAATTTTCATTTTTCTAACCTAACCCCTTTCCAAGATAGTGAAAAGTAGCTAAACTAGGATTTTACCTTATTAGACTACTGGAACTTTTATTTCACAGAAAACACAACCTCTTATGTGTAGACATAATGATGTCTAATAATGTTTGACATTAAGAATAATATTTGAGAGTTCAAATTTTTGTGGAATTAGATTATTGCAAGTTTAGATTATTTAAATAAGTAAGATTATTTACTTATTTATAAACAAATGGTATGTTTTCACTTTTCAAATCTATTTTTCGTGACAGTCACTTTTTGTGTGATGACAAAAACAGGTTATAATACCTTTTATGATCCCCCTAACAACTCAAAAAAAGAATTTGTCTCTGAAGCAATTATCATATTTTGAAAGAGCATAAAATTTATCAAGTGATGTGTTCACTTTCTCCCCAGCTAAAATATGGAAAAAAGGACAAATTGGTCCTGAGTTGGAGGTAATAGACTTGACATTGCATATGCTGTATATTGGCTCTTGTTAATAGAAGAGCATCACTAAGTGTGGAAACCCATGTTGTGAAGAAGATGGGCCCAGAATTACACAAAACCTCCAAGAAGAAAAAAAAAAAAAAAATGATATTTACAGCCAGTGAAAATGAAAAGGCAATACAAATATTTCTGTCAAGACTTCCAATTGACCATCATCTGTACAAAAATAAAAAAGGACCTGAAAAACAACCACTAATATAATCAAAAACCAAATAAATAGAAAAAAAAACTAAATCAAAGTAAGACCCTTTCTAAGGAAAAGGGTCTTACTTTTATTTCAGTGTTTTTTTTTACAGTTTGGTTTTATTTATTTTATTGATGTTTTTTTGTGCTGAGGGCTTGCATTGCATTTTCATTGTACTGGCTGTTTTTTTTTTGTTCTTCATTTTTCTTTTTTTTGAGATTTCTCTTATCTTGTCATGCTTAGCCAGTTAGTCCCTGGCCTGCACTGCTTAAAGTAATTTAAGTTATCTGAAAATTGCACTTTGGAACATTACAATGTTAAAAAACAACTATTGTACTTACATTTTGAGAGAAAATTCCAATATTTTTCACTATACTTGTTAGGAGTTTTTTAAACTCATATCTTAGGGGTAGGAAACATGAATTTAGGTGATATAGGATCTTTTTACTCTGGGAGGAAGGATGGGGTGAATAGGCAGGGGGTAGGGCTAATGATAAATAAGGGAGCTTTGAACTCTTGCTTATGTTGGAAAGGTATTAATGATAGAATACTAGTTACTAATTTTACAACTAAGAAGTGTGAAGCATCAGCCATAGCAGTATTTTCCCCTGTAGAACTGACTAATGAAAATAGTCATGACTCAGGAACAAATAGCCAGGGTCCCAGGTAGTGTTGTAAATGGTAAAATTGGGTATTTTACTGTAATTTTACAGATCCCCATAAATTGGTATTTTATCTATTTTACATAATTTAAGTATCTTATATATTTTACCAGTATTTTTTATATCTATATTTTACAGTGCTCTGTTGTTTTCACTACACAAAGTCACCCAGACACTGGGTGAAACAGGTTTGGATATGATTTTTTATTATGATTTTTACTGGGTATACAGCAGATTGAAAGGAAGCAGTGGAATTTTTAATTTTGCTTAGTTTTGTTGTGGGGTGTTGTAAATTGGTATTCAAGTAGCCCTTCTCTTGCAGTATAGCATCTCATTATATATTTTTAATCACTATATATATTTAACCTCATTATACATATTTTATACATCATATATGTTTATAAACCCAAGACATATTCTCTTTGTTCTGTTTCAGAAACCATAGTTGATCAAATTCAAGAAGGACTGGGTTGACAAAATTTCAATGCACTAATTTACACAAAGCGGTATTGCATATTAATTTTTATAGAAAGATTAATCAAGATTGATCATCTTTTTTAATTTTTTTTATTACATATTTCCTTATGAGAGTCCAGTTACAACTTTCACAATTAGTTGTTAACATATTGTAAACTCATGTTTACATTATTTTTGCAATGTCATTCATGTTTTTGATAAGACTTGTGGATACTTTGACTTAAGGTGGCCAACTGACCTATTCAACTTTGTTAAAATAGTGAATATTTAAATTTCTTGGGAACTGAAAAGTAAAAACTAAACTAGATTATTGGTACTTTTCTCGTTACTGTTGATTATTTTGAATTTATTGGGAAACAAATTCAAATTAGTGTTTGAATTTGTGATTTTGAATAGTTCAAATGTTTGGAAAAATGGAGCCTCCAAAACAACCTCCTGATAGGGATATGAGTAAGTCACCATTTCAACCATCTTCAAAAGCTTTTGCTAGAACCCTCCCTACAACTGCGTCTGTACCAGTGACCTCTCTGAAGAGTATTCATACCCTAAACATGGATGCCACCCAATGTCCATCACCCTCAACAACTGATACTGAAAAAGATGAAGAAGGCTTTTAGGTAGTAAAAACGGTTAAGCATAGAAAACAGAGAACAAAAAGTCCACCAGATTCAGCAATAATACATCAAACTGATACCACGAACAACTCTTCAAGAAATCCAGCCAATTTCCCAGTAATTATTCAACTAGTTCCCCAATCTGATAATTGGTTGTTTAACAACCGTGATCTACCAAAGTTGCAAGTTTCCCTCTTCAAGACCATTTGTTGCAACTTTAATATGAATATAAACTGATCAGGATCCCTAGATATCCTTTTGAATGATCCCACATCAGTGAAAAAGGTAATAGAGCTGAAAAGTGTTGAAAATGTTGTTGTCACAGCCCATCTGTGGTCCCCAAGCCTGATACAAACAAAGATAGTGCTCTGCAATGTCCCTAAATCATTTCTAAAGTCGGACCTGATGGAAGCATTGATGAACAAAAAAGATGAATGCATTCCGGTCTCTAGTGTCCATACCCTTGGTTGTGAAACCACTGAAACCTTAAACTTTACTGTGTTGTTTGAGCTTCAAGGACAATTTAATATTGACAAAGTGTTCCTCTTTGGCCAACAAAAATCTTTCAAGCCTTATAAAGAAAAGCCATTACAATGTACCAAATGTCTAAAGCTTGGGCACTCAGATAAATACTGCAGAGAGGATTCCAACATTTGTAAGATTTGCCTAGGCAAGGACCATAATGAGTCAAACCGTCAATTTGACCCAATATGTACTAATTTTAAGGGCAAACACCAGTCCCCAGATAAAGGAAACTGTCCCAAATATAAACAAAGGGCAGAGATACTAAGAATAGCAAAAGAGCAACAACTTCCAATTCCTTTTGTAGCAATGCAAGTCCCAAGGACACCAATAGTCCGTTCCCCAACAGGCCCAGGCCACCAACAGCCCCTGAACCACCAACAGGCCCCAGGCAACCAGCAACCCCCATACCATCAGCAGCCCCCAGGACACCAACAGTTCCCAATGCTTCCCCTAGTGTTGGAAATTTTCAGAATAATTTCATCTGAGATAAAACTAATCCATGGTTCGCCTTGATACAAAGTGCCCCCCAAAAAACCCTGAATAACCCCCTTTCGGAAAATCCTTCACAAAGAAAGACATCAAGACTGACAAAGCTACCTGGAATTACTCCCCACACATTTCATACAGTTTCTCCAAATGCTTTGGAAGATGAATCAACCATATACTTTAAATTAGCCAGCTTTACAGTTACCTCTATGCTCATCTCCCAATTAGAGTTACCCAATCAGTTGAAATGCATTATTCTGAAGAATTTGGCAAAAACCCACTTCGGCAAGACCATAGTTTCCAAAGCAGAAATTCAAATTGAGAGTGTTTTAAGCCAACATAGGCTGATTGAGTCACAATCAGAATGCCTGACGACTAATTAATGTGTGACTTTTTTTTTAACTAATTTATCCCTTTTTAATAACATTGCTTTTAATTATCCCAATATAAAAAGTAATCAGCATGCCAACCCTATAAGCAGTCCCCCTGGTACCTTAACACATGCTAGTTGTAAATACCTTGATATTCTTGATTTTGCTACCAATGTGAAGCCAAAACTTGTAAATGATAATTCCCTTAATGTTCTTTGTTTTAACATCAGAAGCATCCGGGATAAGTGGCTCAAGTTTAAAGATTTAATTTCATTCAATGGTGTCTGCCTTTTTGATGTAATAGGATTAACAGAGACATGGCTTTCTGATAATGATGACACTAGGGATTTTTTACTCCCTGGTTACCAAATAATCCATATGCCCAGGAGATTGACAAAGTGTTCTGGGGGTATCTCACTTTACATCTGTTCAAATGTAAATTTTAGCAGGCTATCAGAGTGCAAATCTATTTTCTCTAGACAAATAAATCTCAGATGTATTTATTCAATAATTGTTAACATAGTTATCGACCAAAATTCCTATATACTCTCCTTATTTTATAAACCTCCTCCATTTCCGACCTCATGTTTTTGTAATCTGTTTGATGATTTCTCTAATTTTATTAACCTACCCCATTAAAAGACAATAGTTCTTGGGGACTTTAGTTGTAACCTACTCAATGTTGGTAAAAATATTGAATCTGACACTTTTTTTGAATTGGTAACTGCGAGTGGTCTTCTACCCACAATTTTTTTCCCCAGTAGAGTTGATCCTGTGAGATCAACTTCAACATTAATTGATAACATTTTTGTATACACTTCCCTGGGAAATGACCTGTCCTCAAATATAATGTTTTCAGATCTGTCAGACAATTTTCCTATTTACTTGTCACTACCTTCGCAACCACGACCTCTACGCTCTAGAATTAATATCTCAGCACCTACTAGAAACTACAGCTCTGCAACTATAACCATTTTATCGACTGCCTAAGAACCACTGACTGGTCCGATGTCTTAAATTGTCAAGAGGTAAATTCTGCCACAAATGGTTTTGTGCAAAGGCTAAGTGAGATTATCCATTCAACTTTTCCTATTTGTAAACCTAACCGGAAAAATATCCCTATATGCCCCTGGATGTCACATAGCCTCATTGTCTCCTCATATTGTAAAAACAAATTATATAAGTTAGCATGTAAGACCAGTAGTGATATTGACCTATCAAATTATAAACATTATAAAAACTTATACACTACACTCATCCGTGAAGCAAAGAAAAATTATTATTATACAAAAATTATCAATTGCAAAGGAAACCTGAAAAAGATTTGGTCCACCATTACTGATATACTCTCAAAAAATAGAAAATCAAAGTCTATACCTATTCGCCTTAAAGACACAAATGGTAGATTAATTGACCCTTTACATGCACCTGACGCATTTATAATTATTTTTCTAATGTTCCCCATACTGACTACCGCTCCTCCTTACAGGCTGTATTCCCTTGCTTCAATTCTAGATCCATGTTTTTCTGCCCAACTGATAGCAATGAGGTACTTCAAATTATTGGTTCTCTCCCTAATAGTTTTACACCTGACTGTCTTGAATTAAGTAATAAGCTCCTGAAGACCATATCTCCTTTTGTTTACGAGCCCATCAAGCACATTGCCGATCTGTCTTTAACCCACGGAGTTTTCCCTTATTTACTAAAGTCAGCCCTTGTTATTCCAGTTCTTAAAAAGGGTGATCCAACTGAGATAGGTAATTATCGTCCAATCTCAATTCTTCCTTTTATATCTAAAGTGCTCGAGAGAATTATCTTCAGACGTCTGTCTCCCTTTCTGTTTGACAGTCAGCACTCCGTTTCTTTGATTTCTCCTCACCAATACGGCTTTAGGCCGAAATTTTCAACTTCTCATGCTCTAAATAACGCCACACAGTTCATGCTCACAACTCGACACACTGTGTCGATACTATGATCGACACAGTCGATCATAGTATTTTAATAAGTAAATTAAATAGTTACGGTATTCGTGGTGTTCCCCTCTCTTGGTTTGATTCTTATTTATCTGAAAGGGTAAAGAGTGTGAGCCTAGGTGGAGTATCCTCTCAGCCCTTACCTGTTTGGAGGGGTGTCCTGCAAGGCTCCGTTCTTGGTCTATTTTATTTCTCCTATATATCAATGATCTTGTTATGGACCTGGGCCCTTCAGTGTATCCTGTATTATTTGCTGATGATAGCAACTTCTTCATCACTGGCACCAATTTATCATCGGCAATAACCTCTATCCAAGTCCTTCTGAACAGAGTCCAGGCGTGGTGCCTTATGAATAGCATGACCATTAATAGCAAAAAAAGTCAAATATTATTATTCAGACCCCCCTACAACAAAGACGTAATTCAACCTGCTCTTGGTCTCAGGTGCTCCTCCGACATCCTCCCACAAGTGGAGGTTGCCAAGTTTCTTGGTGTATTTATTGACTCATGCTTGCCATTCTCTAATCATATTTCTTACATCACACCAATAATTCTGAGACAAGTAGCTATGATTAACCGTGTGAATTATTTTCTTCCTCCTGACATCCTAGTTACCCTCTATTATTCCTTTATTTTTCCTTACCTTTCTTATTGCGGATCAGTTTGGGGAAATACAAACCGGTCCTTCACTAAAAAACACAAATTTGCCCAAAACCGTGCCATTAAAGCAGTTTTTCGGCTTCCCCGTCTATATCCAACCCGTGATTTGTATTCAGATTTTGGCATAGCTCCACTTGATTAAAACATACAAAAACTAAACTTATTGCTTGCTTACTCTGCTTTCCACAATAATCTTCCACCTCAACTACTAACCTATTATAATATTAACAATTCGGAAGCCCACCGTCTCCGTTCATCCGATAGAGCCTTTAAAATTCCTAAATGCGTTTCTAGTGCTGCCCAGCAATCTCCCATTTATAAATCTATTATTCAATGGAACAAAATACCCTCCAGTGTTGAACTAGCCACAAGTTTCTGCAAGTTATAATCTTTCTATTATTAACCAATTTGGTTTAATTACTCATGTTTTATTCTTCTATTTTTTTTTTTTTTTTTTCAGTGTTGCTTTAATTTTTTCTTTTTTTTGTCCTTAACAAGTTATCTTCTAGGATCTTTATTATTATTGATGTTTGTGTTATGTTTTTTTCTTGAATAAAATTGAATTGAATTGAAACTTGGGCCTTTTGTAGACCCATTGTAAAGTTTTTTCTTTTCCTTAGTTAAGAAAACTAAGCTTTTTTTAGACAAAAAAAAAAAAAAAAAAAAAAATGGTAAACTGGTTTTGTAGCTACAGCTAACTCTAAATATTTACTCTATATAAATATTTACTCTAGGAAATATTACTCTATATTTCCTATGGAGTACATTATTTTATCCAATTTTACCTATTTCACCAATTTTACTTAGGCTACTGGGTTTTTATTTTATGGTCATTTTACAACACTAGTCCCAGGTAGAAATGTGGAATTTTTATTAAGAAATTCTGATGCCCTAGTTGGCAGAAACAGAAATAGATGGTGTCCTAGCCTAGATAAATTTAGTGTAGGGAAAAACAGTAATGGTTACAGACTGCTGCAATTTTTTAGGTATAACCCATACATTACAGTATTTGGTAATAAAATGGCCCATAAAATGACATGGTACTCACATAGTGTCAACACAGGCAACCTTATTGATTTTATCACTTTATGTCAATACTGGTTGTATCACTACAATATTCTAGCGTATTTTGGAGTGCTTTTTCTATGCTAAAAGATCACCAGATAGAAGTATATAGAAGTACCTCGCTGGTGCGGCTCATCTACTTGCTGAAAGTGACATAGACGAAATTAATAAGTGCTATTTTAGATATGCAAAGTTTCTATTGTTTATTCCCAAGCGGCACTGAAATTCCCGTCTTGAAAAATTTGGAATTATGAATCCTGTCAAAGAATGGTCTAGAATCTGTGAGGTCTGTGGTAAAAGTGATACTGAACAGACGGTGTTTTTCTCCAATAATAACTTAAGCGTTTCTTTTTATTGGTGTATTTAGTTTTTTTCCTTTTATTTTTCCTTGCTCCACTATAATCATTTGTAGATGGTGGGTAAATAAATCATTATTAATATTATTTTTATTATTATAGTGTTAATCTAAAGCTGAAATTTAAGGAGGGATACCTACATTACAAAAAGTTAGGACATTAATAGACTCCAGGATGAGAATCTGAGAGAAACTTAGGAGGAATATTTGAATGTGAAACCAGAAAGTTTAAAATCTGACAACTTTGAAGATGGATAGAATAACGTTATAAAAATAGTTTGCGAAGGAGCAGATGGGGTCTTGGGGAGGAAAGCTAGAAACATAGAACATAGCTATGTAACAATAGCTATATAATACAATGTAACAATATACTGTTATATATAATATAACAATAGCTATATAAAATTGCTCTATTACTGTAAAACCCAGAAACATAGCTGAAAATATTAGTGAAAATGCTTTAAGCTTGGTAGAAAAGGGGACGGGTTTGTACAAGAGGTTTTTTTTAGTGATAAATAACTTCGAAAATAATAGGAATGTAAGGAAAGTAGAGAAAGCATGAACATTTGAATTAAGGAGGTTTGAAATGGAAGCCATGGATAAAATTGCTGAGGATCTGGAATTATACAACAATACAATATTTTGTATTGTACACAACAGTTACACAACAATGTAACTATACAACAATATACAACAATGTAACAACAAGAGTTACACAACAATACAATATTTTACTATTATGCCAGATGGCATAATAGTAAAATATTGTATTGTTGTGTTAAAAAATTGAGAAGGATCAGTCAACCTGGATGTGTCCCAGCTAAAGACAAGAACAGGACTCAATTATTGGTAAGGGAAGGGTTAAAGGGAGATGGGCAGAATATTTGGGAATATACTCAACTATGATAAAGTTACAGTAAATGAACAGACAATAATTTAAAAAGTTTTTTATATTTTTGAAGTAAAAGAAAATTTATTTTGTAAGGAAGGATTAGAGACAGAACTGAAAGAAAAATAATAATAAGGCCTTTTTTTAAATTACGTTTTTTTTTAGGAATGTCAAGCCAAAAAGGGCTCTTTTTGACTTAGCTAGTAGTACATCAATTTCTTTGTAAAAAAGGTAAAGGATGCAACACTAAGCTCTATAGTCCTAAGTAGGGGTGCTCATCTCCATATTACAGCCTTTCAGACAGGAAATGAAATGGCAAGCTGGAGGCCAGCAACCCTGTGCCATAGCATACCCTTTGTGTTGAACTTTCCTGGATTTCTCTAGGTGCCCATTTGGAGCTGGGTTAAATCTGGCTAAGCTTACAGAGCCATGCCACCAGCACTTGTTCTAAATCAAATAATCAGCAACACCAGGGCACAACCCCCTACTGTTACAGACATAGGATTGCAGATTTCCTGGGCTCTTCAAACAATATTAGGGGAAAGTAATCTACCCTAGTGTGTATGCATAATAGAGGCAGCTTTGTTTTTTATTTTTAGCATGGGCCACAACTCATCATCTTGAGCTTGATAAAATCTTAGGATGCTAACAGTGAACTCATCTGCATACATAACAACACAGAATGTATTTATTTATAGTATTTATTTATTTACATAATTTATGTATATATGCAGATGTGTCTGGTCATCACAGAGAATTCAGACCATTTCCCCTAAAGGATATAAAAAACTGTATCTTTTCAATTTCTATCCAGGTCCTTGATCAATCTTCAGAATTTCCCCTATCTTTCCCTGGGTGCAAAAATGCCAGACAGCTCTTTTTTTGGGAGAGGGTAGCGGGTGAGGGGGATGTGTGCAAGCTACTTCAAGTGTATTTGTGAAGAGAGGTGTTTGTTTAGCCATATCAAATAGTAGTTTTCTCATCAATTTTATCAATTAGATCCCGTCCTCCCCTAAAAAATCAAACAAGGTGGGTGACCAATTTGTCCGTACCTGCAAATAGGAGGGTATTAGGACCCTCCTCCTCAAAAATATCAAATAGAAAGAGATAAGGTGTGCCCTATTTTTAGTCATTGCAGTGTTCTTCTGTAAATTCTGTTTTGCAGAAGATAATGTACTAGTTACTGGCACCTAGAAAATTATTTGAACATTAGATAGAGATTGTTTACTGTCAACTAAGCTCAGAAAAGATATACGATTGTTAAGTGTAGGGGGTAGGATCCCCCTCCTCCCTCTCCCTAAAAATGTTTCACAGAAGCCCTTAACAATTTTAAGTATTTGGGACCACAAGCATAGTTTCTTGGGTTTCTGACCTCCTGATACCTATTCCTTGTAGAATTTTGAATTTTGGTATGTTTGATTTGTTCCTAAAACTAGTCTTTAGTAAGCCCCTAGGCTACATTTATCCTCATTGTGTATTGTGATAGCATTTGACTTATTGGTCTGTTTGTTTTTAGTGTGGAGAACAAAAAGAAGAAAGAAAAGGCTCCAGCAGAAGAACCCAAAGTGAAGAAGAGATCCTCTTTTGCTTCACCAAAATTAGATGCTTCAAAGTTAGTATACAAGCTTCTAATATATAACACATTTATCAAAGTCTTAAGTTCTTTGGAGTGGAATCTGTTTAGCTGGGCATTATAAATAATTTTAGGTATCTTTTTTGTTTGTTTGCCTGTTTAGGTCATTAGATTAAAAATTAAATCGTGTTGTCACTACTTTGCTGAAGCTAAGGATATGGCTATTGACTGTTTGAAGGAGAGGTAGGTGTGGTCTTGCTGTGATTCATTAGAGCAGTGGTTCCCAACCGATTTTGGGCTATGCCCCACCATAGCATGTCTAAAATCCTGATGTACTCCTTGTGACATTTAAATTTTGTTATTAAAAATTTGTATGTGTATTCACCTGAAGGAAGCTTAAAAGGCCATTAACTAGGTATCTTTTTATGGGTTGTCCTCTAAGCATATTTAATATTAATGGAAAATATTGTCTGGATACAGTACCTTTTATACAATGTATAACATCATTGCAACACTGTCATGCATCTTTTTTGCTCTCAAATGCATTTGAATGTGACATCATTCACAAGAATTTTTTTCTTTTAGTTAAGGCTCTAAAGTATATTCAGCTGAAGGGTGTGTGTCCTGCCCATGGTTCACCAAAATATTGCAGTGCCCCACCTGTGTGGCATGGATCCCACCTTGGGAATCACAGCATTTTACACAAAAAAAACTTTACAAAACGCATCAAAAAGTTGTTTATATTCATTTTTGTTTCGTTTTTTTACAAGTCGGACGAATATTTTGGGAGAATGGGTTCAAACCCTCTAACCCTCCTGGATGCAGCCTTGCTTCACATGCCCTAATGTTGAGAAGAATCATTCATTGCTGGTATTGGCCACAGAAAAAGCAGCAACTAGCTTCATCAGCTTTAGTACTGCAGAATTGGCAATTGAGGCATTGGATAAAATTAAGATCCATTTCTAAAATATCATTTTTTAAAAGATGTAACTTTTCAAGAGAAAGATGAGATTCTATGGCATAGCCATTAACACTGAGAATCCCGTGATAATGACACACAACCCCTTCCACTCCCGAAAATTCAAGAACATTGGAACTTAAGGGGTTAAAGGCTTATAAAGTATCTAGCAGACACAAATTTTGCATGAATTGTTAGTCTATCTCGCCTATGAAACGGTCTAATACACCTAAGTACAGAAGTATACCTGTTTGTGATTTGACTAGCTGACTGACATTGCTCTTTACCTGTTGCTGAGTCCGAAAAGAGGTCCTGGAGACGAAAGGATATGGCTTGAGTTTTCTTACTTTGAGCACTGGTTTTATACTGTTGAGATTTCGATTTTTTGGTATTGTGTATAATCAATTATTTGGCTATATTTTGCTTAAGTTATTTGATTAAGTTGATGGTCTGAGGAGGGGGGGGGGGGCAAACCGAGGTATGGGAGGGGCAGTTGCCCCTCCCATAAAACGGGGGGAAGCAGCGAATTTGCCATTTTGAGAAATCGTCAACTAATTGATCCAAATCCAGTTTCTTTACATCCTCATTTTTGATGGTCATGATCATTAGATCACTGAGTCTATATCAGTTTCCACGGTCTTTTGCAGGTAAACCTTCACACCAGGGCTGTATCCAGGATTTTCATTGGGGGGGGGACAAAACCTTTAAAAAATGTATCAAAAATTGTTTATATTCATTTTTGTTACGTTTTTATGAATCGGAAAAACATTCCCGGGGGGGGGGGGGAAGGTCAAACCTTCTAATCCCCCTGGACACAGCCTTGCTTCACATGCCCTAAAAGGTGCAACTTTACATAAGAAAGATGGGACTCTATGGTATATCCATTAACTCTGAAAATCCTTAATAATGATACACAACCCTTTCCACTTTCGAAATTTGGAACTTGAGATGTCAAAGACATATAAAGCAGTTAGCAGAGGCAAATTTTGCATGAAACGTTAGTCTATCTTGCCTCTGAGACAGTTTAATACCTACAGATACAGAAGTTTACCAGTTTGTGATTTGACTAGCTGACTGACATTGCTCTTTACTGGTTGTTGAGTTGAAAAGAAATCCTTGAGATGAATGGAAACAGCTTGACGTTTCTTACTTACAGCGCTGGTTTTAGATTGTGGAGGTTCCAATTCCTTGACGTTATGTTCCTTGACGTTATGTTTTTTTGACGTTATGTTCCTTGACGTTTGACGTTGACGTTTCCTTGACTTTATGTTCCTTGTCGTTGACGTTGTGTAAAACCTTGACGTTGTATTCAACCAATTTTTTGGATATGTTTTGCTCAGGTTATTTGATTAAGTTGATTTTCTGCAGTAAGATCTTTGCTTCACATGTTGCCTTGCTGTCAGAACTTTCAAAGACTGCAGCTAGCACTGCAGCAACACAATAAAATCTGGCCTTCACATTGGGAATAGAGCAAACCGTGTAAAACTAGCGAGTTTGGACAGGCAGCTCAAGTTCCAACTCTTTTTGCCCACTAATACACTGACATTCAACAAATAGTTCGGGTTGAATTTTGCTGCATGATATAAATATGCAAAGTCTTTGCACCGTAAAGAAAAATTTTGAAAGCTCGCTGAAGTTTTTTAGGAAGTCAGTCAAAATCAAGTTTAATCTGTGAACATGACAGTGTACATAAACTGCACGAGGCACCTTCTCCCTATGCTTCGCCTGATCTCCACTCCACTCCAATTCCCCAATTATGAAGGATGCGCCTTCATAACATTGGGCAATACACAGCATAAAATCTACAGCAAGATTTTCTGTAGTTTCACCAATCAAAGTGGATAAGCTTTAGGCGTTCAATTTTTGCATCTGATAGCAGCCGACCGGCCGCTCTACTACTTTTCCACTTTTTATATATTTGGGATCACTAATTATTCTTTTCTCGAGATGTCGTTTGTCTTGTTGACAAGAATAATGAATTAATTAGATGATTTTACTTTTACTAATTAATTAGCTGATTAATAATGAATTAATTAGCTGATTTTACTTTTGAAACGTCTTGGTGGAAAAGATTTCCTATCAGTATAACCGCGTCGTTTTGGTACTGATGACTGCAATAGCGATTGTCTTAGCGATGTAGCTTGGCCATCAGCTTTTCGTTGCCTTTGAACATTTTCTTTCATTAGCTCAGAAAAATTACTCCTGTTTGCGGATGTTTTTGATTCGTCATTACCCCCCCCCCCCCCGCGAGACTCTAACGACATTGAAAGCAAATAGCGCGAAAAATGTACCTCAAGTCATCTCTATTTTCTTGAACCTCTTGATATCTAGAGTTAATTAAGGCACTTACTATAGATCTCGAAATGTACTATAGATACTACAGATAAAAATGTACCTCAAGTCATCACTGTATTCATGAACATCTTGATATCTAGAGTGCATTAAGGCACTTACTATAGAGCTCGAAGTTTACTATAGATACTGTAGATAAAAATGTACCTCAATTCATCTCTATTTTCTTGAATCTCTTGATATATAGAGTGGATTAAGGCACTCAATATAGATCTCGAAGTGTACTATAGATAAAAATGTACCTCAATTCATCTCTATTTTCTTGAACCTCTTGATATCTGGAGTGGATTAAGGCACTGACTATAGATCTCGAAGTGTACTATAGATACTATAGATATAAAAGTGTACCTCAAGTCATCTCTATTTTCTTGAACCTCTTGATATCTAGAGTGCATTAAGGCACTTACTACAGAGCTCGAAGTTTACTATAGATACTGTAGATAAAAATGTACCTCAATTCATCTCTATTTTCTTGAACCTCTGGATATCTAGAGTGGATTAAGGCACTTACTATAGCTCTCGAAGTGTCTGTACTAGTTATCTCACATTCCGTCAATGCTGGCATATTATATCTTTCAGAATCTCCATAATGTTTTAATAGAGCAAAACTGTCTTTCCACTTGTGAAATTCTAACTCAATGACAGCCCCTTTTCCAGCAGTTTCTCATGCCCTTAGAACCCCAATAAAAAGTGGCGGTAAGCAGGGGTGAATCTCCAGCATTTTTATTGGGGATGGGGGGGGCAAGAAGGGTCCATATCTGGATAGTCAAAGGGCATGGGATGTATAATATTTTTCTCTCCACATTATTGGGGGGGGGGCAACTGCCCCCCCGTATTTCCACTAATTAGACACTTTTAATGGTGACACTATTGCCAGTTTCGTGCACTAATGGTTCTTAGTTTTTCTTTCGCATTTCAACCACAAAAAAGTCCAAATTTTGTTGTTGCTTTTTACTCATAGCTTGATTACTAATTCACAAGAGAGACAAAGTGACCAGCGAACGCTCAGTTTTGACTGAACCCTGCTCAAAGGTATCGTTTCAAGATGAGAAAAGGTTAATAAAACAGTGGCGATGAACTGTTTTAAATATTTCAAAACGAGCCTTTTACGAGAGTGGGACAGACGGGACATTTCAAAATAGGGTCATTGAACTGTTCCAGACTATTTGATAGCAGTGAAAGAATGAAGCACATTGTGACAAATACAAATGACCTGTTTTTCTTTACAAATACAATAGCCAAATTCATTAGGTATAACCTAGTGGATAGAACTCACATAAAAGAAATGAAATTTCAAATCTCAATTCTTTCTTTTAACAAAAATTCTAGCACTCCCCTGCGTTGTAGTGGCTTTACTATCCCTCTCGCAGATTCTCTTCGATGGCTCGGTATTTCTATTACTAATAGTCTTCGGGGCTTGCGCCAGCGCACATTCTCCGATATTAATCAGAAAATTCAACTAGGATATGCTAAGATTGTTGCCAATAGAGGTAAATATAATAAATTTTTTTGTGACCATTCAATTCTTTTTGCTTCTGTAATTTTTCCCCTTCTTAAGAAAGATAGGTAAAAAGAATCCGGATTAATTATTTTAGATTCTGTAATTTTTTGTTGTTTCTTCCACCTTGGACTAAAAACCGGGTAATTATTAATAAATTTCTTGTTCCTGATATTTCTGAAAAACTGGAAGCTCTACACAGAAATTTTTCAAATACCGCTTGTATCCGTATTTCTCCGCACCATCACCTCATCAGGTTTTTTTAGTTGTAAGTTATTTTTCCGTAATTTGTTTGTTTGTTTTTCTCTCATTGGTTACTCCACATTTTTAGTATTGTAAAGAGTGAGTAAAATCAACTAATGATAACAATAATGACAGCTTGTGTGCATATTTCTGTATTTTACTGCTTATTAGATTCTGCAAGTTGTAAGTTTTTTTCCTATTCTTCTTTTCCCCCTCCTTTTATGTTATTTCTCTTTTGTTGCAGTTTCTTTTAAATTTTATGTGTTACTCTGTAACACATAACACATCTGTATTCTTTGATTTCTATATTGATTTGCGTTGCATTTTTATGTGTTTTTCTTCGTGATACTCTGCGTATTATACCTCTGTATAGTGTGGGTTAGAAATGAATAGTAATAATAATAATATAGAAACATCGCCATCTAGTTTGTAATTTAATCGAAATAGACTTAATTAGCGAATTGCTTGCAGGCAATCAAAAAACTATTGAAAACAGCAATGTAGTTTGGGTATTCAACAGATTTAAGATATACCCAAAGAAAATAGAGAAGAGAAGATAAGATTATTGCATGGGGCTAAAATTGAAAAGTATGGCTTGTTTGATTTTTATTTTCTAAGCCCTTATTCTTTTACTAAGCGAAATATTTAAACTAGCATACACATTTATATAATTATGTAGACACTTATATGTATGCGGTTTATTTTAAATTTTCCACAAGTCTTCTCCTGTTGGCTAAACTTTGTGGATTTTCTTGAAAAAGTTAAATCAAGTTTAAATTTTTCCCAACAGCAATAAAGTCAAGAAGATTATGCGGTTTATTAACTCTGTGGACTGCTTTATTAACTTTATTGACACCGAGGGAGCTCCGCATAATTGTTTTTGGGGTCAACGGAATATTAATGTTCAAACTTTTATTGGCGAAATGCGTTGTCAAGTATAAATAGTGTAGCTTATTTATTTTCTTGGTGCAACATGGCAACTTTGTCTGACATATGGTTCTGTCCTAAAAACCTCATGATTTTGAAACACTAATTTAAAATATGTGAAAATTGCGGTTATCATGTTTCAATAGACCTAAGATACGTCCAAGAGACAATTTTTTTTTTTTTGGATGCCCATGATGCTTTATTCTGCTTAATGCACCAAATAGTTCTCCAATAAGCAGAGGCAACATCATCCAAAATGATAACAAATGGAATTATTAAAAATTAAAGGAGTTAAAATTTTAATGAAAACGGTGATATTTACCCATATCTCTATTTTTCTTTCATTTGTTTTAAATTAAAAAGTATTGCGGCCTCTTTGAAATTCCAAGAAAGACTATGTTTTATGTTAAAAATAGCACAATACAAAATAATTGGAAAACGATCGTTACTCACATCTTTCCCACATACTGTAGCAAAATATGCTCTCTATAAAATTTTCATTCTGATTCCCTCTTAAGTTCTCGTATAAATATTGAGGGGGGGGGGGCAAAACATTAGGCTTAGATCACTAGGGATGTCCTTTCACTCTGAAAACTGAAAGAAAAGAAGAAAGCATCTGCTATGCTAACCTTAATTAGTGACTGTTGGTCAGATAAAGTTTTTAACCCTATTTGCAGCTACAAGTCGTTTGGGGGAAGCACGCCGCACAAATTCGCTGTTTTAGCCAAAATAGTCAAGCATATGCAGAAGAGACATCTGGATGGAGAAGACCACCCCCTTAGTCTTGACGAAATATTAGATGAGACGACTCAGCTGGATGTAAGCAGCAGTACAAAAACAGTTAGTAGTTCTTCTTTCTTCTTGTCGATGAAAAATACCGTCTCTTCGTTCTTCTTCTACTCTGTTCTCCATTATGAAGATCGTACAAATATCGGTATTTTCTAAGACCACACTGCTTTTCCATGACGCACAAATAATAGTTCAATAGGGACAAATCCTTTTATTTGGCAGTAAAATAACAAAAAAAAATCTGGATATTTTCGCCACATATATAGTGACCGTCATCAGCAGATAAACTGTTATTTGTACGTCATGGAAAGGCAGTGTGGTCTTAGAAAATGCCTACATTTTGAATAAGAATCCCCATTATCAGATGGTGGGGATTTGACCCGATTTATTTCAAATGTCGTATCTTATTATTATGACGTCTTTGGCTGTAAATCAATATTACTAAATCATTCAATATTGGTTATAACGCTGAAAATTTAGTCGTAGGCAACACTAATCTTCCAAGTGTTGGTTAAAATGACATTGAGACCTTGGACATTTATTTACTGCTTTTATTCTTAAATTGAACGTTTCAAGAAATAATTGCGATCTGACTTTTTATTTTTTTCAATAGAAAAATAATCTTCTACTTTTTTTCCAATCCAATCGTAAATAATCTTCTTTTCTTTGTTCTTTTTGAAGAAGAATTATTTTTTCCTTTTTCATTCTTTTCTTTGTTTTTTTTTATCTTTGCGTCATTTCTTTTTCTTTTTTCTTTTTTTGAAAAAGAATTATGATTGTCGAATGGGAAATTTTATTCTGCTAGAAACGACAAGCATTGTTCTTTTCATATTCTTTTTGAAGAAGAATTATTTCTTTTCTCATGTTCTTTCTTTCTTCCTCTTCCTTCTAACAATATGATTTTTACTTTTTTCTGCTTTTATTTGTAATAGAAGTAGTTATTAGTTGACGTTCATTCCACTTACGTAATTTTTTAAAGCTTGGACTCCCATTTTCTGATATTGCTATTACTTTTGCTTATTAATTATTCCTCTATTTTTAAGCTGTTTAATAACTAATAAATTAAATTTGGCATAGTTTAAGTAAAAGAACCTAATTACACGGTTTTGACTCTAAATAAAGATACTTTGATTCATAGTCAGTGGGGTAACTGGCATGGGTGTCACATGGGGAGGACTATTAGCTGTGTCGGGGTGCGTGAATTGGTGTGTTGAAAAGTGTAGGATTTGAAGTGCAGGTGGAAGGTTAACTGAAATGAAGGTGACCAATCTTGAACTGGCTTCAATCTGCAATTCTTTCTCACTATACTGTTTTTCTTTAAAACTCCTTTTTATGCATTCGGCTACCATGTGCAGTGGTTCACTCTTTACTAAGTTGCAGCTATCACTGCTGAGATTTTTAGGGGGCATTGTCCCACATTCTTCAGGTCCCAAAAATTTCGCGGTTTTTCGCTTCCTTCAACTTTGAACTCTGGAGTTGTATTGGGATTGTCAGTGGGTGTTAAGTTCTTGCAACAAAGTTTAGTCGTGAGAGCTTGAGGATCCCACAGTAGCTATCACAACTCTATCACTACTTTTTTAACCATTGTTTCGAGATCTTCACAAATCGGAGCTTGACAATCCTTGGTCGTAGTATACTTTAAACTTCCCTCTGCTCTTCTTGTTCTCTTCTTTTTTTCTCCGCACTGTCCCCCGGGAGCACCCCCCCCCCCCAGCGTGGTCTGAACCCCCCTAGTTACGGTACTGTTTATAGTCTACGAAAGTCCAAGAAGTATATATTATTGTGCGTGAACTAGAGACTTTGAAGTTTACAACTTCATTCTAAACAGTATCATCATCTAACTTTTTAATTGACCTAAAGTAGATGTCGCCAGTGAACAACCTAGCAAAAATCGTGCATATGTGAAGTTTTGATATGAAGTGACAACAAACCTTGTTTATTGCCTTGGTGGTCTGTATATACAGGTGGTTTATAGGTTGTAGATTGTGACGAGGAAAAAATTTCAAACCTTTTTTTTGAAGATTATTTGTTTCTTTTTTTTGTGAAAAAATGATACATTAGTTTTTGTGCTATTGTTTATTGAATAGTTTTTGTTAAATTATGGTTAGAAGATAAAGCCATGTGGCTCAAAAGCTAAAAACTCAAAGCCATATGTGGCTTTGAGTGTTTTATATAATGTAGTTATGTTGTATTTTGTTTGGTGAAGTAATAAATATCTGAATATGGAATTACATGAGATGGGTTGATGGAATTACATGAGACATGGTTGATGGAATATTTAGTGAATGATCTTCATGTTAAGCGATGATTAGAAGATAAAGCCTTGTGGCTCAAAAGCTAAAAACTCAAAGCAATATGTGGCTTTGAGTGTTTTATATAATGTAGTTATGTTGTATTTTTTTGGTGAAGTAATAAATATATGAATATGAGATGGGGTTGAGCATTTTGGTAATACTTGAATTTCTTAGAATTATTTCTTAGGATTTCTTATAACAGTTGAATTTCTATTTTTCTAATTGTTTGTTTCTCGAATATCAGAGATTATTATCAGTTAGATGGCTTCAGGTCCCCAATAAATTTTACTTACAGTCTGGGCCCTTTAACAGTCATGGGTAACAGCCCTTTAACCACAAAGGGGCCACCAGGATTTTAAAAATTCTTAGGTGGGGTATGATCCAAAATCGGTTGGGAATCACTGACTATGATTCCCAACGTGGGCCACAGACTTCTCTGGTGGGTCATGGTAATATTTTGGTGGCTCTTGTGCAGGTATGGAAAAAGTTCCAAAGCTGCCAATTTAAAAATTTGCCAACAAATTTCACTAGGTCATGAAAACTGCTAAGTAGCATTGCTATTTTGCTACCCAACTTTTTCCACAGTGGATCATGGGCTGGACGTGCACTCTTTGGCTGACTATACTTCAATAAAAAAAAAAAAAAAAAAAAACATTTTTCATGTGAATGACGTCAAATTCAAATGCATTTAAAGAGCAAAAATTCATGATATCATTGCACGTTGCAATAACGTTATAAATTATATAAGAGATGTTATATTCCGAAAATATTTTACGTTAACATGAATTATGCCTAGATGACGGCCCAAAAAAGACACCAAGTTAATAACCTATTAAACTTCCTTTAGGTGAATGCACGTAAAATTTGGATAACAAATTTAAAATATCACGAGGGGGGCATCAAGCTTTTAGAAATGCCTAGGTGGGGTAGGGCATAAAATGGGAATCACAGCCCTAAATGATGGCCTGTCCATATTAGTCTATATTTCATTATAGCCCTAGAAAGTTGGATCGAAGCATATTTTTTGTACACCTTATTGTTTGACATTTATAATATTGTTTGAGTCAAACGGATCTCAAGACTATCCTTAGACAATTCCTCTTGAAAACATTTAACAAATCTACCGAAGCATTTCAAAGTGCCCATGTAGCCTTCAGCCTTTCGGTAGCATACTGGTAAGGGGTAAACTAGTGTATAAAAGCTCAACACCAGGGTAAAGAAAGACAAAAAATAACGTTTTTGGAGCTCAAAAGAAATTCATCTTTTGTTAATACGATTTTTCCAGAAAGTGAGAGGGGGATTGCAAAGCGTTTTATCTTATCTTGTTGAACATGAAGATATACTAGTAAACCAATGTAACATGTGGTGTGCGCTTCAGGGGTGCCAATTGGGAGAGGGGGCAACTGCCCCCTTAGACTTTGACAAATACCTTCTTATTTCTATTGCATAGTTATTTTCTATTCGATCGTGGCTAACTGGTCGATTTTGCCACTCCTCAATCCTTGTCCCCCTACATTTTCGTGGATTGGAGCCACTGGTGCGCTTTTCTGGATTTGGTGACAGATTTGTTTTGCATATAAAAATTTAGTTTAAAGTGGCCCAGAAGACAGAGGCGTAACTTTCTAGGGTGCAGGGGGGCAATTGTCCTCTCTTCCAAGACTCTAGTTTGCCCTCCAGACCTCAGTCCTTCCCCAGCTGAAATTTATTTTCTTCAAAAATCTTGTCATAACAAAGATAAGCCTGCATTAGTATTCACAGAAACGGGTCAGTTTTATTTTAGTGTGTCTTAGCCTTTTTGGTACTATATGGCTGATTTTTCAGCTTTCACTGCCATTTTCACTTGATTTGGGAAAATCGACTTCAACTTTAATCCCCCCCCCCCCCCCCGGATTTTGACAAATATACGCCTCTGCCAGATGACATTCCCTTTACAATACTAAAGAAGTTTTCTAATGGTTATTCTGTTCAACTCGTAGACACTACGTTTGCTTAGAATTTGTCACAAATATGTGTGTGGAATTTTAGCTTAATGTCACCCAGAAGAGTTAACCAAACATTTTCACCCCGAGCTTTACATTTCTTCCAAACAAATGATGGTGGGATTGGAATATGTTCATTTAAAATTATTGAGCATGAAAATTGTCTAGCCGTCCAGCAATGTAAATAGTAGAGATTGCTTTCCGTAATACAAATAGCAGATTTTACGATATTTAGTTTAGATTCGCCCAAAAGAAAGTGTTTTTATACCTCTAAAGAAGTTTTGTTGACAAATAGCACTTCCAGAAAAATGGGGGTACTGGAGAAGCCTCTATCTTAACTCAACAACATAAAGATACGAAAATTTGACCAAATAGTAGGTATTGCGATATTTAGTTTAGATTCGCCCAAAAATAAGTGTTTTCATACTTCTAAAGAGGTTTCTGTTTTGTTGTTGACAAATAGCACTTCTAGAAAAATGGAGAAGTCTCTATCTTAACTCAACAAATATAAAGATACGAAAGTAGTCCATTGACGCAACAAGTGGGCAGTATACGCTCCTGGAATTGGTTTGGCATTTTGCACTCAAAAATTGAGTTTAAATTTGACCAAATTCAGTTTTTTCATATATCTAAATTATATAATTTAATTTCCAGTGGTTGGCGAACACCGCTCTTCCTCAAAATCCAAAAATAGAAACTACAGATGAGAATACATATATGTACAAACCAGTTTACAAGATCAGAGATAAAAAATCATTTTTAAAGCTCTTGAGGGCATACGATTTAAAAGGCCTTGGGGGCGTCTCACTAAAGGATATCCAGGAATCACTGCCAAACTCTGAAAAGATCTTAAAGGTGAGTAGCCTAGTTTTCCAATTAACTAATTTTCAATTAATTCCAATTGGCCTGTTTAATTCGTTTTTAATTCACTAGTTTCAATTAGTTCAGTGATATTCATGTTAAACTTCTGATATAAGGTTAAAGGTTAGAAGGATTCTTCTCGGGAAGGATTTAAGGATTCTATCTTTCTCTTATGTAATCTGGTTAGAAGGATTCTTCTTGGGAAGGGTAGTTGACTGATGCCTCAAAAACCCAAGTTTCATTGGGGTTTCCCTTGTCCAAGGCGGGTAGCTTATTCTAAATCGTCTAATTGATATTCATGTCTCACATGGGTGAATGGAAATCTGAATTTAAGGAAAGACTGTAAAAACTTTACTTTGGAGGTCTTGTGCTTCAAGCACAGTAAGCAGAAATATTTCTAACTTTTGAACCGTTTACAAAGTTTTGAAGCAATTGTTTAAGAATTTAGAAAAAATGTGAATGTTTTTAGGTAAAAACAACTACAAAAACCTTTTTTATTTATCATCTGTATATCAATCGTTTTTTTTAAACCGTCAAACATTAATATAAGTGAGAATGACAAAACAAAAAATTGTGAATAAGAGAGAATGAGGACAATAACTCCCAGTGAAAAAAAATAAAAAATCTGCAAATATTTCGGTCAAGACGTCCGCTTGACCAACATCATTGCACAATAATACCGATAAAAAAAAAAAAAAAATACAAAACCTTAAAACAAACACAACACTAAAATAAGATGACCTTTTAAGATTAACGGTAAAAGGATAGCTGAATAAAAAATACAAGACTAAATGGCATTTCACAATTTCATCTTATGTAAAGCACTCTTAAAAGCTAATCGCTTTCCAGGTAGGTATTATCAAAGGTTCTATTTGATTGCGAAACATAATTTTGTGGACGGATACAAAAACGACCAGAATTAATAATTTCGTCATAAATAGGACTTAGCAAGTTTCTCCAGTGTCTCTATTGAGGGCCACCTTTAGGTGAATGTGCTTCTTTATTTCAACTGCCTCCCCGAAAACTTGCGTGAGACCTTTAACAGGGGTAATAATGGAGGTATTATCAAACAAAATGATTTGTGTTGTCATAGACATGTTGAGCCAAGGCGGAAACATAAGTCTCAGGCCTTTGGCGTAGCCCCATAGATTTGTCGATTGATGACCTGTGGTCCGATAACCTCTCCCCCAATTGCTGTTGGGTTCTACCAATATTATAACCGCCACAAGAACAGGGAATTCTATAAACACCACTACCCAGAATGGAGCTGGTTTTATCTTTGCTGCTGTTCAAAAAGCCCTGTATTGTATTTGAAGTGGGATAAAACACTAAACATAAAATGTTAAGTTATTTGCTTTTTGGTTTGAAAATTTATCAAGCCTGCTGTGTTGTTGTTGTTGATTTTGACGTTATTGGACCATAAACTAGCTGCATCATGTTCGTATCAATCTTATACCCAAACAGTGGATGTATGTCACAAATCAAAATACTGAACAATCAAGTCAAACGGCTCGTCAGGTATTAAAAAAGGGATTTTAACTGAAAATATTGTGTAGTGGTGTGCGTCAAGACAGTGTGCGTCAATTGTAGAAAAAGAAGCCAAGGCAGATAGTCCAAATAATTGAGAGGCAAATATTTAAATGGCTGCGCGGGTAAATGGCGGGAGTAAGCATTTACTTTCACTGGAGTAAAAATTACTTTGAAAATTATTTTCTAGTCTTGGTCGCAAACTGTTTTCTCTACTAGTTTAGTCACTTACTATCAAACACCTTATTCATTCATAATTATTTTCTGAATTCTGATTTTCTGAATGTTACAGTTATTTTGTAATCTTGGTGGCAAATCCTTTTCCCCATTAGTTCAGCTACTGACATCAGGTGCCTCATTTATTCCTAAAACAGATGCAATAATTATTTTCTGAATTCTGATTTTCTGAATGTTACAGTTCTTTTGTAATCTTGGTGGCAAATCATTTTCCCCATTGGTTCAGCTACTGACATCAGGTGCCTCATTTATTCCTAAAACACATGCAATAATTATTTTCTGAATTCTACTTTTCTGAATGTTACATCTCTTTTATAATCTTGGTGGCAAATCCTTTTCCCCATTAGTTCAGCTACTGACATCAGGTGCTTCATTTATTCCTAAAACAGATGCAATAATTATTTTCTGAATACTGATTTTCTGAATCTTACTGGACTGTTTTTTGTAACTTTGTAACCCTGGTGGTAAACTGTTTTACCCACTTGCATCAGATATCTCATTTATTCCTAAAACAGTTTAATCATTATTTCCTGAATTCTGATTTTCTGAATCTTACATAAGATTGTTTTCTGTAACCATGGTGATAACTTGTTTTCTCTACTAGTTTAGCCGCTTACATCAGACGCTTCATTCATTCATAAAACAGTTACAATTTTTACTTTTTAAATTCTGAATTTCTGAATCTTACAGGGTTTTTTTATGTGACCTTGGTGGCAAACCGTTTTACCACTAGTTTAGCCACTTACATGAGACTCCCGAATAAACCAAATCTCACTGCTAATGTCAATTCTGGGATAGATGAAGGACTTTTGAGAGATATCAAGAAGGATGATGATTCTAAGGGATTCTATTTCAAAATGCCTAGTTTTTATTTAGAAATTTATCAATATTTAAAATAAAAGTTCAAAATAGGGATAAAATCCTTTTTAATAGACAGTGTATAATAAATTTCACAAAAAATACCAGATATTTCGGTCACATATACAGTGAAATATCTGGTATTTTTTTAAATTTATTATACACTGTCTATTAAAAAGGATTTTATCCCTATTTTGAACTTTTATTTTATCGTCATGGAAAGGTAGTGTGGTCTCCGAAATTATCTATATCAATATTTAAAAGAGGCTATATGAATCAGGAACACTTAATCAAAGATATGGAGGAAAGATGAAAGGTGCGAAATCTAGTGAATTAGATAAAACCCCCTAGCTGAATTGTTCCATTTCTATCCTCTGTATCTACAAATGCTTGGGGGCAGTACCGATTCTGACCACAATCTGGTGCAGATGACATTAAGAAATTATGGAGACATATTGTAGCATTAATAATGTCTTTAGCTGTTTCTAAATTTTAGCCCCCTCAAAAGATTTTGGAAGGTCGCCACTGTGGAAAAATTTATGTGGGTATCCTGGATTAATTTAGATTACCGCACTCACTAAATAACAGTAAATTCACTTGTAAAGGATGTTATGACTAGAAAACTATTTATTATATTAATAATGGTGAAAGGTGCGAAATCTGGTCTCAGTTCGTAAAAATCTACAGAAGAAGGTTTAAAACTATTAAAGATAACTTTGATGTTATACATCCTCAGTAAAAATCTTGGATTGATATGTAGGCAAATGATGTGATTGAAAAATTGTATAGTTCGCTAAGTAGCAGAGCTGCTGGAAATATATCTTATGAAGTGAGAAATGAAGCTATTGAGCTGCTCGATTCATTGTTCAAAAATAAAATTATTTATGACTATAATACTATTTACAACAACTATCGCAGAATTTGAATTCTATTAAGAAAAATACTTTTCTAATAAATGGTTTGGTTATTAATAGTGGTAACAAAAAGGAAATCGAACAGTCTTATACAAGTAGTCTGATCACGTTAGATCGAAACTCTGATTATGAAAGCTTTAACTAAATGTACACTATGGTATTCATGGTACATCATTAGTGATCAATTTAAATACAATACGTTTGAATACAAGGGAAAAAAATATAATGATGAATGGGTAAACATTGTTATACCCAATGGCAAGAGTGGATCCAGGATTTTGGTTCGGGGGCGGGGGGTTACTAATTTTCGACTAATTTTTACTAAGTTTTACTAATTTTCAACTCGGTCAAAAATTTCGGGGCGGGGGGGGGGTCAAACCGGGGACCCCCCCCTGGATACGGCCTTGCCCAATGGGTTGTATGATAAAGAGCATTCAAATTATTTCTTAACTCGTTGTTTGAATTCATCCCTAGATCGATGCCCAATTAGTATATCATGCAATTTAGAACAATGACATTTGTTATTATTTTGAAAGAGAATTATAAATTTCGGTTTAATAGTGATTTATGATTTATTTTAGGATTCGAAAATGGAGTTGAACTAAGTAGTAAATATAATGAAGGTACTAAAGTTCCTAATATTACAAGAAATGTTGATTAAATACATATTCACTGCTCATTAGTGGATAGTTCAATTGATAATGGGAATACAACCTATGATGTGATTTGGATTTTTGTTTCAAAAACAGAACCTGGAACGCTACTCTGTGAGATTCCTAAAGAAAGGCAATATATTCCAACCAATCGAAACGAATATACCAACACACTAAAAATGACTAACTGATGAATTGGGTAGGTTAATTGATCTGAATGGAGAGAATATTGAATATATTTTGGATTTGAAAAAAAAGTTAATGAAATTATTTAATAAAATTTATCCATAATAAATGTTGATCAATAAGAAACAATTATTGTATACGAGATAGTATGGTAGCGGGATTGGTAGTCAATTCTCAATTATTCAAGGCGTCTATAAAAGATGAAGCTCATTCCATGTAGAACCCCATGATTAAACCTCGACTGGAATTATTTAAAATTGGGCGAATGATATGGAAAAGATTATAATCAAAAGAGATTATATATGGAAGATTATAATCAAAGAGAGTTAAATGATGTGAGATCTCTAAAAGATATGGTTGCAAATAACAAGAGATATTCCAATAAACATCTTGATGAACAGAGGAAAGGATTATTGGATGCAGTGATTTTAGGGAAGGGACTTAAACTACATCCCCAATGATGCTCTTGTTGACACCCTGAACAGAGGAAAGGCTTATTGGATGCAATGATTGTAGGGAAGGGACTTAAACTACATCCCCAATGATGCTCTTGTTGACACCCTGAACAGAGGAAAGGCTTATTGGATGCAATGATGTTAGGGAAGAGACTTAAACTACATCCCAGATGATGCTCTTATTGACACCCTCAGTGACATTTTCGAAGATTCACCTCGGCTATTTAAAAATCTTTTAAAGTTTATTTAATATTTTTTTCCGTTTATAAATGGCATTGAATCAAGCTGTTTTCTCCTTATTGGGAAAAAATTGAAAAGCCTATTGTTGATGATTCTACAACCAAATATGAATATACAGAAATTACAGAAAACAATGTGAATGCAACTCAACAATCGAATCATAATTTCGGATCTTGGATTCTTCCAAGTGATAGTTACCTTTGTGCAAAAATGAAAATAACACGATTGGATGGAACAAATATATGAAGTTATGATGAAGCTACTTTAACAAATAATGGATTCAATTTGTTCAGAAAGGCTGAATATATTATCAATGGAAATTGTATTGAAAATATTTATTATGTAGGTATAAGGACTACTGTACAAAATTTATTAGAATTTTCAGATGACTATATGACTATATAGCCAGATGACTATATAGTCAAAGCGCAGCTACTAATATGTTTTGGTCTGAAGATTAAACCCAATCTCTTGATTCCTTTAAAACAGAAAATGAATTTGAAAGCACTTTCAGACCTATTGCAGCAGGGGGTGAAACAGCTACAACAAAATGATATATCGGTTTTGATAGGGGTTTATTTGAAAGATTGGATAAAACGAAAGAAAGTCACTTGGTTAGTATATATTTACCATTATCACTATGTATTATACCGTTATGTATTAACATTATTCCGCTTATTTGTAATATATCAAAACATGAATCGTAATTTTAGTTGCACCACATATCCAATTATATTAAAAAGAAACGATTTTTCCAATATAGTTATAAGATATGGAGCTCAAAATTTTAAACTCGATCTAATACATTTATCATGAATGTTACCAATATTACATCCTATTTTACCCATAGCGACTCAATTAGAATCTAGATTAACGAAGAAGGCAGAATAATTAGAAGTTGAATTAGAAAAGGATAGCTCATTGGATTTAATATGAGAAGCGTGTAATACCTTTAAAGGGGATAATAAAACGGATAAAGAATTAACATGGAGGTTAGTCAGTGAACGCTATAATACAACTAAAATTATTGTTATGTTACAGAAATCTGAAAAACATAACACTTATACGCAAAACAAATGGTATTTGACCATATGAACACTTGAAATGGGAGTAAATGGATATAAATATCCAAAAGAAGATTTTAAATGTGATTTTAGTGATGCAAATGAAGAATATTCTAACGCTTATCAATGATTTTTACAGGATATAAATATAAAAGTTTGATAGTGTAACAAATGTAAGCCAAAATGGTTTTAAAACAGTATATCCTTTATTTTGTTTTCACGTTTCAGAGCATGAATGGAATACTTATCCAAGTGGATCACTGCTGATGTAGAAATTAAACTTTTTTTTTAGATCAAGTTCCTGCTAATTAATACAACATTTACTGCGTTATGTTTCCAGAAAAAAATCAATCATGGAAGTCATTGATAGTAAATTATATGTTAATATATGTTAATATCATCAGAATTTGTGCTTTCACTGTTACCCCTTGCTTCTTTAAGTCTTGGCACAGTTCTGATTGAAATACTTGAAAAATATCTAAGAATAGCAGAAAAAAAGGCTGAGTATAAAACTTGCTTATTCATTCTATTTAGAATCACCTGTTATGCATAAATCGCGCGAATTGATTAAAGAAGAAATAATTAAAAGAGAAAATGAATTACGGAAAACATTACAGTTTTTTCTTCGTGAAGAATATTTGAAACAGGTAACATTAAATGGTAATAAATATTGCACAACTTCAGTAAAGTCCAAAAATAATATTTAAAAACAATTTAAGAAATTTTAATTTTTTTTTTTGCAAAAACCTTCCCCCAGGCTGTTATCAATTTAGTTTATTTTTTGTGTTGGTGATCTCACATCAGCCTGGGTCCTGAGGCAAGCCCCGCAGGGTTTTTTGTTCGGAGGGAAGCCCTCTGCTTCTTACTTTTTGATCTGGGGCCAAATCGTATTGACATCTCAACTGGTACAGAAGGTAACAGAGAGAGTCGATCTATTGGATCGCAATCGATGATCAGTCAATCACTATACCAACTCGGCCATGCTGGCCTATAAGGAGAGCTTATACAATCTTTTTGTGTTTCATTGGATATATATAATCACTAAAAAATATTCCAGCTACTGCAAATACCAGTCAAACCTTAAAGTATGATAAAGCTATTTTAAGTGATCAAACCCTTCATTTTGGCGTGGACGTAAGTGACGCCGTGACAATACGTTATCTCTGTCAGTAAAACGTCAAAAGTTGTAAAAATCACGAGATTCACCGTAGACAATATTTGCATGGCTATCATAGAAGATGTTTTTGGAACAAGAGTGAATATTTAAATAAAATATTAGAGGGAGTAGTTTTGATTCATGGTTCTCTTTAACCAGTTGTGCCACGGAGACTTGTTTAGAGTTGTATACTAACGGTTTGGTAATATATAAATTATTTTCGATTTAGAAATTTGTTTAATAAAAAGATTTACTAATAAATGGAGAAACTTTTAAGCGAAATGAAAATGAAATAAATATAATCGAATTCTGAAGAAAGAAGATTTAGACATTGGAATGGAATATACGATTAAAGGAAAGAAATGTGTTACAACTAAATGCGGAAAAAACCGTTATCATTATTGATTTTAAAGGTGAAATGGTTGATCTATTTGCCTAAGACTTAGATTCTAAAGCAGCTGATCTTGAAAAAAAAATTAGATAAAGGTATCTAATTACCGAGCGAAGGTATCTAATTCTAAAGCGAAGTCAGATCTTTTCACAGGTAGACAAGTCAGACTGTGATCTAATCGGAAACAAGTGTAAACCCGCTATTACGAATAATGCACTTTGTTGGAAACAATCGGAAACAGACTAACCCACATTCCCGCTAATGCAGAAATAAGTAGGAGGAGCTTTTTGTTCGCACCGAGAACGAAGACCAGAAATGATCTGCGATAAGCTTACTGGATAATTATATGAACTGTGCTACTGACGGACTTCAATTTCTAGTTTGTGAATTATTTATTGTTTTCTATTAATCTCTATAAGTTCTTTTGTTTTAAAATCTTGTATAAGTATAAGAAATTAATAAGAAATGTGATAAAAAAAAGGAAAAATATTGTTGAAAATTGAGGTTTCTGGATTTTTACTACCCATAAAAACTCGGTTTCCACCTCTGTCCCTCAGGACAATTCTAGTAACATCTCCGTTCTTTGCAAAGCCAACTTTGATTGATGACATGAAGCTACGTGGGAAAAGGCAATCAAAATTTTCCTGGTCCTTCCAGTTATCCTAAACGTGAATTTCTGTGAATTGCGTTATTGAAATGGCTAGGGCACGTTTTGCGGATGACAGATTACCAAAGACTGTTCTTTTCCGTTATCTATCTAGGGTCAGGCGAAAAGGAGGCTGTCCCCGAATTGGCTGGGATGAGATTGTAAGAAAGGATTTAAAGGAAATTGGAACTTTTTGGGATTGTGTAAAGAGTGAAGGTTTGGATGATATTGGAATGGAGTAGTATGCACAGTTGTGTTGGCTTCAGGCGGTTTGATGCTGCAGTGAATTGTTAGAAGTAGTGCGTGCGTGATTCTTCGTAATTTTGTGCGAGAAGTGCGTGATTCTTCTGTTTTGGCATTTATTTTCAATTCGATTCCTAAGATTTTTTTTTTAAATTCTTTGTTTTCAGCATTTTGAAAACGACAACACTGGTCTTCCTGGTGCATCCACTTATGTATTGGAAAGGTTTTCTTTTTTTAGTTTTGTGAATTGTGTTTTTTTTTTGCTTTAATATCCTTACATTTCAATTATTTTTTAGATCAGTTTTTATTTCAATTCTTAAAATTTGTTTATAATTATTTGTTTTCAGCATCTTCAAAATGACGTCGTTCGTCTTCCCGGTGCAGACAAGGACGAAGTGTTATTTTACAATGATAAAACTATTAGTTTCAATGTGGATGAGGATTTTGCTAAGTTATGGCGACAAGTGCCCGTTGACATAGATGACGAGAAAATTGAGGAATATTTGCAAAAACAAGGAATGAAAAGCATGCAAAACACAAAAAAGCGGCAAGTTGCTACTGTTTTAAAGAGGAAGCAAATGACGAAGAGAAAAGGACTGAAGAAGACGAGAGATAATTTTCATATAGAAGACCTTATAAATCTAGAAACTGGTGAAACGGTCTAAAACAATACATGAAGTTTGGACTTCCGGTGCAAAACTATAGTTCCTGTGTTGATTTTACGTGCACGTTGTTAAAAATCTTACTTTTGACCACAATTCGATACAACCCGTGGTAACCACCTGTTCATGGTTTGTATGCCCAATGTTTTATAATTAGATTCTGCCTCATAAAGGTGAGGGATCCGTCTTTATTGGGTTGCTGAAAGTCATTGGCTAGGATATCCTGATGCTCTATAATCTTATCTTAGACTAGACCTTAGTACCACCCGAGGTAACAAGACCACCAAGGAGAATCTACTGGTCATCCATCAGGTTTCTTGCTGCACTGATGTCCTCCTATTACGGTTGAATCGATGTGCGGATTGTGTAGATCTCATGAGTGGGTCCGGCGTTGTGTGTTTCTGGGTCTTCGTCGGCTATATATTCCTAGTGGTTGCGAGTGTAAAGTAAATGTTAGGAGCCTATGGTCGTCCATATGTCTTCATTTATTTCTCAAATATTATTTGTTGATTATCCTTCTAGTAGTTTAGGGGTAAAAATCAAAAGAAAAACTAGCGAAAAAACGGACTGAAGGCAATTTGAAAAGACAAGAAAAAGCGGAAGTAAACAAGGCGTCTTAAAAAAGAGTAAAGCCAGGAAGTGCAATGGGGGGGGGGGGGAACGGGGCCAGCCATCCTGTGTTTTTGCAAATCCTTCCTGCTTACCTTCCCCAGATTTCTCCAGGACGATAACCAAAAAAAAAAAAAAAAAAAAAAAAAAAAAAAAAAAAAAAAAAAACAATAGACCACAAGTAAATGACTCAAAAAAGATAAAAGCTAGAAGAAAAATAAACCCAGAAAATTTTAAACACAAAAACCAACTTTACTTCACCTACTCCTTTCAAATCTACTCCATATCGAAAAAAAAAGAAAACTTACTGCTTGAAATTACCCAACGTAGCTATTTTCCTTTTTTTTTATTCTAATTGTTTGGAATTTCTGGTTTTTGACTTCTCTTCATGCTTTATCCTTTTTGTTCTCCTTGTAATTTTGGTTTCTCACTGTTTTTGTTTCTTTGTGGTTTTCATCTGTCCTGAAGAAGCCTTGATTGATTCAAACAAAACACTCGTATTATTTTTCTCTCCTTGTCTTTTCCACTGGTCTCCAACCCTCTTCTTTGCTAGTATTTTTCTTCTGTTGGATGAGTTCGTTTCACATCTTTTATATTTTTGCGACTATTTTATTTTCTTTAGTTTTGTGAACCTACATTCCGTCGTTAAGCATTGTTATAACGAAAAACTTTTCGGACTGAGCCCGCTAACAATGTATTAAAACTATGTCTTACCTCTTCTTACAGTTATATTAAAACGTGTTATTCTTGCTTTTGGTGTATTAAATTACAATAGACTACATCCCACGAAAAAAGATGGGATATTTTTGCACATGCCACCAACAATTATTTTTTAAGGTGTTTGAAGACTTCATGCTACCAACAAAGGTCGCATTTTTCTTAATATATATATATATATATATATATATATATATATATATATATATATATATATATATATATATATATATATATAGTGAAATTTTTTATGTGAATGGTAGTGAGTTAAAGATTGAAAAGGAGTTAGTATATTTAGGGTATAAGGTTACATCTAATGGAAGGTGGAGTAGTCATGTCAATTTAATGGAGAGACTCTTTTCTTCAGTAAGAGCCAATTAGGAATTGTTGCAGTTAGTGACAAAACTCAAAGGACACATTAATTAAATACGATAGAAGGCTTACTGAAACAATGACTAAAGCAAATATAAAGCTGGGTTTATTCTTTTTTATTGATATCCTTTTTTTTTCTAAACGTATGTTGGAACCATTTTAAGTTTGCTTTTCATCCTTTTTTCCTCTCGTGTCCCAGAGCATCATTTTATCCATTTTCCTTCATCAATTCTGCTCATGTGCAGTTCTGCTTATTCATTTTCTCCTAAATGCACAGAACATCTACATGTTCTTTTTTTAATATACGAGAGGACTTAAGGCGATGTGGGACAGGAGAGGAGTCCTGCTTTGCCTCCACATCGCCTTTTAAGAAAAATAGGCCTAAAGGATATTAAATTAATGAAGAGGATTTTTGATAATAAGATAAGACCAGTATTTGGTTATGGGGGGTGAAACTTGAGGATTTGAAAAGGGGGCTAAGTTAGAGAGGATCCAGTTAAGTTTTTTAAGAGATTGACAGGTCTAAGTGATAAATTTAATGGGCTAGTTTTAAGGGGTGATTTGGGGTTGAGGAGTGAAAGAGTTATAAGGCTAGTTGGTGTGGTTAGGTATTGGGAAAATTAGTATCCCTCCCAGAGAAGAGGATACCAAAAGCAGCTTACCAAGAATCTTTGAGAGATAGGAGGAAAGGTTCTTGGGCTAGCCAAGTTAAACATATTTTGGAAACTTGTGGAGAAGCTAGGCTGTGGGAAGGGGGAAAGGTTTAGTGGTAGAAAGGGGGCGGCAGCAAAACAAGTTAAGTTTATTTTAGAGAGCCAGGAGATCCAGAAATGGCAATGTGATATATCCTCGTCACCTTTTTTATCTCTGTATGCTAGTATTAAGGAACTATGGGGAGAGGAAGTGTATTTCAAGGCGGGACTTAGTAGGGAGGAATTGAAATGGGTAATATCGGTAAGAGGAAATTTTGTAGCATTTGGAGACAGGAGAAAATAGAAGATTAGGTAAAAGGCTAGTCCCTATTTTTGTCTGATGTGTGGGATCGAAAATGATGATTTAATTCATTTTTTATGTTTATGTAAGGAGTTAATAGGTTTGAGAGAGGAAATTTTTCCGGGGTGGTTCGAAAGGGAGGAATGGGTGGGTAATATATTAAGAGATAGACATTTTGCGGGGATAAAGAATTTAGGAAGGTTTATTGGACTCGGCATGCAGCAGAGAGATCATTTTCTTTAGATTTAATTTTTACTTTATTTTTGTTTTACTTATAATAAGGATGTTCTTATTTATTATTTTTGAAGTGTATTGTGTATTAACCATGGCCCAGTAGGGCTTTTAGTGTTAATAAATCATATATATATATATATATATATATATATATATATATATATATATATATATATATATATATATATATATATAATATAATATATATATATATATATATATATATATATATATATATATATATATATATATATATATATAAGGCCCGTTCTTTTGCACTAAGATCTTACATCTTTCTGCAAAGATTTCCGTTCTTTTAACTCATCTTTGTTCTAAGATCTTACAGCACACTGATGTTAGCAAAAAGGGTGAAAGAAGCCATCATTCTGCCATATAGAACAATGATGAGAGAACTTTGATGATATACTCATCATTGTTCTCAGACCGCTGATCAGAGCAGAATAATGAAACACGTTGCAAAAGAACGCCATAAGATGTAAGATCGTAGTGCTAAGATTTCACTTTTAAGCGTTCTTTGTCAAAAGATGTAAGATCTTAGCACATAGATGAGTAAAAGAACGGCCCTATATATATATATATATATATATATATATATATATATATATATATATATATATATATATATATATATATATATTTCCCAAAAACGGATCCATATTTTTGTGCGAAAAGAAATAAAAAGAAAAATGGGGTTAGAAGATAAGCGAAAGCGAGAATCAAAACGTGTCAGAATTGAAAATGATAGCGATGGGAACTAAAATAATGATTCTTTGGACCCACCTGAACTATCAAACGTGATAAGACTATAAAAAAACACCAAACAAATTAAATTCACAACGGGTGAAAATCAACAACCTGGACTATCAACGGAACAACACCAAAAAAAAAAAAAAAAAAAAAAAAAAAAAACGAAAATTGACAATTTTTAAAAATGATAATCTGTTGGAAGAAAAAGAAGTTTTAGTCCCTTCTGAACAATTAACAAATCCACAACCTGGACAATTATGTAAAACTATACCAATAAGGCCAGGTAAAGTAAAGGGCATCGGAAAAATGTCTGAAGTAATGAAAATCCAAAATGAAGAAGAAAGAAAAAAGCGGTTATGTCAAAATTTAAAATTTTAGTTACGATAATTGGGTTTTGGATTTTAACATGGACAAGGTCATCAATGCTTACCATGCCTTTGTTGCCTGGGCGAAAGTCGACGTTTGCCATTTTATAAAACTCCAAGTGAAGAAATAGCTATAAATAACGACATTAGAATTTATAAGGACGTGATACTGCATCATCCTCTGTTAAAAAAAAAAACAAAGGTTCAGCATAACCTTGGTGGCCAAGTGTTTTCTCCACTAGTTTATTCACTTACATCAGACGCTTCATTCATTTCTAAGACAGTTACAACTATTATTTTCTGAATCTTACAGGATTGTTTTCTGTAACCCTGGTGGGCAACCTCCACACTAGTTTAGCCGCTTTGTTTTGTAACCTTGGTGGTCAACTGTTTTCTCCAGTAGTTTAGCCACTTACATTTGACTATCTCATTCATTTCTAAGACAGTTGCAATTATTATGTTCTTAATCTTACAGGATTATTTTCTGTAACCTTGGAAGCTAACCTCCCCACTAGTTTAGCTGCTTTGTTTTTTTGTAACCTTGGTGTCCATGTTTCTCCACTAGTTTAGTCACTTACATCAGACGCCTCATTCATTTCTAAGACACTTACAATTATTATTTTCTAAATTCTGAGTCTTACAGGGTTGTTTTTTGTAACCTTGGTGCCCAAACTCCCCATTAGGTTAGCCGCTTTGTTTTTTGTAACCTCGGTGGCCAACCGTTTTCTCCACTAGTTTAGACACTTATATTAGACGCCTCATTCATTTCTAAGACAGTTAAAATTATTATTTTCTGAATTTTACAGGATTATTTTCTGTAACCCTGGTGGCCACCCCCCCCCCCACTAGTTTAGCCGCTTTGTTTTTTGTAACCTTGGTGGCCAACCGTTTTATCCACTAGTTTAGCCACTTACATCGGACTACCTCATTCATTTCTAAGACAGTTACAATTATTATTTTCTGAATCTTACAGGATTATTTTCTGTAACCTTGGTGGCCAACCTCCCCACTAATTTAGCTGCTTTGTTTTTTGTGACCTTGGTGGTCATGTTTCTCCACTAGTTTAGCCACTTACATCAGACGCTTCATTCATTTCTCAGACAGTTACAATTATTATTTTCTAAATTCTGAGTCTTACAGGGTTATTTTTTGTAACCTTGGTGCCCAAACTCCCCATTAGGTTAGCAGCTTTGTTTTTTTTGTAACCTTGGTGGCCAACCGTTTTCTCCACTAGTTTAGACACTTATATTAGACGCATCATTCATTTCTAAGACAGTTACATTATTATTTTCTGAATTCTGAATCTTACAGGACTTGTTTTCTGTAACCTTGGTGGCAAACCTCCCCACTAGTTTAGCCGCTTTGTTTTTTGTAACCTTGGTGGCAAACCGTTTTCTCCATTAGTTTAGCCACTTACATCAGACTCCTCATTCATTTCTAAAACACTTACAATTATTATTATCTGAATCTTACAGGATTGATTTCTGTAACCTTGGTGGTCAACCGTTTTCTCCACTAGTTTAGCCACTTACATCAGATTCCTCATTCATTTCTAAGAGAGTTGCAATTACTATTTTCTGAATCTTATAGGATTGTTTTCTGTAACTTTGGTGGCCAACTTTTTTCTCCGCTAGTTTAGCCACTTACACCAGACTCCTCATTCATTTCTAAGACAGCTACGAGTATTATTTTCTGAATTCTAAATCTTATAGAGGATTGTTTTCTGTAAAACTGGTGGCAAATCTCCCCATTAGTTTAGACCCTTTGTTTTTTGTAACCTTGGCAGCCAACCGTTTTCTACACTAATTTATCCACTTACATCAGACTACCTCAATCATTTCTAAAAAAATTACAGTCATTATTATTGCAGTACAATTTACATTTACTATAGTTATAGTATATATACAACAATACTATAGCCTTTATTATAGGCAATGCTATAGCGTTGCCTTTGATTTTTTGAGCAGTACAAAATGAGCTCAATAACTAGAATAAAAGGATTAGTTCATTTCAGTTTTTGCATCAGTTATCATTTCAGTTTATTGTTAGTACTTGGCTACACCACGCTTACATTACTAATCAGTATTGCTTGTTTATATTCCCATTTGAATGTTGCAACAATGATGAGAACGAGGTACTTCCCTAAAAACTTCGTAGTTTCGAGATAGCCAAACGAATTATCTTAGAAAATCGCTGTTTATAGGAATGAATATACCTAAAAAGGGTATAGGGAGAATGAAAATGTTTTTATTTGACAACATTAGAGTTTATAAAGACGTTAGCCATGAACTTGATTGTGCATGAGCCTCTGTTAAAAAACAAAGGTTTGGCGTTATGTTTTTTCATAATGACAAAAGACAAGCCAAGGCAAACGTTATAAAGGTCCAATAAAAAAAAAAAGATAGCCAAACGAATTATCTTAGAAACTCGCTGTTTTCAAGAATGAACATACCTAAGATGGGTTGAGGGGGACTGAAAATGTTTTTATTTGACGACATTGGAGTTTATAAAGACGTTAGCCAAGAACCTGATACTACATCACCTCTGTTAAAAAACAAAGGTTCGGCGTTATGTTTTTCATAATGGCAAGACAAGCCAACGCAAAGTTAAAGGTCCAATAACAAAAAAAAACATAATTTTATAAAGGCGCTAATTCTAATTTAAGGTCTTTTAAAATTTTTAAGGGGTTGATTGATGAAAATGAAGCACCGATAAAAGTGATTAGAAAACTAGAGGAAGCAAGAATCACAGCAGCTAAAGAAAAAGTTATGGAACAAACGACAGTGAGAATCACATTGATTTTTAAACACAATTTTGAACAGTTTTAAAGGGTTTAAAACTGAAGAAAACCTAATTTTTATCTGTGGTGGCTTAAGAAATTAATTAAGCTGAAAGATGGATCTAAACTGCTAAAGCAAAAGCCGTGGAAAAAACTTTCTGAGGTAAAGATAAACAAAAATGAACAATGAAACCTATGGCTGGAAGACAAGGAACAGCGATGACTGGGAACAAAAACGATCTAGATAGTTCAGGACTTTAAGAAAGAATTCGTATTTTTTACAGGGTGGCTGTATCAAAACTGTGGTGACGTCATGACATCAAGAAAAGGCTCAAATTGTCAACGGTTAGAAGACAAGCTACAATGAGAATCTATATATATATAGAAGCCGGTCGCGTGCCAGGGTCCGGCGGCGAAGACAGGTTTGATACAGCCACCCTGTGAAAAATACGAATTCTTTCTTACAGCGACATACAGCTTTGTTCCCGATGTTTCAATCCAAAAAAACATGCAAAGAAGCTTTCAAAATGGTGGGAAAATATTATAAGAAGAATAAAATAGACTTTACAAAGGTGTTTATTCAACCATGGATAAACGAAGTGCCTAATTTGGGGAGGGGAGATTGTAGCCAAGGGAAGAAGCAAGTTAAAAGCAAAAGTAAAATCACCAAAGAAATGAAATAGAATGTTCCACACATCAATTAATGAACTGATAGACATATAAAAGAATAGCAATTTTTTGAATACTTTTTCTATTTAAATTTCAATTCTGATAATTAGCCTTAAGAAGATTTCCTAACAAACCTGCAAACTAATCTTTGACTTTCAGATCCAAGAACGGGTTGTCATATGATTATTCCTAATTCATCTAAAAAAAAAATTTCTCTTGCATATGACATTGAAAAAGTTTCTATCCGGTATGCGCTCTTTGATCCACAGATCAGAAAAGATCTTTTCACACACATCACACTTGAAAGGCGTCTGGCCAGTATGTAGTCATTGATATAAATTCAGGTTGCTCGTTTGAGAATTGCAATTATTATAAATATCACGTTTAAAGCGTTTCTCATCAATGTGCAATCTTTGGTGCTTAATGAAACTGCTTGATATGGAAAAAGTTTTCTAAAGCACATCATATTATAAAGATTTCTAACCAGTGTGCACTTTTTGGTGCCTAATTAAACTGCTTGACACACAAAAAGTTTTCTCACATATATCACATTTAAAAGGTTTTTCACCCGTGTGCACTCTCTGGTGCCTGTTCAAACTGCTTGAGACAGAAAATGTTATTTCACATACCTAACACTTAAACGGTTTCTCACCAGTATGTACTCTTTGGTGCATAATCAAACTGCTTGACATAGAAAACTTTTCTCACATACATCACATTTAAAGGGTTTTTCACCCGTGTGCACTCTTTTGTGCTTAATCAAACTGATTGATTGAGAAAAAATTTTCTCACATATATCACACTTAAACGGTTTCTCACCAGTATGTACTCTTTGGTGCGTAATCAAATTGCTTGACTGAATAAAAGTTTTCTCACATACATAACATTTAAAGGATTTTTCACCCTTGTACACTCTTTGGTGAATAATCAAACTGCCTGATTCAGAAAATGTTTTCTCACATACCTCACATTTGAAAAGTTTCTCACCAGTATGTACTCTTTGGTGCCTAATCATACTGCTTAACTGAAGAAAAGTTTTCTCACATACATAACATTTAAAGGATTTTTCACCCTTGTACACTCTTTGGTGAATAATCAAACTGCCTGATTCAGAAAATGTTTTCTCACATACCTCACATTTGAACAGTTTCTCACCAGTATGTACTCTTTGGCGCGTATTCAAATTGCTTGACTGAATAAAAGTTTTCTCACATACATAACATTTAAAGGATTTTTCACCCTTGTACACTCTTTGGTGAATAATCAAACGGCCTGATTCAGAAAATGTTTTCTCACATACCTCACATTTGAACAGTTTCTCACCTGTATGTACTCTTTGGTGAGTAATCAAATTGCTTGACTGAATAAAAGTTTTCTCACATACATAACATTTAAAGGATTTTTCACCCTTGTACACTCTTTGGTGAATAATCAAACTGCCTGATTCAGAAAATGTTTTCTCACATAACTCACACTTAAGAGGTTTCTCTCACCAGTATGTACTCTTTGGCGAGTAATCAAATTGCTTGACTGAAAAAAAGTTTTCTCACAAACATAACATTTAAAGGATTTTTCACACTTGTACACTCTTTGGTGAATAATCAAACTGCCTGATTCAGAAAATGTTTTCTCACATACCTCACATTTGAACAGTTTCTCTCACCAGTATGTACTCTTTGGTGCGTAATCATACTGCTTAACTGAAGAAAAGTTTTCTCACATACATAACATTTAAAGGATTTTTCACCCTTGTACACTCTTTGGTGAATAATCAAACTGCCTGATTCAGAAAATGTTTTCTCACATACCTCACATTTGAGCAGTTTCTCACCAGTATGTACTCTTTGGTGCTTAATCAAATGCTTGACCGAGAAAAAGTTTTCTCACATACCTCACATTTGAACAGTTTCTCACCAGTATGTACTCTTTGGTGCTTAATCAAATGCTTGACTGAATAAAAGTTTTCTCACATACCTCACACTTAAACAGTTTCTCACCAGTATGTACTCTTTGGTGCTTAATCAAATGCTTGACTGAGAAAAAGTTTTCTCACATATATCACACTTAAACAGTTTCTCACCAGTATGTACTCTTTGGTGCTTAATCAAATTGCATGAGTCAGAAAAAGTTTTCTCACATATATCACACTTAAACAGTTTCTCACCAGTATGTACTCTTTGGTGCTTAATCAAATGCTTGACAGAGAAAGTTTTCTCACATATATCACACTTAAATAGTTTCTCACCAGTATGTACTCTTTGGTGTGTAATCAAATTGCTTGACTGAATACAAGTTTTCTCACATGAGAAAAGATCTGATCACATTCATCACAAATATATTGTTTTATCCTTGTATACGTTTCTTTACTTCTTTCCAATATTCTAAGTTTTTTAATATGCAAGGAACTATTCAAACATGTCTTATGTCCAAGTTTTTTGCTTCAGAATCCAATTCAAATGAATTTAAGCCAACACTTGTAGAAGGATTCAGCACAACAACTAGTTGTGTACTTTTTTTTATGAGTCTTTCTTGAAGTTTCTACGACAACGCCTTCCATAAAAACCTTATATACCCCCAGGGCTTAACTTATAACCATTGCCCCGAGGGTCGTAGGAAAGTGTCCTCCTATAACTTGTCTAATTCAGACAAGTTCGGAGTAAAGTGATCTTCCAAAACTAAATGTTGTCTGACATCACCAATACCTTCATGCGAACATATAGGACATCTTCTTATATCACCCATTTGATGTTCCACGAAGTGAGGAACAAACTTTCTGTAATCCCTAAATACAGCATGGCACATGGCACACTAATGGCGAAAGTTCTTCACAGCCAGTGTCTAAGTAGCATAAAAAAAAACGATTTTTCTACTTTTGCAAAGGAGCCACAACGCCAGATGCCAGCTGTTAATTCTTCAATAGCCTTCTCTGTTAGCTTCTTCACCTTCACGATTGGTTTTGGGCCAAAGACTTTCAGTTGACTCAATTCATCAAAACTGTATAGAGCTAAAGGCATTATCTCTACAGTAAAGAAAATTTTCAGTGAAGTTAAATCAAATAAAAAGGATTAAATAACTCGACTCAACTCAAGTTCAAATTAAAGAAAAAAACCTTTAAAGTCAACAACGAAAAAAAGAATAATGAACTAAAACAAATAAATATGTAAACTTATTGACGAGTTAGTGTAATATTAAAAATTTTGACAAACGAGGGAACAAAACTTTTTGCGTAGCATATGTCGTGCTGGTACCGGCTGAAAAATAAGGAGGCATTATAGCAATTATGAATGAAAGGTGAGTATTCCATAAGCATAAAATGATTGGATATACCGTGCCATCTAATAGTAAATTAAAAGAAAAGAAATATACTTCAAATTAATTTCAACTCAAAGAATAATCAGAACTGAGGCTACACCCATAAAAACATGACTTTTCTAACTTAATAATCAGAAAAATCCTCACCAGCCAAAGGCAGTTTTTCTCACTTTTTATTATATTATACCTCAAAACCCTGTTCCAACTTTTCATAAGTAATTTTTAACTAGAGGTATTTTATAATTGTATACTACACATACCCAAATCCCCTTTTAATCTTCCAATTAAGTAAATGAATTTTACTTAATCATGCTTGGGTTAGAGGCAACGCTGTGCACGTCGTCCCTAATTAAAATTCAAATTTCAAAAGTAAGGGTCGATGGATGGATGAAATTGATCCTTAGCTATCAAATCATATTAAAATTTTCAAAAATGAAAAGCAAACTTGGAGAGCCAACATAAACTTTAACAATCTTACATTTTTACAATCTTTAATCTATCAACTTTATACAACCTATAAACTTTACAAACAAACTTTAACAATCTATCAACGAACTACAATCTACGCTGCCAATGCAGGTATGATTTTCTGCTTTTCACGAAGGAGGGAGGAGGAAGATAAACCTCCAATTTATGGTTTTCAAATATGACAATTTGAATGAGATACCGTTTATCTCAATAAACTTACAAACAAGGGATCAACCCTTAAAATAAAATGAAAAAAAAGTTCAACACATGGAGTACCATCATTTAATATAAAACAGATAAGAGCATTATATACTTGCAAATTTATAAAAACCCTGCAGTTAATTCAAATATGAGCAAGACTGAACATTTTTAATAGAACTTTTTATTGCAGTAAGGAATTTGACAGAATCCTCTGACTTGATCAAAATAGTTTCAGGTGAAATTGTTGCTGCAAATGTTGGACTACTGATTAGTCACCCACTAAAGGGTACATTTTCTCGTTCTGAAAAAAGCAAAGGCGTATTTTTAAAAAATGCCAGAAAAGCCAATCATTATGCTTAATGTTAGGACTCTACTGCCTTTAAATTGTATTTCTAGGCTTTTTTTTCTATCAAATTTTATTTAAAATTTTTCTCTGAAGTTCTTTAATAATTTAGTCATATCTGGGATAAAGGTCTTTTGCAGAAAAAGAGGCAAAATCGAAAGAATTACTTCCCTGTGACAGCGCTGCACTGGTGTATCTAGAAGAATCTTACGAGATAATTTTTTCGTCTTACCATTTTATACGATTTACATTACAGCCACACTTTTAGCAACACTATCTGAAAGATTTACGTAATGTTTCATGCTTTATCTCAACCAAGAAAAAGTTTCTTCAAACAAAACGATCTCTTATTAAAACCGCTGTGGCAACACTGTTAATTAGATTCTATCTTCGTCAATACTATCCACTTTGTTGGAGTCTCAGGCGGTAAAGTGAAGATCCTAGTTGAAGTATTCCACTTCATCACCAGAACATCAAAATCTACCAATAGAAATCAAAATAGATTTTGATGTTCTGGTGATAAAGTGGAATCAGATATATCCATAAGTATATCGACATCACTTGATGAAGTATCTTGAAACCCAAAAACTAAGTACAAAATTGGAAAATTAGACATAACAAGAGGCCTGGACAAATTCATACATAATAATTTGATTATTACAAAACTAATTTCGCAAACTAAAGTTTACAAAACAATTTTTCATATCCAAATAGATTTTAATTAATTTTTGTGAATAAAAATATCCAGAGATAACGGATTTATAGTCACTATGGACTACCCTTACGGACTATTTTAGTGATACTTAATATTTTAGTGATACGGACTATTTTGGTTATTTTAGTGATACTCCCCGTTCAAGTTTTTAAATTCGATGAGGCTCTCCATTAGAGAAAATTAAAAAAAGTGAACTTTAAGAAAAATATATAGAACTATGGAAACATTTTTTAACTAATTTATTTTTTGGAAGGGGGGGGGGGGCTGATGCCAAACGCGATCTCTCTCTCTCTTTCCTCGCAAGTTTCTAATCGTTACCTTTTTAGTAAGCTCAATAGCTCCAAAGTACACAGGTTAACGAGTGAAAAAAAGACTAGGTACAAGAAACCTATTATCCTCAAATATTCCCCTCATTCTTAATGCCTAAAACAGGAAAAAAAATACAACCAATACTACCTAATGCCACCGAGAAGTATATATATATATATATATATATATATATATATATATATATATATATATATATATATATATATATATATATATATATATATATATATATATATATATATATATATATATATATATATATATATATATATATATATATATATATATATATATACAGGTAGATTTGAATGTTCTGGTGAATAAGCGGAATTAGATCTTTCCGCAAGTGTTACATTATTACCTGATGAAGTATCTTCAACTTCTACAACAATAACTAAAGAGATGGGAAATGATACTAGGCTACTGCAATAAAATATTCTCAATAATTTACCCAGAAATAAAGAATCTTGTAACAACATAAAAAAAACAAGCTTGGAAAATTAGACATAACAAGAAGAATCATATGCAGATTGATTATTACAAAACCAATTTCGCAAATTGAAATTTATTAACAGGTTTTTATATCCAAATAATTTTTAATTAATTTTTATGAATAGAAATATCCCAATATAACATATGAAATTGATATTTATGTTATTTTTCTTGTGGGGTGTATTTAAGAATACTGTGCTGTATGGCCATTTTTTTGGCTTATAATAAATTATTATCATTATTGTCATATTTATACTCTCAGGACTTAGCAAATTTCGCAACATGAAATGCAACATTGCAGCAAAATGAACAGTAGGGTAAATTGTTAGTATTATTATTGCTCATCAATGCAAGTTTTATTTCACTGTAATTTTTATTTTCAATGTTGTAATAGGTACAAAGAAAAACCTTTGTAATATGAATCGTTTTCAAATAAAGCGCAAATCATACAGTAGGCTTTAGATTTTTACAGTTAAGGATGAACTTTATTTTACAATTAAGGATGGATTTTACTGTACTTTTAACGTCTAATATAATTAAACTGAATACTTGATGTATAATGATATTAATTGTTGAAAGCTCATTACTTTAAGATTTTATTTCACTGTAACTTTTATTTTCAAAGTTACAATAAGTACAAAATAAAATATTTGTAATATAATTTGTAAGGACCGACCCAACTCAATGGTAACCAAAAATCTAAAAACCGTAACTTTGATACTAATAGATATATCAAGAGAATCGTCTTATTATGCTAAGTTCAAATATGTAAGTTTCATTAAGTTTAGTTTTACCCATTAAAGGCTACGAGCCTGAGAAAACTTGCCTGATTTTCTAATAAAAGAGGGAAACACCCCCTAAAAGTCATAAAAGCTTAAAAAAAATCATACAATCAGATTCAGCGCGTCAGAAAACCATACTGTAGAGGTTTCAAGCTCATATCTGCAAAAATGTGAAATTCTGTATTTTTCGCCAGAAGAAAGATCATGGATGCGTTTTTTTTTCTCAGGGGTGATCGTATTGAGATAGTAGTCCTAGAATATCGTGAGAGGGTTCATTCGAACGAAAATTAAAATTTCCAATGCCCTTTTTAAGTGACGAAAAGACTTGGAGGGCAACTAGGCCCCCTCCCCCGCCCCTTTTTTCTCCAAAATGGTCCAATCAAATTTTTAGATAGTCATTTTGTTCATTATAATTGAAAAGCTCAATAGCTATGCCTTTGGATATAACATGCCCCCCTCAGAGCCCCAGGGGAAAGGTCTTTAAGTTTCGAACTTTCTGCTGGGAGTTTTCCTATAGGGGAATTTTCCACGGAGAGGGAAGTTTCCAGGGGGTGAACTTATCAGGGGAATTATGCACTGGGGGAATTTGCCAGAATTCCTAAACAAAACTGTCTTGCTTTCTCTTCTCCGTTTCAACTTTACGCGTGGAGTTGTCAAGGGTAATTGTCAGGGGCAAATTTTCACCGTAATTGAATTGTCTACAGGATGTTTCCGTGGGGAAGGGGATTATATTGCTCCTTACTTTCAGTTGAAAAAACTTGTTTTTTTTAATTCAGTAAAGCGCCAATGATACAACAGGCTTTAGACTTTTACAGTTAGGGAGGCGGTAGTAGCCAAACTCTTGTTTGTAGTGAATTTTGTTTATTTTAAGCTTGATTTACATGTTCAACTCAAGTCTGACTCGTTTTAAGACTTACTTTCTTCATTTACATCAGTACCTGTTTTATTTTTGTTTATTATCATTGTTTAGTTAATTTCTGTCTGTTTTGGGTTTCATTCATTCTTCAATTCTGGTTTTTTGAGTTTTAATTATTAAATTTTTATGTTTCTGCTGATTATAAATTTAATGTGGTCTTTACTTTTCTTGAAAAATTTCTTTTCAGAATTTTTTTTTAATTAATTCGTTAAAAAGGGAGTTCCCCTTCCAAGTTTTTATTGTCTTTCTTTTAAGATGTTTAGCGTCTTTGTTTAGTGTCATTTCCAATTTAATCAATTAAAAAATCGGATCAATTTAAAAAATCGGATTTCATTTTTAGTGTCTTTGGTACTTTAACAGGATATCTTACCATTATTAATAACAAATGCATTGGAATGGTTGCTGTGTCCAGCCATATTTGGTATTTTAGGTAGATCCAAACCAGAATCTACTAACAGAGTTAATGCCAGTTTTGATACAGACAAAACCCTTAGCAACACTTGGATATGGCACTTTACTTAGTTTACAATGAATCCTGTTAAGAAATGAAAGGTCAGGTGTTACAGTAGAAAACAGAAGTAATATATCTCTAGAAAGACAGGAACTATAATGACTCATGCCAAGCAATGCAGAGCAAAATTTATATTTACAGAGCTGACAGAACAAGTTCAACTGTTATTTCAGTCAAAAGCATAGAAATGGGATATCTCTCCTCTTTTCGTTTTTTAAAAGAAAAGGACAAGTATATATTATAAAAAACCATACTTTTAGAAATAAACAAGGGCACAGGAGCATGATTTAAAGCCCTTACCAAAACCCTGCTTTAATAATTAGTGGTCACTTCAAATCAAACTAACAAGACATGTTGATAAAGATAAGCTGTAAATAATTTAAGAATGTAGGTGATGCTCATTCCTGAGTTTAGGAAGCATGTTTATGCTCCTGGCTATTATGGTGGAACTTAATCTACTGTTGCCACCAGAGAACTAATTTTAGTCTTTGTTCAAAGTGGTTGCACTTGCCTTACTATGACTTGTTGCTCCTATTAGTCATAGGGAAAAGAATACAAGTCTAAAGAACAGTGTAAATACAAGCTTACAGAATCATAAAATATCAGCCTTTATTTTCAAGCTGAACAATCCTGTACAAGCTTGATGTATGATCAATTGTATTCCCTTATGCAGATTGAAAATTTTAGAGTGATTCTGATGAAATAGAATATGTCATATCCAGCTTTCTATTGCATGTGCGAAGTGTCTGTTTAAAATGAATCACCTGTATACTGTGGGGCCCTTATCCCTGAACAGATTTTATTATATTTCCCTAAAGCAGTTGTCAACACTACCAGAGGCTAAAAGCAATCTTGGAGTCAGAGGTAACCCACTGGTGATGCACTGTGACACCAAAGTCCTGGCCCATACCGTTCCCATTTGAAGACTCAACAACACATGTCAATCTTCAAGCCAGTAGCAAACTACTGACACACATCCACACAGAAAGTATGTGTCCGTAGATATGACCAAGATCCTATTAATGTTACATATTAGTTTTTTAATTATATATAAATCCTAATTAGAATCTAACAAGATTCTAATTATATATTATTATCTATTCTCTTATTATATATTTTATCCTATTATTATGATGATAGTACATAAGATTCTAAATTCTATCAAGATTAGTATTCTATTCTTTTGATAAACCTTAAACAAATTAAAGTGGCCTTTAGCGCTGCAGTATTTTATTATCTAGGAAATATAATGAGCTAGGAAAATACATCTTCCCCATAGATTTTGAAAACATCTTCTTTTTTGCGTTTCAGTTGGAAAAATTGCCCCTTCCCTAGATTTAAAAGAACAATTTTGTCCCCCCCCCCCCCATTCCTCCTTCAATATTTTCAGCAACTGAAACCTCTCAAAGCCCAATCCAGCAACAAATTCCAGCACATTAAAATTTAATAGGCTCATTTGATATATTCAAATTTGTTCAACAATTTGTAGTATTTGTATTTCAGTTTCATCACAAAATAATGAAAATATTAAAAAAATACTCTAATTAAACATTTATACAGATACAAATCTATTAAATTTGGGTGAAACTGTAAAAGGACAGTAGATGACAATGCTGTCATGCTTATAATATCCTGTATTTCATTTATTATCATTAGAAGAAAATAACTTCGACTAGATTTTAAGAGGCCAAGCTGGCTCTTATGCTTTATCACATCTGGCTAGAAAATTAAAATTACTGCTTTTCAATTTAAATTAGTTCCCTAGTTGGTTAATTTATTTATTTTTGGCTTAAAAATATTTTTTTTCTTCAAATATCTGACTATTTGGATAAATTCACCAATACTTAAGTGTAGTTGATTTTTTTTTAATATTCTATAGTAGAACTTTGTAGATATTACCTATTGGGTATATTATCCTTTCTAGTATGCATCAGGTTTGTATTAATCATAGTATGTTTTCTTTCATTGTTATTATCAGTTGTAGCCTAAATCCTTTTTAAATAATATTTAATATCAAACAGATCACAATCAGATATCAGTATAATGGTTTTGACAGGTCAAAAAATGTATGCACCATGTAAATGAAGCATTGTAAAATATTGTTCAAAGATTTAGCATTAAAAGATTTATTAATTGTTTATTCAATTTCCTTATTTTTAATCAATGCTTGTTGAATAATGACTTGGAAAAAATTGATTTACAATTAATTAGCATGGGTTTAACCTTATTTTTCATGAATTACTACTACAAGTACTACCAACAACTCACCAAGCCATCTGAGGCCAACACAGCTATGGGTGCTCCTCCTCCATCCTAATCTGTTCAAAGCCTCCCTCATTACACCCTCCCAGGAGGTTCCCATTTCCCTTAAATCTTTCTGTAAGACATCCTCCCACATCAACCATGAATGACCTGCTTTCCATTTAGTTCTACATGGTTGACCAAAAAGGACAATCTTTGGCAATCTGTCATCCTTCATCTGCAGAACATGCCCAAGCCATCTCAACTTTTCTCTCATTATAGCCCTGAAAAGCAGGGTTGAGCCACACTTTTCATATAACCTACTGTTTGAAATATGGTCAGTCAGCTGGGTACCCAAAACAATCCATAGGTGATTTCTCTGGAAAACATCTAGCAAATCTTCCTTTTTTTTGAGTGCCAATGATTCAGATATTTGAACACTGTCAGCACTGTAGCTTCCAGTATTCTAATCTTGGTTTGCAGACTTATCTCTCTTTTCTTCAATTTGTTTTATTCAACTGTAAAAAAAAACCTGTGAAATATACTGCTTTTGCTTGCTTGCTTTTTATTGCTTTTGTTTATTTGCTTGTTTTGCTTTTGCTTATATGCTTCATTTATAGGTAGTGAATCTCTATTTAATGATTATATTTAAACCTGAAGTCTGACGAGGGAATACAGTGCATGGTGTCAGAATAGACAACAGACCCTGCCCCACAATTGACTGGTCATCAAAACCTCGCGGAAGCAGAAAAAACGTTTTTTTGAGAAAAGTAAAGCAAGACAATAGAGTGCTAACAACAAGACTGCCAAGGAGCTGAAAGAATTGTTCCCAGGAGAAAAAATGGGGGTGAAATTTGACGAGAGTACTAGATGGCGCAAAGGTATAGTAGAAAAGAAGTTGAAGCAGCCAGAGTGCTCATATAGGGTATGTATGGAAGACAGCAGATTGCTTTGCAGAAACAGGTGCCACTTAGATCCCAGGTTGGAACCAGTCACAACTGAGTCAGCACTTAATCCAACATATCCAGCAAAGGCCAACAATTTTAACCAGTGCCCAGAACAAGGCATACACCCAAATGAAGCAGCAATAGAGGGTGATGGGGCAATGCCTTTTCCAGGTTGTTCCAATGCCGGAATGCATAGCAGTAGCAACAAGGCTGAAATACCAAACATTAGGGAAGAGAAAGAAAGGGCAGTATTGAATCAAAAAGGTCAGCTCTCTCATTGCACACGAATACCCTCTGAAATTACAACACAAGCACCCACCACCCCAGGGAAGAACCACTCACTCTGGTAGACTTTCCAAACCACCTGTTTGCACAAACTTAAGTATAGACTGCAACAATGACAACCACTGCCAGCCATCTGCTGATGATCCAAAATATTTCTACATAAGAAGGAAGATGAAATATATTGCTTTTGCTTGCTTGCTTTTTATTACTTTTGCTTTTACTTATATGCTTCGTTTATATTTACATTTAAAAACCCCTTCTTCTCTCTATCAGACGTAAAGCGTTTTCACAATATTCCTAGCTTTCTTCCCTAACACACCATCAGCTACTTCAAAAATTATTTTCCTAGAAATATTCCATTGTTCTTCTAAATTGTCAAATTTTAAAATCTTCACTCTAGTATTCAACTTTTCCTGTAAAGTTTACCTCAAATTCTCATCCTGGAGTCTACCAAGGTCATAATATCCTGGAAGGTAGTTACCCTTCTAATATTTCAGCTTTAAATTAGCCCTACACACTAATACTAGATGGTTATTTGTACTTGTAACATAAATAATAGCACTCCTATTTATTCTAAAACAAAAAAATAGTAAGAAAGAGAAAAACGAGGATTATACAAGCCAGTGTAAAATGTAGACTAAAATACAAATATTTTGGTCCAGACCTCTGCTTGACCATTCTCAGTGCACAATAATAACATAAAAATTACTAATAAAAATCCAAGGATACTATAAAAAAAACTTCATACTTAAAACAAAGCACAACTAAAATTTGACAACCCTTTCCATGTAACAGTGAAAGGGTAACTGAATAAAAAAAATACAGTACTGAATGGGAATTCCATTTTTTTAATTGATGCAGAGCATTTTTAAAAGCTAAATGCTTTCCAGGTAAAACATCACAGATTAGGTCAGATTGCAAAATGTGATTTTTTTTTTATTTATGTAAAACAATCAGAATTAATTTGTTCATTATAAATGCGGTTTAAAGAGGTTTCTCCAGTGTCTCTATTGAGAGCTACCTTTTAATGAATGTACTTTTTTTTTATCCCAACTGCCTCCCTGAAAACTTGGATGAGACCTTTAACAGGGGCAATAATGGAGGTGTTATTGAATAAAATGAAATGGTATGGGTTGTCTTACACATGTTGAGCCAAAGCAAAATCAAAAGTGTCAAGCCTTTGGCCTAGCTCCATAGCCCTGTCTCCCTCAATTGCTGGTGGGTTCTTCCAACATAGAAACAGCTGCAAGAACATGGAACCCTATAAACACTACTGCCCAAAAGGGGGCTCATTTTATCTTTGCTGCTATTAAATTAGCTCTGAATTTTATTAAAATTTTTGAAGGTGGGCATTTATGTTAAGTTGAATAAAAAACTGTCTGTTATTCCAAGCAAATTAATGGTCCTATGTCAATTTTAAATTCTTGGTCAATCTGCCTGAGACTCTAGGTAGGTGTGCCTTTCCAAAAACTAACACACAAGTATTTGTCCAATAAGAGAGTCATACTTACTCTCACCATTTACCTGTGCCATTTAAACATTTTTGCCTCTCAATTACTCGGACTATCTGTCAAGTCTTTTTTCTACAATTAGCCATGTATTGATGCCTAACTGCAAAATACTTGATTTTCAATTCAATTTAATTTTCTAAAAGACAACTTGAATGCTGTCTTTTGGCTAACTATTTTATAGATAGACAATATTCTTGAATAACTTTTTTTCAGCATTTAAATCTTGGCAAAAGTTGTCCTTACAGCCTAGGTCTAGAATTAAAGGTATAAATTTAGAGTTGGTAGTGTTGACAAGGAGACATGTTAAGAAAACAATTCTTAGTTTAAAATATGTATAATGATCCTGATTAACATATTATCCAAGGGGAGAACCTTTATCATCAAGTCTTTCCTCTAAAAATCCTTTTTTTTCCAACTTAAAAGAAAAAGTTTACAATAAACCCCATGCTAAAATGCAATGCATAAATCTTTTGAAATTTCCGCTATAAATTGACTAATAAGTTGTTTTATAGATAGCGCTATCCTGGCCGTTGTTAATTGCGATTTTTTTAATGAGCAGTGGCGAAAATACAAAATATTAATACAACCTAACCTAACCTAGGTTGTATTAATATTTTGTATTTTCGCCACAGCTCATTACAAAAAAAATGCAATTAACAACAGACGGAATGAACGCTATCTGCAAAAACAAATTATTATAGCGGCAATTTCAAATTTCATTTTAGCATGGGGTTTATTGCAAACTTTTTCTTTTAAGTTAGAAAAAGAAAGATTTTTAGAGGAAAGATTTAATGTTAAAGGTTCTCCCCTTGGATGATATGTAGACCAGGATCACCATACATATTCTAAATTAGGAATTGTTTTCTTAACATGTCTCCTTGTCAACAGTACCAATTCTAAATTTATACTGAATTAAAATAGCTTGCAATTAGCCTATTCTGCTTCACAATAATTGTCTTAGATCAAACCTGCCCAAGAGTTGTTTTTTTGTTGTTGTAAATGTATAGTGGGCCTTATAATTTAGCTAAGATAAAAGCAAAAGCATCATTTGGTGCCTTTTTTATACTCTTTCATAATTCAATAATTGCTTTTGGGGCTAATTGCATCTTAAGCCCTTAAAGGGACCCCTAAGGTATTTCATTTTGTAACCACAGAAAGAAGTTATCAACACTAGTTAAGTTATTGAAAACAGGTTAAAAATATATCCATAGTTTATAAATAGGGTAAGATAACCGATAGTTGGCCACTTTTTGACATTTAATCTACTCTAATTACTCTAATATACCACCTAGAAACTCGATTTTTTCACATTTATTAGAATTGCCTTTCTTTTTTTAACAAGTAGGTTAAAAATTTGAATAGTTTTGCTTGTACAGTGTTACCTAATTTTAGGTTTACCAATAGCTGACAATTCTGCTAATTCTTGGACATAGGAATCTCTTGTTGACAAAGTTATTACGCAATATTAAGTCATCCTTGGCTGTATTCTTGGACAAGCTTTTCAAAATACCATTTCACAGTCACTAATCTTTGGATTTATCATCTGGCCAATGAAACATATTACATTTTAAATGAAAATTGCAACTCTTATTGCAGTAATCTTTTTTATTTCACAGGGGGAATTAGGAGAAATTTTGACGTAAATTCCCAAGTTTTGGGAGGGAGGATCTTGGGCAGGGAAAGGGGAAATGCTTTTGATTGGGGAGATTTTTTTCTGTTATCAACACTAGTTAAGTTATTGAAAACAGGTTAAAAACATATCCATAGTTTATAAATAGGGTAAGATAATTGATAGTTGGCCACTGTTTGACATTTAATCTACTCTAATTACTCTAATATACCACCTAGAAACTCGATTTTTTCATATTTATTAGAATTGCCTTTCTTTATTTAACAAGTAGGTTAAAAATTTGAATAGTTTTGCTTGTACAGTGCTACCTAATTTTAGGTTTACCAAAAGCTGACAATTCTGCTAATTCTTGGACATAGGAATCTCTTGTTGACAAAGTTATTACACAATATCAAGTCATCCTTGGCTGTATTCTTGGACAAGCTTTTCAAAATACCATTTCACAGTCACTAATCTTTGGATTTATCGTCTGGCCAATGAAACATATTACATTTTAAATGAAAATTGCAACTCTTATTGCAGTAATCTTTTTTATTTCACAGGGGGAATTAGGAGAAATTTTGACGTAAATTCCCAAGTTTTGGGAGGGAGGATCATGGGCAGGGAAAGGGGAAATGCTTTTGATTGGGGAGATTTTTTTTTTTTTTTTAGAGCTTCTAGAAAGGACCTCTTGAAACCCATTATCATCATTTATAGTGACATTAGCCCCTACACTGATCATTGTCCTATTCTCAGAATTGGAGCTATCATGTGAACTTTGTGATAATAAGCTTGACCAGCCAAGATGGGTATCAATTTCACTGGTATTTGGGGTGGGATCTGGGGGTACTTTTTTTTTGGAGGACTTCTAAGCATTGCCTATTGGAATAAGCTTTAAACTAAAACAAGAAAGGATATTACAATTTTAACAGACCATCTGCACTCTACTGTGGGGATAACTTCACCATCCACAAAAGAAACACCACAGTATGGCCCTGAGGAGGATTTGAGCATGATTGGTTTGGTACAACTACTGATAAATTGAGATAATAATTCACAAGAAATTTATTTTAAATTTCTTAAAATGTTGCTGCTGTTGTTGACAGATGACTTTTGGCTGATCACATAAATCGTTGTTCTTCCGTGAAAGTGGAGCAGGATGAACAAAGGGTAAGCAAGCAAGGTAAAAGTAGAATTAGATTAGGGGCAAAACTTTGTCTGACTTTAGCATGAAAGAACTATTTTAGCACTATTTCATCATGTATAGCACTGTAGCACATGCTTCAATTTGTAGCACTTTTTTACAATACAATTTTTTAATTTTGTCATTGACGAAATGATAAGGACTTTGAAAAAGGTTAAGGAATTAACAAAAAGTTTGGACCGCATTTTTCCGTATTTGTTTTGAGAGATTTGTGCGAAGTTTTATTTAACCAGGACCACCTTTTTGCCGTGCCTATTTTGATTGGTGCTAAGTTTGGAATAACCAGACAAAAAACTGATCTAGAACTAATCCAACTACACTTATCGGGCCATGCGCGTGTCGCGGTAAGAACTGCGACACGCGCAAGTTTTTTTTTTTACTTTAGCACCAAAAATTGTTGTCAAACACACAAATTTGGGCAATTTTAGAACTTTATGAACTGACCATGATAGCAGTCTTTTTATTTAGCTATGATGAAAGTGAAAACATCATTTGATACTTTTTTTATTCTCTTTCATAATTCATATAAATTACTTTTGGGGCCTCTTTAAGGACTCAAGATGCAATTTCTGACAGAAGTGATTGTTGTATTATTGAAGAGCATAAAAAGGTATCAAATGATGTTTTCACTTTCATACTAGCTAAATTATAGTGCCACCTACAAATTTACCTAACTGACTGTTTGATGTAAAATAATATTTACAGAGCATCAGCCTATAATTCTTATGCTAGTTTAAACTACCTTTAAGAACAAGAATAAGTTGGATGCAGAACTTTTATACTTTTGAAGTATTTCCTGTCAAGAATTGTTGGAACTGAAATTTCTGCCATCATGCTTTATTGTGAGTAAAACATTTATGGTAAATATGTACTAAATCACATTATTGACTGATGCATAAATTTAATATACCACTCAATGCTATTTTTATGCCGATTAAGAATATACTTATTATTTCTATTGTAAATGAGTTTCAGCCCCCCCCCCCTATTTATATATATGCCAATTCAGGGTATATATTTCTACATTAGGGGGGGGGGGTGTGGGCAAATTTAGTTTCTGATGTAAACGGAAGGTAAGTTTAAACTTTACCCCCCCCCCCCCCCTAATGTAAAATATATACCCTGGATTGGCATATACAGGGGGGGGGGCTGAAATTCATTTCCGATAGAAATGATTATTATATTCATAATCAGCATAAAAAAAGGCATTGAGTGGTATATTCACTTTATGCATAAGTCAATGATATGATTTGGTAGATATTTACCACATTTATTATTCAAACAAGAAAGAATCTCCTCTGAAATGGCCCAGAATGACATACCATCTACTGTTCAAATCCAATCACAGTTGTTCCTAGGGTTAATAGTGCCAAATCAAAGTAAAATCTGATCAAAACAGGCAAACCCTCTGCATTGCCATCCATGGCAGCAGCCCCGGTTGCCCTATCCCCTCTGAGCAGCTCTGAATCTAATTTGCTATGTTATTGCAAGATAGTAGGCTAACTGATGCTGTTTGTCAAAGTGTTTTGGGTAAAATTCTCCTTTAGCTACTTTTGACTATCTTGGAAAGGGGTTAGGTCAAGAAAATGAAACTTTCAGGGATGGGTCTACAGGCTAAAGTATGTCCTGGGAAGATATTTTGAAGTACCTATCTCCACTCCTTCTCCCTGTAGAGGGTCCTGACCTTTGATGACCTTTAAAAATCTGTGTGTTATAAAAGTGAAAACTTGCAAAATATATCTTCTGCTTAAATGAAGTAGAACAAAATTGTTTTCAACTTCAAAACTTTGCTCAATCCCAATTTATAAGGTTTTAAAGATGTGCAAATACATTTCCTAAATTTTGGAAATAAACTATTTATATGTCTTAAAATTCTGCTCAAATAACTGAAATTGCATTTTCAGAGCTAAAGCTAAAGAAAAAGAAATTGATAACTGAAAATTAAGGTAAAATGTTGTTTTGTCAAAATTTCAATAGGTTATGTTAGAGACCTGTTATGCAAGCAAATTTCATGACCCTCGAGAGGGAGAAGGAGTGGAGGTAGGGGTCAATATATACCAAATCATATTATTGAGTTAGGACTAAAGTGGATACACCATTCGATGCCTTTTTTTATGCTGATTATGAATATAATAAGCATTTCTAACCAGGATGAAGTTATCTCCTGGCTCCCATCTCCGGGTTTATCTCCCTGACCTAAAATTGCTTACCCTATAGCTCTGAAAATAAAAATTATCCTTAAAAAAAACTGCTGAAACTTACAGCTCTCAACTGATACCAAGTTTTTGAATTTTTTTGGCTGTTTTCGATATTTTACTTAAAAGTAAAATATAAGCAAGCACTTAAACTTAACGACTGAAATATTTTTTTTTGACAGAATTTTTCATTGCCATTTGGAATTTCTGTGTTAGAAGCTTTGAAATGAGGTGCTACAAGACTATATTAAAACAAAAAGTTATTTTAACTGTTAGGTGGAGGCAAACAAATTTTGGCCTGTTGAGGTGGAGGCAAATAAATTTTGTTGATTAATTTTTTATTAAAAAGCTATAGATCAGCACATAATTTTAAAAATATCTTTCTTATGAAAATATTGAAAACTTGTTTTTCTACATAAAACCTAACATGGCCCCATAAATCCTCTTTTGCCTCCCATCTCCCCTTTCCTCCCAAACCCTCCTTGTCAAAACAAGTAAAATGAAAATTCGTAAAGAGATTTGTTATAGTAAGATATATCTTAAATGGAAATGTTTTAATTGCCTAGGAATTTCCTAGCTTCATAAGCCCCCCTACCCCTGAATATAAGTACCTCCCAAAGAAAACATGACCAATTTAAATTTGGTTCAAAAACTATTGAATAAGACTTGGATATTTAAAATCTTTATATCAGGAGCTTTCAAATGAGGTGTCGCATTACTATATTCAATTATATTTTATCTTTACTGTTACAGAGGTAATCTAGAGGTAGACCAAATGAGGTCTTTCATTTTTTGTCAAAGCGTATGAAACAGCACATCATTTGAAAGCTATCCTTCTTCTGAATATGTTACTAGCGTTGTTTTCTACATTAAACCTAAAAGGGCCACACATATGCTCTTTTGCCTCCCATCTCCCCTTTCCTCTCAAACCCTCCATGTAAAAACAAGAAAACTGAAAGTTTGTAAAGAGATTCGTTATAGCAACATACATTTTAAATGGAGAAGTTTTCCTTGCCTAGGAATGTCCTAGCTCCAAAAACCACCCTACTCCTCAATATAAGTACCTCCCAAAGAAAAACATGGCAAATTTAAATTTGGTTCGAAAACTATTGCATAAGACTTAGATATTTAAAATCTTTATGTCAGGAGCTTTCAAATGAGGTGTCGCATTACCATATTCAATTATATTTTGTCGTTATGGAGGTAGTCTAGAGGTAGACCAAGAGAGGTTTTTTGCTTTTTGTAAAAGCTTATGGAACCGCACATCATTTGAAAGCTACTCTTCTTCTGAACATGTTTCTAGTGCTGTGTTCCGAAACAAAAATAAGATGGCCGCACCAATCCATATTTGCCTCCCCTCTCCCCTTTCCTCTCAAACCCTCCATGTCAAAACAAGAAAAATGAAAATCTGTAGAGAGATTCTTTATATCAAGATATCTATTAAATATAGAAGTTATAATTGGCCATGAATTCCCGAGCTCCCTAAACCCCCCCGGCCTCAAGATACTTAACTCCTCAAGAAAAAAAAGGCAAGAATAAAATTTGTTAAAAAAACATTTTATAAACTTTTATATTTAAAATATTTATATAATGAGTTTCAAAATGAGGTGTCGCATGACTATATTCAATTATATTTTATCTTTTCGGTTACAGAGGTAGGCCAAATGAGGTCTTTCATTTTTTGTCAAAGCTTATGAAACAGCACATCATTTGAAAGCTATCCTTCTTCTGAACTTGTTCCTAGCGTTGTTTTCTACATTAAACCTAAAAGGGCCACACAAATCCTCTTTTGCCTCCCATCTCCCCTTTCCTCTCAAACCCTCCATGTCAAAACAAGAAAAATGAAAGTTCATAAAAGGATTTGTTGTAGTAACATACATCTCAAATGGAGAAGTTTTCCTTGCCTAGGAATGCTCTCGCTCTCTAAACCCCCCCTCCCTCACGATACGTCACTCCCAACGAAACACATGGCCAATGCAAATTTGGTTCAAAAACTATTGGATAAGACTTGGATATTTAAAATCTGTGCATCAGGAGCTTTCAAATGAGGTGTCTCATGACTATATTCAATTATATTTTATCTTTACTGTTACAGAGGTGGTCTAGAGGTAGGCCAAATGAGGTCTTTCATTTTTTGTCAAAGCTTATGAAACAGCACTTCATTTGAAAGCTACCCTTCTTCTGAACATGTTCCTAGCATTGTTTTCTAAATTAAACCTAAAAGGGCCACACAAATCCTCTTTTGCCTCCCATCTCCCCTTTCCTTTCAAACCCTCCATGTCAAAACAAGAAAAATGAAAGTTCGTAAAAGGATTTGTTATAGTAACATCCATCTTAAATGGAGAAGTTTTTTTTGCCTAGGAATGTACTAGCTACATAAACCATCCTACCCCTAAATAGAAGTACCTCCCAAAGAAAAACATGGCAAATTTAAATTTTGATCAATAACTTTTGGATAAGACTTGGATATTTAAAATATTTATATCAGGAGCATTCAAATGAGGTGTCCCATGACTATATTCAATTATATTTTATCTTTACTGTTACAGAGGTAGTCTAGAGGTAGGCCAAATGAGGTCTTTCATTTTTTGTCAAAGCTTATGAAACAGCACATCATTTGAAAGCTATCCTTCTTCTGAACATGTTCCTAGCGTTGTTTTCTACATTAAACCTAAAAGGGCCACACAAATCCTCTTTTACCTCCCATCTCCCCTTTCCTCTCAAACCCTCCATGTCAAAACAAGAAAATAGAAAGTCTGTAAAAGTATTCGTTATCGCAACATCCATCTTAAATGTAGAAGTTTTTCCTGCCTATGAATGTCCTAGCTCCATAAGCCATCCTACACCTGAATATCAGTACCTCCCCAAGAAAAAAATGGCAAATTCAAATTTGGTTCAAAAACTATTGCATATGACATAGATATTTAAAATCTTTATGTCAGGAGCTTTCAAATGAGGTGTCACACGACTATATTCAATTATATTTTATTTTTTATTGTTGTGCAGGTAGACTAGAGGTAGACCAATTGAGAGTTTTTGATTTTTGTCCAAGCTTATCAAACAGCATATCATTTGAAAGCCACCCTTGTTATGAACATGTTTCTAGTGTTTTTTTCTGAAACAAATCTAAAAGGGCTTCAGAAATCCTGTTTTGCCTCCCATCTCCCCTTTCCTCTCAAACCCTCAGTGTCAAAACAATAAAAATTAAAATTCGTAAAGAGATTCGCTATAGTAAGATATACCTTAAATAGAGAAGTTTTAATTTCCGAGGATTGCCCTAGCTCCATAAACCCCACATCCTTAATATAAGTAACTCCCAAAGAAAACTATGGAAAGTTTATATGTGGATAAAAAACTATTGGATAAGATTTGGATATCAAAATTCTTTATAGCAGAAGCTTTTAACTGAGCTTTCGTATGACTATATTCAATTATATTTTATCTTATCCGTTACAGAGGTAGTCTAGAGGTTCGTAAAATTAAGTCTGTCATTTTTTGTCAAAGATTATCAAAGAGCAAATATCTTGAAAGCCCTTATTCTTCTGACCATTTTCCTAGCGTTGTTTTCTAAATTAAACCTAAAAGGGCCACACAAATCCTATTTTGCCTACCATCTCCCCTTTCCTCTTAAACCGTCCATGTCAAAACAAGAAAAATTAAAGTTCGTAAAAGGATTTGTTATAGTAACATACATCTTAAATGGAGAAGTTGTCCTTGCCTAGGAATCTCATAGCTGCATAAACCATCCTACCCCTGAATATAAGTACCTCCCAAAGAAAAACATGGCAAATTCAAATTTGGTTCAAAAACTAATCCATGAGACATATATATTTAAAATCGTTATATCAGGAGCTTTAAATGAGGTGTCTCATGACTATATTCAATTATATTTATTTTTGTTTGTTATGGAGGTAGTCTAGAGATAGACCAAATCAGGTTTTTTGCTTTTTGTCAAAGCTTATCAAGTAGCACAACATTTGAATACTACTCTTCTTCTGAATATGTTTCTAGTGTTGTTTTCTGAAACAAACCTAAAAGGGCCATACCAATCCTCTTTTGCCTCCCATCTCTCCTTTCCTCTCAAACCCTCCATGTCAAAACATGAAAAATGGAATTTCGTAAAGAGATTCGTTGTAGTAAGATATATTTTAAATAGAGAAGGTTTCATTTCCCAGCACTGCCCTAGCTCCATATACCCCCCACCGCGGACGATAAACACCTCCCAAAGAAAAACAAGGCAAATTAAAATTTGTTAAAAAACTATTGGATAAGACTTGAATATTTAAAAATTTTATTTCATGGACTTTAAACTGAGGTGTCGCATAACTATGTTCAATTATATTTTATTTTCAGTGTTATGGAGGTAGTCTAGAGGTAGACCAAATGGAGTCTTTCATATTTTGTCAAAGCTTTTCAAACAGAACATCATTTGAAAGCTATTCTTCTTCAGGACATGTTTCTAGTGTTGTTTTCTACATTAAACCTAAAAGGGCCACAAAAATCCTCTTTTGCCTCTCATCTCCTCTGTCCTCCCCAACCCTCTATGTAAAAACAAAAAAATGAAAACTTGTAATGAGATTCTCTATAGTAAGACATATCTTAAATAGAGAAGTTTTCATTGCCCAGGAATGCCGTAGCTCCATAAACCCCCCTATCCCTGAATATAAGTACCTCCCAAAGAAAAACGTGGCAAATTCAAATTAGGCTCAAAAATTATTGCATAAGACTTATATATTTAACATCTTTATGTCAGGAGCTTTCAAATGAGGTGTCGCATGACTATATTCAATAATCTTTTATTTTTTATCGTTATGGAGGTAGTCTAGAGGTAGACCAAATGAGGTTTTTTGCTTTTTGTCAAAGCTTATCAAACAGCACATCATTTGAAAGCTATCCTTCTTCTGAACATGTTCCTAGCGTTGTTTTCTACATTACTCCTAAAAGGGCCAAATAAATTCTCTTTTGCCTCTCATCTCACCTTTCCTCACAAGCCCTCCATGACAAAACAAGAAAAATGAAAATTAGCAAAAAGATTTTCGACAGCAACATATATCTTAAATGGAGAAGTTTTCCTTGCCTAGGAATGTCCCACCTCCATAATCCCCCTACCTCTGAGTATAAGCACCTCCAAAAGAAAAACATGGCAAATTTAAAGTTGGTTAAAAAACTATTGGATAAGACTTAGGTATTTCAAATAATTATTCTAGGAGCTTTCAAATTATGTGTCTCATGAATATATTCAATTACATTTTATTTTTACTAATATGGAGGTTGTCTAGAGTCAGAGTAAATGAGATTTTTCAGTTTTTGTCAAAACTTATAAAATAGCACATCATTTGAAAGCCATCCTTCTTCTGAATACGTTTCTAGCGTTGTTTTCTACATTAAACCTAAACGGGCCACACAAATCCTCTTTTCCCTTTCATCTCCCCTTTTCCCTCAAACTCTCCTTGTCAAAACATAAAAAATGAAAATTCGTTAAAAGATTCGTTATGGTAAGATATATGTTAAATGTAGAAGTTTTCCTTGCTCAGGAATGTCCTAGCTTTATAAACCCTCCTACCTCTGAATGTAAGTACCTCCCAAAAAAAACATTGCAAATTCAAATTTGGCTCAAAAACTCTTGCATAAGACTTGGATATTTAAAATATTTATGGCAGGAGCTTTCAAATGAGTTGTTGCAAGACTGTATTCAATTATATTTTATTATTACTGTTATGGAGGTAGTCTAGGGGTAGGCGAAATGAGGTCGTTCTTTTTTAGTCAAAGCTTATCATACAGTACATCATTTGGAAGGTATCCTTCTTCTGGACATGTTTCTAGTGTTTTTTTCTACATTAAACCTAAAAGGACCACGTAAATCCTCTTTTGCCTCCCATCTCTCCTTCTGTAACATATATCTTAAATGGAGATGTTTTCCTTGCCTAGGAATGTCCTAGCTCCATAACCCCCCTGCCCCTGAATATAAGGACCTCCCAAAAAAAAAAAATGCAGATTCAAATTTGTCTAAAAAACTAGTGCATAAGAATTAGATATTTAAAATCATTATTTCAGGAGCTTTAAAATTATGTGTCGTATGACTATTTTTGATTATGTTTTATTTTTAATGTTGTGGAGGTAGTCTAGAGGTAGACCAAATGAGGTCTTTTGCTTTTTGTCAAAGCTTATCAAAAAACACATCATGTGAAAGCTATCCTTCTTCTGAACACGTTTCTAATGTTTTTTTTTGAATCAAACCTAAAAGGGCCACTCATATCGTCTTTTGCCTCCCATCTCCCCTTTCCTGTCACACCCTTCATGTCCTAACAAGAAAAATTAAAATTCGTAAAGAGATTCGTTATAATAAGATGCATCTTAAATAGAGAAGTTTTCTTTTCCCAGGAATGCTCTAGCTTCATAAGCCCCCCACCCCGGGTTATAACCACCTCCGACAGAAAAATATGGCAAAATCAAATTTTGTTAAAAAATATTTGATAAGTCTTGAATATTTAAAATTTTTGTGTCAGGAGCTTTGAAATGAGGTATCGCACGACTATATTCAATTATATTTTATTTTTACTGTTATGGACGCAGTCTAGAGGTAGGCCAAATGACGTCTTTCATTTTTTGTCAAAGCTTATCAAACAGTACATCATTTGGAAGCTATCCTTCTTCTGGACATGTTTCTAGCGTTGTTTTCTACATTAAACCTAAAAGGACCACACAAATCCTCTCTTGCCTCCCATCTCCCCTTCCTCTCAAACCCTCCATGCCAAAACAAGAAAATGAAAGTTCGTAAAAAGATTTCTTTTAGTAACATACATCTTAAATGGAGACGTTTTCCTTGCCTAGGAATGTCCTAGCTCCATAAACCACCCTACCCCTGAATATAAGTACCTCCCAGAGAAAAACATGGCGAATTCAAATTTGGTTCAAAAACTATTGCATAAGACTTATATGTTTAATATCTTTTTGTCAGGAGCTTACAAAGTAGGTTTCGCATGACTGTATTTAATATCGTTTAGTATTTTATAGTTTTAGACATAGTCTAGAGGTAGGCCTTCTGAAGTCGTTCGTTTTTTGGCGAATATCATCAAACGCCTCATAATTCAAAAGATCCCCTTTTTCTGTACTTGGTTCTAGTATTGTTTTGTGAATCCAACCAAAATGGGCCATACAAATCCTCTTTTGCCTCCCATCTCCCCTTTCCTTTCAAACCCTCTATGTCAAAACAAGAAAAATGAAAATTCGTAAAGAGATTCATTATAGTAAGATATATCTTAAATAGAGAAGTTTTCATTGACCAGGAACGCCCTACCTCCATAAACCCTCTACCCCCTGAATATAATTACTTCCAAAAGAAAAACATGGCAAATTCAAATTTGGTTCAAAAACTACTGGATAAGACTTGGACATTTGAAATCTTTAGGGCACGAGCTTTCAAATGAGATGTTGCATGACTATTTAATTACATTTTATTTTTCTGTTATGGAGGTAGTCTAGAGGTAGGCCAAATGAGGTGTTTAATTTTTTGTCAAAGCTTATCAAACAGCACATCATTTGAAAGCTATCCTTCTTCTGAACATGTTTCTAGCTTTGGTTTTCTACATTAAACATAAACTGGCCACACAAATTCACTTTTACCTCATGTCTCCCCTTTCCTCTCAAACCCTCTATGTCAAAACTAGGAAAATTGCATTTCGTAAAAAGACTTGTTATAGTAACATATATCTTAAATGGAGAAGTTTTCCTTGCCTAGGAATGTCCTAGCTCCATAAACCCCCCTACCCCTGAATATCCCAAGTCGTCCCAAAGTGAATATCCCAAGTCATCCCAAAGTCGTCCTATAGCAATTTGTTTAACATAGTTCAAAGGTCCAATAAATATGGTTTTGATGATGATATGACCCTCCATAGTCCCTGGGGAAGGGCTGTACGTGGTATCGGGCATATCGGTACCGCAGTATCGGTATCGGGCATATTGGTATCACATATATCGTATCGGTCATATCGGTATCCTGTATTTTATTTCCCGTCATTTTCTAGGCTCATTTTTCAAACCATGTCCCGGGAAGGAAATATATCAAAAGTTTTCAAATGAGGTGTCACGTGACTATTTAAAAACTAAAAAAATACCATTATTGTATTAAGCCCAGCTTAGATTTAGCCCAAACAAATTTTTTTTAGTGTCAAGTTGTCAAATAGCACATCATTAGAAAGCTCTCGTTCTAAATTTATTTATACAATTATTTTCTAAATCACACCTTAAAGGGCCACACAAAACCTATTTAGTCTCTCACATCCGCTTTCCTCTCAATCATTCCTTCACACCGAGATAAATGAAAATTCGTAAAGATTCTAAGTAAAGAATCTACCTAAGCTGAATATACCTGCTAGATATTTAACTTAGGGGATGCAGCTCAAGGCTAATTGCCTTTCAGTTAGCGTAAGATTTAAAGGATATTCAAGACGCAAGGTTAAAAAAAATATTCCTCCCTTCTAATTAATCCGGACGGGAGGAAAAGGAAAGAAAATAATGAAAATTTAAAATGTGGTAGTGATGTCATTTCAGCTTATTTGATTCATATGTAAAAGTATGTTTATTTTATGCACTTTAAAATTAAGATGAAATTATACTATAAAGTATTTGGGAAGAATTTGAGACACCTTTTCCTGGTCTCTTGTTAGCAGAGTTTGTAATATATATTTCAACCAGAACTCAGTCCGGGGGGTGGGCTTTCGGGACGACAGGTAGTCTTGAGAAAGGGTGTGTTCCCAGGCCGGTCGAACAGCCAATAGCAGGGACTTCCGATTCGAAAGAGTTGGGGCCAAGTGTGTACTTTTAAAATGCATTCCATCTTTCGCCTTCGTCTTGTTTGTTTGTTCTTCTGCTACCTTGTTTTCTCTGTATGTGCATTCTCACGTCATTAAATAAAGATAATATAATGTCGTGTTTTTTAAATATTTTATAAGTTAAGTACAACCGTAAATAAGCACAAATAAAAGGAAAAAAAAAAATAATTATAAAGAGGTTTAAAAAAATGTGAGTTTTTATTTTTGGGGGGGGGAATGGATGTTTGGATAGTGATGGCTTTTTCCCAGAATTAGAATTAAATTAAGTTGGTCATTTCATATTTTAAAGTGGCCACCGTAAGCTGGGACTCCCTGCAGTTGGAGGATGTCCTAAGCGGGGAGCATTTTTTAACATGGTATAGAAGTAGGACTTCAATAATGTGAAGACCATTTTTCGGCTACTATCTATATGTAAATTAAAGTGTAGTGTTGATTAAGTTTTTTGTAAAGTCTTAAATATTTTTATTATTATTATTTGTGTGACGAAGAGGAGATTAGGTGGAATGAAATTAAAAATTAAAAAAAAGGTATTCAAAAGAAAGATGTTCCATTGAATTATACATCTACAATCTTGTTCACAAGTGTTATGGTGTCGTGAAGCAAAATAGATAATTTTTTGTGCTCGTGAAACTTGTGAACCAAATTTGCCTCCTGTTTTTTATTATTCAAATCATTGAGTTCGGTTTTATTTCACATCCGATCCTTAATAATTTAATTTTCTATTTAGAATTACATTTCATTTTATCTAATATTCAGTATCGCCTGATTTGGAAGAGTCCAAAGTTAAATGTAACTCAAACTTTATATCTCATCTCTGTGCTTTAGGAACAATAAAAGCTGGAAATTAGTGGTCACGAGATATATCACGCCTGTCATAAATTAGCCTCGTGAATTTGTGAAATTTGAAGCTAACAAAATGTTTATTAGAATGACAGAATAACAAAAGTGATGCTCAAATAACGAGCATTATATATCAAGTTTGTAGGTTAAAAAGTTGGAATCAGGACTTGTATCTGTTTCCAAGCATTGATTTAAGGTATAAAAACAAATGAAAAAAGGGAAAATAAGATTTCTATTCAAACACAAAAGTAAAATACAAAAGCTTGACAGTTGACATATACGGTCCATGCCTGGTTGCATATTTCAGCGTGGCAGATAATTCACAACGGTGACAAAAACACCTTAAACTATCTCATCAGACAAGAAAAAAAAATAATACAAATTTCTCTCTTAAGGATCAGACTTCCCGAAAAAACGAGAAAATATCAAATTCAGAAAATTCAAAGAGATTTATCATATTTTCTTGTTTTTTATAAATCATAAAATAAACAGAAGAAGATTGTGAATGAAATGTAAAGTGCTTCATTAAATGAAACCCAAACAGAAATAAAGCTAAAACATAATTCAACCGTAACATGTTACCAATAAATAAATTGCTATCAATAAATAAATAAAAACGAATAGGACTTACGCTAATCAATCAAGTCAAACTTAACAACGAACAAATACTACTAAAAAACAAGTTGGACTAGTCCCCTTGTGCTTTCTAACGACCAAAAAGCTTTTTGCTCTACATTCAAAATAATTTTCATTTCAAGCAGTTTTATTTTACCTACAAAGTATTTACAAAAAAGAAAGTAAATCTCTAAATAACCAACATGACTGACATGAACTTATGACTATAATTCGAAAATTTAATGTACTTGGATAATTTTGGAAAGCATCAGTAATGAAGAATAAATTACCTTATTTTAAAATGTATTTTGACTTAAAGAAAGGCCAAAAGACGGGTCAATGGATTGAAACTACTCCCATCCCAAAACAAATCATTCATAACGTCCAGATCATAACAAGGTAAACCTTCAGGTGAAAAAAGTGATATTAAAGTTCAGGAAATAAAGAATAATAAGAGCAAATTTCAGATATATCAAAGAAACTTCCAAGGCGTATATCATTCGTCTAAAGAGGACAAAATATTTCTCCTCCCTGAGTCCTTGAGTGTTTTACAAAAGGCTCTTTCCAAGTACACTAAATCAATGCAGTTACATTTTCATCTTTTCTCGGAGCACAAAGCAAGAACAAAAACTAATGATGTAGCAACAGCACAACTGAAATTATTTTTTCGAAGACAAAAAATCCCGATAGCATTTACTACATGCAAAGACTATTTTGACTTCATTTTTGCCTTGTCTTGTTTACAGAATTCCAGATTAGTTTAGCTGCTCCAGAGATAAAACAAAATTGACCCTTCATTTTGATGCCGCTGGAGGTTTTATATGCAAAATAGATAATACCAACAAAAGGAAATACCTAAATGCGTTAGTTTCTTCCAGTAGTAAGAAAGGAATGTCTCCGTGTTTATATTTTGAAGCAGTCTCGGAACAACACGATACAGGCTGGATTTCAACTTTTTTGCAAGACGTTAACTATGCTATTTGCCAAAACACGCAAATAAGGATTCCATACATAGTAATTGATTTTTTAGGTACTAATATATGCGGTTCTTTCAATTTTTAACGATCATAGCTTGGACCAATATTTAGATTGGTCTATCGATATGGTAACATTTGGGAACACAGGAAAAGGAAAAAAAAACTGATTATCCGTAGAGCTCATATGATAAAATGTACACCAATGTTCTGTGCTGCAGCACATTCAAAATCTTTGATTTTAGGGTTTTTCTTATTCAGTACTGTGAAGGCGATGCAGCAGCATTTGCTGCAGTCCTTAATTAGACGATGGAAATATTCAGAAACTCAGTTCACAGAGACATACATAACAGAGAGAGTGAGGATTGCCGTCTCTGAATTAAAAAACGATAATAAATACAAACCCTTCGGTAGAAACTATAGTGAAAGAGGAGCCAAAAGGTGAATATTCAGATCCTGAAAAATTTTTAAGCACCATGGAGTGACAGAATAAAAACCTCTTTTCCTGGTGTTTTGCTTCAAAAAAGTGGACAGACCACACAGAAAATTTTCAGTCAAATGAACCCAAACTATCAAACAAATATTGTAATTTGAAAATATTGCACAGATTGGAATAGCTGATTGACATTCCGTGCTCATTAACAACCGCCCTTCTTCTTCCAGATGACAAAAATAAATTAACTAATTCTTCCCTAGAAGTTTTTTTCAAAATAATGGAGATATATATGAGGTAATTTTAGTACCAATGGATTCCATTGATTCTGTGAAACAATTTACCAAAATATCATAGGAACTACCACAATAAGAAAAGCTTTTAGTGAAGATCCATCTTTTCAACCAGATGATATTATTTAAACATAAGGGGAAGATACGAATTTAGATACTGATAATATCGAAATTGAGAGAAAACCCCATGGAAAATGCATATATCTGCCAACTAACGAGAACAGTTAAAATGCCACTGAAAAACATGAATGTTTTCCATCATCCGAAAATGTCAAAGAAGTTTGGAAAAAGAAAAGTAGCCTTACACTCGCTAGTTTCTGCTTGAAGTGCTACAATGCTTTCCATGTTTCTCCTATGAAGGAGTATAGCTGACGGTGATTTCCAATATAATTCCAAACAAAAGCCACACGTCTGATTCTTGAAATTTAACAAACCTTATGTTTATTATGAAGACGAGTTAAAGAAAAGGTGTTCAATACTAAACCAAACTATGAGAATCTATATAGGATAGATTAAAGTTTCTGATGGGAAGGGCACAATCTCTACTATAGATCTGTCAATATTGACAGGGAATAAGTGGCTTAATAATAAAATAATGGAATTATCCATAAATTTATTCATAGAAAAATCTACTTGGAAAACGAAATCTGGTAGTTTAATCAGTCAATTTTACATAAAAAAAAAGATCGCTACGGGGGAACTGTCAATGAAAGAAAGGAAAACTATGTGTGTTTCTGATAAACAGACCAAGTCACTGAATGATAATAATAATAGTCGTTCAAAATAAAGAAATTGAGTTTTTTGATCCACGGCAGTCTAAAGATATATCTTAGACCTATAAATTCAAAGTAAATTCGTATAAAACTATTACCAATATTTTTAAGAACAATGATACATTTATAGACAATTTATCAAATCTCGAAAGTAGCAGAAGAAAGCGCTCAGAAGCAGTTACATTTATTGTAGACAAGGAGGACAACTTCCTTAATAATTTGTGTAGGATTTGCTTCTTCGATGACATTTAGAAAGATACCAAGTGGAATTTGCAACCAATTAAAATTTATAGTTTATTTCTGTAAGTTATGATCACGTCATCGGACAGGAAAAAAACGTAAGAAAAAACGAGGATATTTCCAGTCAGTAAAAAATTAAAATACGAGAAAATTATTTCTTATTTTTTGTTAGTAGTTGTTTCTTCCAGATTTTTAAAAATTATTCAAGTTTTTTTAGGTCTGTTTTTTTTTTCTAATTGTGCATCAATGACGGTTAAGCCAAAGTATTTGCATGTATTCTTTACAAAGTGTATACAGAATTTAAATTTTATTTTCATTTTCGCTATTTGGAAATGTCTTATTTTTTTCCTTCATGAGTGTTTTTTTTTTCTAATATTTCAATGCTTGGCAAGTTTGGTATCAGAAATTATTTCTGATCATTTCTTTTGCTGTTTACTCAAAACCACTGTTTATATAATCATACAGTATGATCTTTCTATATATCACCCATTATAAAAACCTGGACCAATGTGCGAGTGCTCCAGAGAACGTTTTTGCAGATAGAAACATAAGCGGAATCAGATCTTTTCACGGATAGACAAGTCAGACTGTGATCTAATCGGAAACAAGTTGAAATCCGCTATTACGACTAATACACTTTTTTGGAAACAATCGGAAACAGACTAACCCGCTAATGCAGAAAGAAGTGGGAGGAGCTTTTTGTTCGTACCGAGAATGAAGACCAGAAATGATCTGCGATAAACTTACTGGATAATTATATAAGCTGTGCTCAAAGTATTCTAATTCAAGCAGTACTTTCCTTATATATTAATTTATCATAACATCCACAGAGAAAGAAAATCACCATGCTAACTAAGATTCCTGAAAGGAACTGATGAATGTAGATTGAAAATTTGCTATAAACTGACTTCGATCACTGAGTCTCATTAATTTTTTTTTATAATGGCATAATACAAAAAATATATATATTCGACGCATTTTTATTTCAATGAAATGGAATGACGGGTTCAGGACTTAAAACCCCTCTGACCACCTAAAGAAGATTCTTAAATTCAGACATTCGTCGCATAAATGAAGTAAAAAGATTGTTTATCTTAAAAACTAAAAAATATGTCTCCCGCTTGTAAATTTGTTTTTAAATTGCAGATAAGAACACCTTAATCCCCATGTCTTCAAGAAAGTTCTTTTGTCACCCCTCCCGAATAAGATCCTGTTTTCTTGTCAATAGTTTTGTAAATGATTCAGAAGTACAAATGTAAATAATTTAGAAATCTAAATGCCAAATATGTATGGGACTTTCGTTTTTCTG